>NC_081561.1:111362240-111559354 GCF_022355385.1 Mustela nigripes
TTGCAAACGACATATCAGATAAAGGACTAGTGTCCAGAATCTATAAAGAACTTAGCAAACTCAACACCCAAAGAACAAATAATCCAATCAAGAAATGGGCAGAAGACATGAACAGACATTTCTGCAAAGAAGACATCCAGATGGCCAACAGACACATGAAAAAGTGCTCCATATCACTCGGCATCAGGGAAATTAGTTTTAACCAAGAGAAAAATATAAATCCAAATTTCCGTATGAGAAAGCTAAAACCAAAAGACCCGTGGGATCCTTCCTGTGAGGTTTCTCCATAATACAATCAACGTGCACACTTCCATAGAGGACTACTGAACAAATAAATTAATATTCACGCTTTTTTTTTTTACCTATAGTTATTCAACATTCAGTTTTAATCATAGAATTTTTCCTTTTTAAAAAATATCTTACCAACTGAATGGTCTTCATTTTTTTTCTTCTTCGGAAAATGCGTGATCGGCATTTTAACTACCAAGTCAGTTTACTCAGAAATGCAAAATTATGATGCTGATATAAAAAATTCTTGATATGCCTGGGAGACTTGATTTGAGGATGAAGTGTCTTATCCAGAGCAACCTGTATCTTTTGACTTCTTGGTCTCATCATTCAGCCTTTGCATTAATTTTTCATCAGCTATGTTTGTCGTCTCTGAAGGTGAACATTTTATGAAGTGTGAAGTAAGAAAACATGGGTGGAAGTTTCCCTTCACACTTTTGTCTACACAGAGCTTTTTAAGGCTGTTTTGACTCTTGTATAAGGGTTGGTAGACATGGATATATTTTTTCAGTTCTAATAAGGAGTTCTCACTTGATATATTTTATCTTTAGGTATGACAGCTACTCTTCAAAACATTCCTTGTTGTTTTAGCTGTTATGACCTTTGTGACCATAAATACTTATTGCTTCATCCAGTTATTTCTGTGCAATTTTCTGAAACTTCAGCACAGACATGCTAATACATTTAGCTCCAAGTCAGTAGACTTTGCTGAGGCAAAGTAGTACTCAAAAGTAGAGGAAATATAGAAATATTGGAAGTTGTTAAAAAAAAAAAACAACTATTTGAGTTTTGGCAATGCAGTTAATAATGACATCTAAAATGATGTCTAAGGCAATTTGTAAATCTGTTTAGCAAACAGATGACCAGCTAGGGGAATAAAAGTATCAGAGTAATGTATTACTTACATCTTCCTTAGGATAGCTTCCTCACCATAAGCTCCCACCACTTAAAACTTTCTGCACTCCCTTGAGGACACCCTCTGCACCACCTTTGTTTCCTTTACAATATTGAGGATGTTGACAGTATTAGGCCTTAAGGTAAGGGACCACATGTTAATGATGATGTTTCCAACTGATCAAAAACTTTAAAAAGCACATATTGTATTCTATGTTTCATTAATGTCTAAGTCATTTATAAATACCCTTAACATCTTTCCAGTTAAGCATGATCTACTTTCACAAATCTTATAGAGAAGAGAGAGAAGGCTTTGGTTCTTTTCAAGGGGATTGTTACCGTTTGGGTAGAAATGTCTTGGTTTGGTAAAATGAATACTTTTATTGATTGATTGATTGATCGATTTGTTTATTTATTTTCTAGTGCTCTGTGCAGCTGACACTTGTTGAGTGACAACTACCACACTAATACTTAGTGACTTAAAAACATTCTTTGGCTCATGGTTGTACGGTTAGCAATCTGAATTGTCCTCCACTGGGTGGATCTTGTCATCTTCCTGTTTACCTCTGTGTATTGGGGCAGCTGTCCTATCAGGAGAATCAGGCTAAGCTGGCTGGGATGCCTTAGTCCTCCTCCACATGGCCTCTGTCATCCAGCAGGCTAATTCGGGCTTGTACTCTTGAAAGGGTTAAGTTGCAATAAAAGGCTCTTAGTGAGCAGGTTCAGAGCTTGCACATCATTCCCACGAAAACAATGTACAGCAAGGCAAGCTCTGACTCAAGGAGGAAGACAGACTCTACCTCTTGAGGAGAGGAATTTATAAAGAATTGTGTCATTTGGCAGCCTACCATATACCTAAGAGAGAGGGGGGAATTTAAAGGATTTTCTATGTGAATATTTTATAAATGAAATCCTTAATATATATTGCTTATCATGCCCTTTTCATCATTTTTATTTCTCCAAGTAATGTGTTTATATGTTGATTTCTAAAAATAAAAACAGTGGCTACTTTAATAGTAATCTTCGCTTTGTAAAATATCTCACCTTATTTTGAACTTAAATGTCCATAAAAACTCATGAAATGTAATAAGTGAGATCATTATTGTTAAAAGTATTAAATGTCTTGGTGAAGTAGTTGGACACTATTTCACCTGTCTTTCTTCTCTGCTTATCAAAATTTTTGCTGTCCTGGGGCACCTGGGTGGCTCAGTGAGTTAAAGCCTCTGCCTTCAGCTCAGGTCAGGATCCCAGGGTCCTGGGATCGAGCCCCGCATCAGGCTCTCTGCTCAGCAGGGAGCCTGCTTCCTCTTCTCTCTCTGCCGGCCTCTCTGCCTACTTGTGATCTCTGTCTGTCAAATAAATAAATAAAATCTTTTTAAAAAATTTGCTATCATTTAACTAACAATTTCCCTTAAATTTGACCCTGAAGCATTTTCTCCTACCTTAGATGGAAATAGCATCTTTGGGAGGCCTGGCTGTCTCAGTCATTAAGCATCTGCCTTTGGCTCAGGTCATGATCCCAGGGTTCTGCGATCTATTTCTGTATCGGGCTCCCTCCTCAGAGGGAAGCTTGTTTCTCCCTTTCCTCTGCTTGTGTTTCCTCTCTTTCTGTCTCTCTCTCTCTGTGTCAAATAAATAAATAAAATCTTTAAAAAAAAAAATCTTCAAAGGAATAGCAAAAAATTACTAAAAAAGTACATATTTAACTCAATTGGATAATTAAACTTTAATATTTACATACAAAATATTTAAATTTAACTCTTCTGAGAATTCATTGGTTTGCCTAGTATAGTTGGAAAAAGGTAGAAGGCAAATTTAGGTAATACTTGTTTTCTTATGTACAATTCTTCTAATTGCATCATTCAAATTCAGAATATATTGCTTTAGTTGTCTTGACTACTAAACACAAAAACGCTGTTAAAGTAGATGTTCTATCAGATTCACTAGATTGTTCTTAACTTATTTCTGATGTATCATAGGTGATCAACAAATGTTTTCCAAAGAAGTTTTATTTTTTTAAACATTAAACTACATTAAACTACATACATTACAAATGGTATCATATAGGCATAAGAACTAGTTAATTTATGTTAAATGTTCCTGTGTTTAAGATAACCATATCAGGTTTAAGATATAGGTTTAAGATAACTATATCAGGTTTCTTTCTTTTTTTTTTGTTTAAAGATTTTATTTTATTTGACAGAGAGCGAGATCACAAGTAGGCAGAGAGGCAGGCAGAGACGGAGGGGGAAGCAGGCTCCCCGCTGAGCAGAGAGCCCGATGCGGGGCTTGATCCCAGGACCCTGAGATCATGACCTGAGCCGATGGCAGTGGCTTAATCCACTGAGCCACCCAGGTGCCCCGATATCAGGTTTATTTCTTATGGGTCAATATTTTTTGGAAAATATACTTATTTTGTAGATTCTAAATAATCCAGAAAATCAATCAGATTAACTTGGGGAAGGTTTTGTAGTCTTATATTTAAATCATTATTTAATTTATTATGGGTACATTCACTATTTAAAGTATACTTTATTATAGTAACTTTGTTGTGGAAACTGAAACATAAAAAATACTAACACTCTATTGAAAAATAAAACTACTCAATGATGTTATAAAATCAAGATGGAAAATCTATGACTTTAAGAAACTGTATAAATAACTGAACCAAAATTACTCATTGAGATTTATTTCTGTATATTCTCTCTTAAAAAATATTTATTTATTTATTTATTTTAGAGAGATAGAAGGAGAGAATCTTCCAGCCAACTGCCCGCTAAGCACAGATTCTGACGTGGGGCTTGATCTCACAAACCTCAGAACAAGACCTGGGCCGAAACCAAGAGTCAGATGCTTGACTGACAGAGACACCCAGGTGCCTCTCTATATAGTCTCTTAAGGACATTTTGTGGCAAAAGAGTCTCTAAATGCCTTTTGTGGAAAAAAGGACTTAAACATCAAAATGTTTGGAATATACTCTTGGGAAGGTTCAATCTCATTAATGTATGAGAGTTTCCACAGTTTAATACAGTGGCTCCCATATATCGTGGCCATTGTATGCTAATAATAAATGGTAACGTAGTTCCACCAAAGACATTTTTTTGAAAAATAGAATTATTAAAAAAAAAAAACCTATTCAGTATACTAGATATCAGACTGATTGGGCTCAATATGTTCTGAAAATTTGTGAGTGACAGATATTAAATACAAATTCACTTTGAATTGCTTTATATAAATAGATCTTTTTTAATTTTTGAGAGGCCTTGCCTCCTTTCCTTTATTAAAGATTTTATAAAGATGTTAACACTGGTTTGTAAACCATATAAAATGTTAAGGATTGTCATTACATTATATTTTCACTGTGATTTAAATGGCAGTTGAAGTGATTGTTAAATGTGCTGAGATGAAACTGCTCCTCCAGAAGTGGTTCGTGTTTTGTGAAACACTTCTGAAAGATATTATGATGAGTATGTTACATGAAGCACAAAGATATGCTTCTAAGAAACAACTACAAAATGTTAGTCTGCATGTTCAGAAGTTCCACTTAGACATATTTTTAGAGTATTGTGCAAGTGCAAATAAAAATGTTAGTACACATTATTATGGAATTTCAAATGTTATTTATGTTGTCAGATATGTGAAAAACGCTATTATCCTGGTGAATTTCAATTTCTGCAGCATGGTGTTTTAACAAATATAAATTATACCTATATGTATTGTTTGAAACCATCCCACTCCTTTTGATATTACTTTTCAATAAATCCGATATCCTCCATCTGTCTACACCCACCGATCTGAAGGATTGGCAGAGGCTGGAATTATATTGTTATATTTGATCCAAAGTTATGATTAGAATAATTCTGTGAACGCTTCTATTGCTGTAGTTATAGTAAGAGATTTCCCTCTATTTCTAATGCCAATACTGATGGACTGACCACATCAGTCCATCATGGCCACAGTCCATGATGGCTGCTTTTCTTAATTTCTTCCATTTATAATGGAGTTTCCAATAATAGCAATCTGTATCACTTCCATATTCTTGGGGTTGTTGCGTGAACTACCAAAAAACATTGTAATACATTTGGTTGAAAAGAATCATGCTAACTGGAAAAACTGATATGTGAATTACCATTTGATTTGATTTTCATACACATTAGAAAACGCAACGTATTTATTTTAAAAAAATTCAAGTGATGCCAAATGTTTAAAATGTTTACTCTGCAAACACTAGCATCCTATTCAATTAAAGAGTTGTATTATCCTTTGGGGTAACAATAACAAAGGATGGTAAAACAGAAGTGCAGAACTTTTTATACCAAGGTAGTTTTGTTGTCTTGTTTCTAAGTAAGGGTAGTTGAAAAATTAGTAACGTCTTGGCATTCAAGAACAAGGAATGGTAGATTTTAAGCTGAACAAAATACTGCCCTATGTAGTTGTGTTAATTAGACAGGTCGATGTCAAAAAGCCAAATAAATTATTTATATGTTACATGGAAGTAGGAAGAGGTTTGGTTCAGTCATTGCTCTGTGTAAAACATTATTTTCTATATCTGCTACTCTGAGTATCAGAATCTTGATTGCCAAAACCACAGCAGTCCTCCTTGTTCTCATTAATTTATGTAAGAGTATCAGCACATTTCCTTCCTTCCTCTCTCCATTTCTCCTTCTTTTCCTCCCTCCTTTCCTTTCTTCCTTCCCTCCTTCCTTCTTTTCTTCCCATCCTCGCCACCTTTTCTCAACTCATGACTTTATAAAGAATGCTAAAGTATCAATGGAAGAATTAAACACTCACTATGGAAACAATAATGCACAACTAACTATAACAAAAGGAAATATATAATGAAGTTTTAAAAATAATATGTAGCTTAGTGAAAAATTATACTTAGTAGAATCAATAACAGTATCATTTAAATATTGTGTACATAAGATTCATTAATATCTTATGGGCATTAATATCTTATGGAGTGAACATTTCAGCCTATATTAATACCTTGTTTTCTTTATAAAAAAGAAGGGGATTTAAAAGTATGAGAGAGTATAAATGTTGCCCTTCAGTAAAGAAAGACTTTATCTATAATAAAAGAATACATGGTTTTTGCAAATTGGTAAAATTCATCTTTGAGTGGAAAAGTCAAAACTTATTTCTGTATATAGCACTAAATATGACCCCTCATGATATCTTTATGGTAGGCAAATTAATAATCATAGTTTTTGGTACTATTTCAGATTATATAGATTAGGTAGGTACCAGTGAATCATATAATTCACAGTCCTACCTAATAAGAAGAAAAAAATCGCTTTTCCATTTTTTTTCCTTCTGCTCACTGTGCCACACCCATTTGCTAATTAATTTCCTTAACCTTGAAGATAATGTAATTCCTGTTTTTTCTAAGAAATAAACTCGAGGATAAATTTACATCATACTAAATGAAAACTGCACTTCAGAGAATAACCTTGAAAAAGCACCCATAATATTTGTTTTCGCAACAGAATTAGGTTATTTAGAGAAACAGTTGGGTGTAGTGATAGGAAAGAAAAAAAGTCACAATATTGGTTATTATTGGTAGCTCTTTAATTTTTGTCTATGACTCTAGTTAATTGCATACAATCAGATAAAGTTTAAATGCTTTAATTTGTCTTTAATTTTAAGATTTTTTTGTGGGAAAATAATATGCAAGTTTATTCACTCTTATTTATGTACTAAAAATACCTAGGATTTTATAGACTGTTACCTAAATCTGAGTGTTAAATACATCTTTTCTAAAATAAAGTAAATCTCATAGGTAATAAGGAAAACTAGTTGATTTCTTAAATAGATACTGGTATTCAAATATGGCTGTCCACATTAAAGAAAGAAAAATAAAATGTAAATAAATCGTGGTACCCTGGTAATTTATTCCATTAAGTAAACAAGAATTGTGGTGTATTTGACTATTCTTATTACCTGACCATTATTAGATGTTTTAACCTAAAATGATTTGATGTTAAATAATGGAAATGTGAAATACCTCAAAAGCAAAATAACTATGCCTCTATAAAATAATCATAAATTTAACTGAAATAGGTCTATTCCTCAAAAACTTAGCATGCCTCTCTAGTATGTAGTAAAATGGAAATGAAACAATAATCTTTAGGGTCTTTGTCTCACAATGCTTAGACAAAAGTTCCAAGAATATTCTCTCAGTAGTAACAAAAGACCTACCAGCCCCTGACCTTTCCATTCCTGTGGAGGCCTGCCAGCAATACGACAGGAGACAGACAAACACTAAGTCAGCCAAAAACACAAAATTAAACAAATGAAAGAATGAAGTCTGTGACATATGAACTTACTCTTGGCAGACTATTGTAAAAATAACCCTACTAGCGTGGAGTAAAGGAACTGGTGTCATCGTGTCCTCTCTTCCCTTCCTGTCCACACCTGCCCAAATACTCAATCTTCTATCCTCCACCAGATTCCATTCTAATGTTTCTGTAGAGTCAAAGATGAATGGAAGCTTAATGATTTTTGCTATTGAGGATTTCTCCAAATCAATTATAGTTTCATCTGACTATATGTTCTGGAAGTTTCTAAAGGCTTAAGAGTTTGGGGTGGGCTAACTGGGAACACTCAGCAGATATCCTAGAACTGTTTCATGCCTCTCCAAATGGCAGCTCACCAGAAGTATGGTGAATGGTTTTATGGCACTTAATACATCAATATTTTCAAATGAAATAGAGCATTTGTTTTCAAAGTGGTTCTAAAAACATGTTTAAATATCATACTGTACATAAAATATTAGTTTAGAGAGAAAACAGCTACTGGAATATATATCCTATGTCTATATCTTCAAAATTATAAATAACAGTAGGGTGTTTTATCCTTCTACCTTGACAAATACACCTTCATAATGATTATATCCCCCCAAATTGGGTTCAGCTATGTTATTTATATAAGAGAATGGCAACAAACTCAAAGACTGTTGAACTTTGTTATTGCTATTCATGACTGGGTACCATTAATGGGTTGGTAGCATTTAGAGAAGGAAAAAAATAAAGATGTAGATAATCCCATAAACTATTACATATTATTCCATTAACTGTATCTTTCTCACCCTTACTTCAGCAAAATAATCTTGTTATAATAAACAGTAGCCTTTTTGCAGAATTTTTGTTCTAGCAATAGTAATATGATAGTAATATTTTGAATACAATTGTATTTTTTTCTCAACCTCCTAACAGTACGTAAATGAAAGTCAATTTAGGAATGTAAGGAATGGAAATTGAAGTCAATGGAAGAAATAAAAAAAATATTTTTCATGTTTTCAAAAGTAAATTTTCTCCTAAGTATTCAAAATTAATCTGTGCAAAATTGAATTTTTAATTATTATATAACAATTACACAAATACATGTAAAACTTCAAGTTTTGTAAAATTAACTAAATTGTATATAGCATGTCTATACAAGTAAAACCATTCGTAGTTCTAGCATTTCTCTGTAGTTGGCATTGTCAGGGATTGGTGTCATATTTCATGCATGTTAAACTGATATCACCATTTCATACAAATTCAAGAATAATAAGAATTGTTTAACATTGCAAAAGGTTTTTAGCTGCCCTGTGCATGATTTGTTAAGTTTTCAGTGTTCTGGAACCATGAATTGGAATGTGAACAGAAGCAAGAAAATGGATACTCAGCACTGTTGGGAAACAATACTTGGCATGCAAGAATCTCTTGCAATTGTATCTGAGAGAATGTTTGACAAGTTAATTAATTTGAATTTTTCTGACCAAAGCATATCTGCAGTTCAATTCTCCTGCCCTCTGGCATATTGTCCATCTCTAAATTGGACAGGGACATAACACACAACCCTTTGCTATAGGCGAACATGGTTACCTTTTGTGTGGAGGACATAGGAAAAAGGGGTGGAGCAATATATCCTTGGAACTTAATTCTCAGCCACCTGTGTGGGTACATAGATCACAGGTTGTGCTGTGTGCCAGTGCTGACCACTTGATCCTGAATGAGAAGGGCATCTCCATAGTCCTAAAACATTTGCTTTCTGTGGGTTTGTGATCCTTGAGGCCCTATAAATCACAGGATGGCAAGAGATTGTCTTGCTGGGGTCCCTAGTGGTACATCACTCCATGACCATTAAAATGGCTTCTGACGGCAAATGCAAAAGTATAGTGTACAAAAGCAGTGCCATACATATGAATATAAATACATACAAATATATGCCTGTATATGCATGAACATATGTATGTGTTTAAAGATTTTATTTATTTATTTTAGAGAGCAAGTGAGTAAGAGAGAGCAGGAGCAGAGGGGATAGGCAGAAGGAGAGGCAGAAGCTGACTCCCGACTGAGCAGGGAGCCTATGAGGGACGGGATCCCAGGAGCCTGGGATCATGACCTGAACCAATGGCAGATGCTTAACCGACTGAGCCACCCAGGAGTCCCAAATATATGTTTAAAAGCAAATATGTACTACAGGTATGTTCATTTGTCTTCTTCTTGAGCATAATTGTACCTAAGTATTTTCCTCCTGAATTGCTGTTACACAAGAAGTAGCTATGATTGGAAACAGGGAAAATGCTTATAGGCTCCGTCTTTGAAATCCATTAGGAAAATAGAGGTATATAATGCTTTCAGTATTTGTTATGTATGCTTTTATACCAACAGTATCTGCACGTGTATAGGAAATGCCTGAAGAGAAAAACTCAAGAGTGTCTCAGCTCCCACCTTAACAGAACCATGAAAATCTCCAATTACCAACAATGGCCCAGGTGGGAGCAGACAGAGGAGGGTATCTTTGCTGTAGTGAGGCTAGACCCTTGCACTTTAGCAGACAAATAAGATGCATTAAGTCCTGCCATAGAAGAAGCCTAAAGGCTGCGGGCTCAAGGTGGGGGATTGACAGGTAGGAAGCACGAAAAATCACCCATTCTCTGAACCTGGTAATGCAATTTTGGTGAGGGAAAAGAAGTCTGAAGAAGGAGTTAAGTAAGGGGCAGTCCTGGGAAAAGTCGGGGTAGTCAGAGTAAATGAGTTAATGAATTTAACCTAGAATTAACCTTTGAAAAAATTCTCTAATCCAAGCTGCACTTTTTTTTTTTTTAATACCTCTGGGTTTTTTCAATCTGAAATTATCCCAGGATCTTTTGGGGATGGCACTTTTGCCAATATTTGCATGCTCATGCAGCATCACAAATAAAAAAATAACGGTTTAATGTTATATCAGGGAGGAGAAGCGCTCAAATAGGTGAGCAGGGATTAGCGGCCTTCTGATTATAAAGAGGGCTGTTAGAGCTTAATCCCCAGGAGCTATTTGCTCCAGTGTTTTTAATGGCCCTTAATAGCTCAAGCCTGCATAGAGCACATATGCATGTATTTATATTTGTATTGATACATATTTCATGTATCAATTTCAATTCCCTAGCTGGAATTTGTGCTGTGAATTACTATAGTACTCTTTTGTCTAAAATGTAATTATCTAATTATGTGTTCTGGGAGATGGCATAGCTAGACTCATAGTGCACCAATTCACAAGCATTTAATTTTTGTTTTTAATAAGAGACTATGAGAAAAGGGATCTTTTTCCCTCTGGAGGGGGGGACACGGTACTCATGCTTAAATGATACTTTCAGAATTGGAATTTTCCTTGCCAGCTCCTTTGGGCATCTCATTAAGAGTTTCTAGTAATACGGAGCCTTTTTGCCCTCTGATATGACCCTTAAAGAAATCCTGTTAGTAAATCACAGGCTAAGAAGTCATGCAATGTGAATCTAAAGTAACTATGTACATTAAATAATGCTATCAAGACCCCGGCTTTAATTTTTTTAAGGACGATAAAAACCACTGTGAATTATCCTCTTTCAGGTTCACTAAATTAGTGATATTATGAGCAAGCAATGATTCATCCAAATAATTTGGTGGAATCAAAGGAGCGCACTGAAGCTAATGTGATTGGGCAAGAATCATGAAAAGGATGAACGGAGGCCTCCATGGAAGCTCCGTCAGCTCCCCTCTCACGTGCACAGGCTTTGAAAGGTCTGAACTGCACACTTACCAGTACTTTAAATGGTTGAATGTTACATGTCTCTTTTGATAATGAGGACTCAGTTAAAGCACCGTTTGGCACTCCAAGAGATGAATAAAAATCTATTTCAAGTTGGTATAGTTAATGCTAAATGTCACATTTTACTGGTTGGCACACATTTATCATTTCATTTCCCAATACAGTAAACAACTCGTAACTCACAGGTTACTTTGATTGACAGCAGCCTTGGGCATTTCTGAGCGCTGGTGCACTGTATTGCATGGAGTCAAACTTCCAGGGTAATTGGCTTCAACAACAACAATAATAATAGAAATAATAATTCCAGAGTTAATTTAAAGGAGCAAAAAGAAGTAAGTCAAATATGAGGACAATAAATTATGGGGATTTCTCATTTAAGTAAGTAGCAGGTTTAATGGCTTTCTCTGAGTACTGAGATCATTCAATTGAACATCTGCTTTCCAGCTGTGAATATTGATATATTACCAGGTTTTTATTCCCTTCTACTCTAAATGTATCCATAAGTTTTTAGGAGTTTCACTACCTGACTTTGTGACAAAGCCTTGATTGTGAAAGATATAAAAACGTCAAAAATTCTGTAGGCCATATTATGCCCAGGATATTATTTTTCAATCGACTCCAAAGACAGATGTCCATGAACAATTAAACCATTCTCCGATCACACCTTGTACCAGCTGGGATCAGAGAATTAAAAGGAAGTAAGCCCTGAAAATTTACTTACTCCTGGAGTTCCCATAGTTTCCTGACTGTTACTCTATTCTTATTAAATGATTCTGTCAATGGAAAATGTATATCATACATTGCTTGAACTTCTGAAGCTGACTCTTTGATGTTGAATTTAGTGTTTCTACTTTTATAATAATTCATCTAGTGAGCATCTACTTTCAGAGAAATCCCCTTAGATGGAGATTCAGTTATCCTAAACTTGCTAGCTCCCACGTCTAGTCATAGAGACGTTAGTCATAAAGCACTACCCTGAAACAATCTGGACTGAAAAATGCAAGACTTGCTAATCAGAATAGATGTAACCCAATATCTTGTCTAATAGGGCAACATGGAATGTGTTCTCCCCTTTCAACAAAAAACTCCCAAATAAGATGTTATCTTCTCCCCGTCAGCCTTTATCGTTACTGTCACCATAGCAACTAAATAGCTCAGAGTTGCAACCTGAACAAGGGACCGAATAACACGAGCTTATGAGCCACTGCATTATCAGTGTTCATAAGACAGTAATTCAAAAACGCTCAAGTCATACCCACAAAGGAAAAGCTTTTATTCTCTCTTCCCCTGACCAAAAGGATGGCTCATAAAAGTCTTTCTTTCACCATGTTCTAGGCTTTATGGATTAAACAGCTTAAGATGTGGGATGATGTAACCTGAAGGGAGCATGTACTCATCCTAGTCCCGGGATGCACTTCACCAAGGCAATCTGCTGGCTGGCAGAGCAATACACAATTGAAGATGAGATTTATTGATTGATTGGTTTAATTTTATTAAATGACACTAAAGAAACATGTGTTGCTTCTTTTTTTCTCTTAACAACATATGTAATTAGGAGACTACCATATATGCGCATATAAAGTAGGACAGATTTGGATTGCTCCAAATGAGTTCTATAAATAATAAACCCTTGAGCCACCACAGCTTTTCAGATTCTCAAAAGAACACTGTAATCTTTGAAATGTTTTCAAAATTCTCTACTTTATTATTATTCAGAAAGCAGTAAGTTTCTGGGTACCTCAATACTTTAGGTGGACATCTGAGGAGAAAGTTAAAAGTGATAATAATAATGATGGTAAAATCAATAATAGTTAATAGTTCTTGCCCACCTTATAACATAACACTTGCCATGGATGATATTTTTCAATTCAGACAAGTGTTATCCCCATTTTATAGATGAACAAATTAATTCACAAGGAGAATAACCTCCCAGATTTAGGAAGAGGAAGAGCTAGGATTTGAACTCATGCAGTCTGACTCCAAAACCCGCTCTCAACCCCTGAGTACTGTTCAAATATTTTTGTGTCCTGCCCAGAAGTTGCAATGGTGTGGCTAAAAATGCAAAATTGTATAAAAATACAAATTGGTGTGTATTTCTTCTTTCATAAATATTTATTGAATGTGTTATATTTTTTTAAATTAAAAATAGAATTGCCATATGACCCAGTAATTCCCCTACTGGCTATTAACCCAAGAAAAATAAAAATTCTAATTGAAAAAGATATATGCAGTCCTGTTTATTGAAACATTATTTATAACAGCCAAAGTATGGAAGCAACTCAAGTGTCCATTAGTAGATAAATGGATAAATCAAAAGATGAATGGATGAATGGAGATAGATAAATAGATATAGGTATGGGTATAGATATAGATATAATAATGGGATATTAACCAGAAAAAATGAGATCTTGCCATTTGCAATGAGATGAATGGACATAGAGGATATAATCCTCAGTGAAATATGTCAGCTTGAGAAAGACAAATATCACATGATACCACTCATATGTGGAATTTAAGAAACAAAATGAATAAACAAATGTAGAAAAAGAGAAACAAAAAAACCTATACTCTTAAATACAGAGAACAAACTGGTGGTTGTTTGAGGGGAGGTAGGTGGGGAGTAAGTGAAATAGATAAAAGGGATTAAGAATTCAGTTATAGGGATGAGCACTGAGTAACATATAAAATTGTTGAATCACAATATTGTACACCCGAAACTAATATAACACTATGTTATTTGTATTTCAGTTAAAAAGTGTGCTATCTTTTCTATTATAATCATACCTTCTTCATGTCCAAATTAGTTTAAGCTCTGTGGGTTTTTGTTTGTTTATATTTAATTTGACTTAATATTTATAAAATTTAATTTTATAATTTAAAAATTGTATTTAAGTTAAGCTCTGTGGGTTTTTGTTTGTTTTTTAAAGATTTATTTATTTCTTAGAGAGTATGCACAACATGGGTGCATGCATGAGTGGGAGAGGGGAAGAGGGAGAGAATCCCAAGCTGACTTCAAGCTAAGCATGGAGCCCTATGAGGGACTCAACACCACAACCTTGAGATCATGACCTGAGCTGAAATCAAGAGGTGGATGCTCAACTGACTGAGCCACCCAGGAGCCCCTAAACTGTCTTAATGCCATTCTTGGCAAGATTAATTTTGGTTACCTTGCATAGTCTTATATTTTTAAAATGGTAGTTAGTTTTTGAACTCCTGTAGCTTAAAATGTTAATGCATTTAATACCTATATCCAATCTAATATCATACTTAGCTCTTTAGAGATAGCCAAAGTTTCGAGGAGAACCAACCAGAAATGAAGACAGCAATTCCTGAGGGTAAATCTTTGCATGAGTGGGAGAAAAGCAATCAGGCTGCCAGCAGCTCTCATCCAGCTTTTCACACTGTGTGGCAGGAAGAAAAACACATCAGAGTCAGGAGTCTGAAGTGGTATCAAGATCATAGTCGTCCCTATAAAAATGAGAGACTCCTCAGGTTAGTGGGAAATCAGAGAAATAAATATGAGGGCTCTAGTTATATGTTGTAGTTATGTTTCAATGAAAATTGATAAATGAAATATACTTCTCTACAAAATTACACAAAGTTCCAGATACATTTGTTTCCTAGGCACGTTTTAACAGCAAGCATTTATGTTTACTCCCTTTACGATCAACCAAGATACCTTTTATAAATAATAAAATAAACGAGACAAAGCTTTGTGTTTTTTACCTGAAAAGCATTGACTTTCTCCCTGATTAAAAAAAAAAAAAAATCTGGAAATGTGCTAAACTATTCTACCCGAGATAATGGTCATTCTAAGACCTACAAAGCTTGTGACGGGGACCGAGAATCAGCCACATCCAGGATCAGCCATGGAAGCTCAGATGCAGATGGGGGGGTGAGAAGTTACAGTTCGTTAAGTCCTGAAGGTTTTGCAACTTAAATAGGAAATGAAGTATGAAGAGTTCATGTAATTACATGGTGTTGTTGACAAACTGTTTGTTAAAAGTATAAGTACAGGTGCATAGAGAACTGCTATCTAGCCAGAGTGCAGGAAAGAGAGCTGAGGAAGAAGAGGTAAGCAAAGCATGACCCAGAAGGCTTCTGAACAAATGTGACATCTCCGTTAAGTTTTGAATAATGAAAAGGAATTTGCCAGCCAAGGGTCTGGGTGAAAGAGGTGATGCCCAACAAGTCCAGCATGACACTTTCAAGGATCCTTTCATGGTTAAGCATGGCTGCATATGGAAACTCTGTGAGTCAGAATAAGTTGAGTCTGCAATCTCCGGTGGATACCGTATCATAAGAGTTTTGAGCTGTGTTTTGGAATTTGAATTTTATCTTGAAGATATTGATGAGCCAGGAAGGGGTCTAAGCAGTGACATTTTAAGCTTAGCTCTTTAGGTTTTCCAGAGGTTTGAATTTTTTTTCCCCCAATGGAAAGGATTTTCTTTTTTTTTTTTAAATTTCTTCTCAGTGTAACAATATTCATTGTTTTTGTACCACACCCAGTGTGCCATGCAATACGTGCCCTCCCTAATACCCACCAGCTGCTTCCCCCAACCTCCCACCCCCCGCCCCTTCAAGACCCTCAGGTTGTTTTTCAGAATCCATAGTCTCTCATGGTTCACCTCCCCTTCCAATTTCCCTCAACTCCCTTCTCCTCTCCATCTCCCCAAGTCCTCCATGTTATTTGTTATGCTCCACAAATAAGTGAAACCATATGATAATTGACTCTCTCTGCTTGACTTATTTGACTCAGCATAATCTCTTCCAGTCCCGTCCATGTTGCTACAAAATTTGGGTATTCGTCCTTTCTGATGGAGGCATAATACTCCATACTGTATATCAGAGGTTTGAATTTTTAATTCGTTTTTCAGCAAATGGAAGGGGATCCGAGGCCAAACCAGCCTGGGGACTAGGAGACCAGGCACCATAATTCAGATGAAAAGTGATGGAGTTGACAGAAGAGAGAAGCTATGGACATCAACAGGTAGGCGTGCAGCTGAGTGTGATTGGACTTGCTCACCACCAGATTGGAAGAAAAGGGGAATAAAAGCAACAGACTAGGGAAGAGCCATAGTGTGAAGCATCATTAGTCCAGGGACACAGGTTTGCCCTGCCCCCCCAGTTGCTGAGCTCCAAACCCATAGTATACAGTATTTGTAAGTGGAGACACTTCATTGTGAGCAAATTAAGAAAACAAAACAAAACTAAGCAAAACAAAACAAACAAACAAAAAAAATACTGGTGGTAGTGATAGCTAATGTATTCTAGGGAATTCTTGGGAAGTGAGCCAGGAGGAGTTACAGTTTCTCAGAAAAAAAAAAAAAAGGAGGAATATGAAAATAGCACTTTTTCAACACTTTCCTTCTCCTACCTTTTGGGTCAGAAGGAAGAAATAAAAAAGACTGTGTCTATAATCAACATTCAACTAGAAGTATACTCTAAGAATAAACCTGGACCCACTGTTATGCAAAACCATATATTACAATTTTAGGTACTTCTTCTCAGCTAGATTTTTTAGGCTCAGGATTGTGTCCTATACCATAGTAACAATGGAAGTGAGGGGGAAAAAAGTATGTTGTGAGGTCAAATCTTTAAAGACATCCTCTTGGGCCACCTGTGTGTTCACTCAGGTAAACCTCTAACTCTTGGTTTCTGCTTAGGTCATGGTCTCAGCATTGTGAGATCAAATCCCCTGTGTGGGGCTCAGCACTCCAGCTCAGAGTCTGCTTGAGATCATTTCTCCCTCTACTTTCTCCCCCTCTGCTCCAGCATCCCAATTGCATGCCGGTACACTCTCAAATAAATAAATAAAATCTTAAAAATAAATAAATAAATAAATAAATAAAAGCATCTTCCTTATGCTTTGTGAACTCAACTCAGCATGTAGTAATATTAATACAGAATTTGTAAGTTGTAATCATTCACAGAATAAGTATTTACTGAGCACATAAAATCTGCTAAGCATTTTTCTAGATGCTAAGGATGTAACAGTGAACAAAGCAGGTAAAGATCTCTGACATCATAGAGATTACAGTTCAGGGAAAAAGACATAATAAATAAGATAAATATGGAAAGTAAGTAATATGTTTTGTGATGGTAAATGCAGAAGGAAATATGAAGTTGGAAAGGGGGACAGGGAGTGTCAATTTTAGATCGAGTGGCCATATCTGGTATCATTGAAAAAATGGTATTTGAATAAAGATCCAAAAGAGACTAACAAATAAGTAATAAAGACACCAGAGGGAAGAGATAAGTAGTAAGAGAAGCACATGCAAAAGTCTTGAGATAGGAGTGTTTCCAGTGAGTCCAGGGTTCAGTGGGGACAAAAGGTATGAGAGCAGAAAGAATGAGAGAAAGAGAAGCAAGAAATGATATCTAAAAGATAACGTGTAGTCATATCACGTAGGCCCATAAATGCTTAAGTAAAGACTGGCTTTTATTCTCAGTGGGATGGGAGCTATTGGAGGGTTTTAAGCAGAGAAATAATACTGTAGGACTTGTGTTTTTATGGGATCACTGGCTGCTGTGTCAAGAATAAGGGTATGAGAGATAGAGCAGGGGTGAAAGTGGCAAGAAAATTAAAAGGCTGTTGCAATTATCTAGGCAAGAAAGAGGACAACTCCAAACTTGGAGGAAGAATTTGGAAGGTTAGAAGTGGTCATTTTCTGGATACACTATTATCAGGAGCCCAATTCAGAGAAGATTGTGTGTGGTGACCTGGGCTAAAACTGCCTTAATCCCCTAAACCAGAAATTCCAAGATCTGCAACTGGTGAACTGCATGTATAGTATGAGTTTAAAAGTCTGTGAGCTCAAAACCCAAGAAGATGTTTCAGTCTGGGTCCAAAGGCCAGAAAAGACCAATGCTGCAAGTCACACAGTTGGGCAGGAGTTCCCTCTCAGCGACTGTGTTCTATTCAGATCTTCAGTTGATTAAATGAGCCCCATCCACCCTAGGGAAAGCAATCTACTTTACTCAGTCTGCCTATTCAAATGTTCATCTCATCTAGAAATACCTTCACAGACACATTCAGAATAATGTGTGGCCAGATGTTTGGGCACTCTGTGGCTCAATCAATTTGACATATAAAATTAACCATCATAAGTCAGTCTCTTTTCAACTTGGCATCTCCTTAAACCATATGCATCCTCTTTTTTTTTTCCTCTTAAACCATACTTAATCTCCAAATAAAGATAATAACACAGTCATAATTCTACTTAACAAGATATAGCTATCTTATACAACAGAAAACACTCTAACCCTTTTCCTAGAAGAGAAGGTGAAGTCCTTGAGAGATGTTTACTCTTCTCTCTGAGATCCCATAACTAATTAGCAATACTTAAATACTGTGATACAAAGTCAATACATGTTATATGATAAAATAATATAAAGTGAAAATAATAAATAATAAATAAATAATAAATAATAAATAATAAATAATAAAATAATATAAAGGGAAGAAAACAAAGATATTCACACACGCGCGTACACACACGCATATTATCAAAGCAAGATAGGGAGGAAATACTCATGACAATTATAGTCCTCATTTATATAACTGGTTGTATGATCAGAGATACTTATAACTCCCTTCTTCCAAAACCTATTGTATATTCCCTTTGCCTTCAGCAAGCACTTTAGCTCTTTGTGGTTCTTTATGGAGTGGAGTGACCCAAGCCTGCCTTCTTGAAGAGTCTGGGCCATTAGTACTTCTGCCTGGATTGAGTTTCCCATTGTCTTTAATCACAGGGCATGGTAATACGAGAGTCATGCTAGGGGATCACCTACATTCCAGAAGTACTCTTCTTTACCCCTATTTTGCAGTAGTAAACCAATTTTCCCCTGGTAGTCAGAATTAATCATTCCAACAAGTACAATAACATCCTTCTTTGCCTGTTGATTTAGAGGCATGAGTTGCCCAGAATGGCTGGGTAGCAATCTTCACTTCCAAATAAATGGAATCATTATTGTGTCTCCTGGTGGAAGTTCCTTCCTTTGGAGCTAAGACCTCTGGGCCAACAAAGCTCAAGGTCATGAAAAGAGGAAACAAAATTTTTGCTAGTGGTTCACTAAGGGTAATAGTGATTAGTTCCACTTCCATTTCTACCTATGACTCCTGTGAAGTTGGCTATGGGAGAAATAATACCACCTACGGATGCTGATTCAGAGCATACATAACTTTCTGGAAGGAACCTTTCCCCAACACTTCAAAGTATGACCATCTAGCTGACACTGTACTTTAAAAGGCAGTTTTATACAACTGAAAAATATCAGTTCTATTAAGCCAGTTCCTTCAGGATGGTGGGGAATAGGATAAGACCAGTGAATTCCATTAGCATGGGCTCATTGATGCATTTCTTTGCTGTGAGGTGAGTTCTCTCTCCCTCAGCCTTTTTTTCTATTCATATCTTCAACTTATTGGATGAGACCCACTCAAGTGAAGAAGGGTAATCTGTTTCACTCAGTCTGCCAACTCAAATGTTAATCTCATTTAGAAATACTCTCACTAATATACCCAGGGTAATGTTTGGCCAAATGTCTGGGCATGAAATTACCATCACACCAAGCTTTGTTTTAGCCTAGCTTTAAGAATGATTGTGCAGTCAGCAAGGAAACCATCAATGAAATGAAAAAGCAACCTACTGAATGGGAAGAAATATTTGCAAATTGCATATCTGATAAGAGGTTAATATCCAAAATATATAAAGAACTCAACCTGAATAAATATTTTTCCAAAAAGACATACAGATGACTAACATATCTGAAAAGATGCTCAACATCATTGGTCATCAGGGGAAAGCAAATTGAAACCCCAATGAGATACCAACTCATATCTGTTAGAATGGCTATTATCAAAAAGATAAGAAGTAACAAGTGTTGACAATAATGTGAAGAAAAGGGAAGCCTAGTATATTGTTGGTGAGAATGTAAAACGATGCATCCACTATAGAAAACAGTATGGAGGTTTCTTAAAAAATTAAAAATAGTACTATCATATAGGTGTAGCAATTTTCACTTCTGGGTATTTATCTGAAGAAAAGAAAAACACTAATTCAAAAAATATATGTACCCTCATGTTCACTGAAGCTTTATTTACAGTATTCAAGGTATGGAAAAAAACCTATGCATCCACCAACAAATAAATGGATAAAGAAATTGTGATATATAATTATATATATTCATCCATTAAAAAAAAAAAAAGAATGCAATCTTGCCAGTCAGGACAGTATGGACAGACCTGGAGGGCATTATGTTAAGTGAATAAAGTCAGACAGAGAGATATAAATACATATGATCTTGCTTTTATATGGAACCTTGAAGAAGAAGCAGGAGGAGGAGCAGGAGGAGGAGGAGGAAAAGAATGAGGAAAAGAATGAGAAGAAGAAGGAGGAGGGGGGGGAGGAGGAGGGGGAGGAGAAGGAAAAGAAGAGGAAGAAGAAGAAGGGGAAGGAGGAGGGGGAGAGGAAGAAGAGGGAGAGATGAGGGAAGAGGAGCAGAAGGAGGAGAAGGAGAAAAAGAAAATCAGCAGCTCATAGGCACAGAAAACAGACTGGTAGTGGCCAGAGGCTCAGCATGGGGGATGGACAAATTGAGCGAAGGGAGTCAAAAGGTACAAGTTATAAAATAAGCCAGGGGGATGTGATGTACAGTATGTTGACTTTAGTTAATAACACAATACTTTATATTTGAAAGTTGCTAAGAGAGTAGATCTTAAAACTTTCCATCACAAGAAAAAAAAATTAACTGTGTGTGGTGACAGGGCGTCTGAGTGGTTCAGTGGATTAAGTCTCTGCCTTCAGTTCAGGTCATGGTCTCAGGGTCCTGAGATCAAGCCCCACATCGGGCTCTCTGCTCAGGAGGGAGCCTGCTTCCCCCTCTCTGCCTGCCTCTCTGCCTACCTGTGATCTCTCTGTCTATCAAAATAAATAAATAAAATCCTTAAAAAATACATTAAAAAAACTGTGTGTGGTGACAGATGTTAACTAGACTTATCATGATGATCATTTCACAATATATAGAAATACTGAGTTATTATATGCCTATAACTAATATTATATGTCGATTATATCTCAAAAAAGAAGCAGCAGCAGTAGAAGAAAAAGGAGAAGAATGGGAAGGGAAGAGGGAAAGGAAAGGAGAAGAAAGTATGGATGTGCATCTAAATCAGGCCTGTCCTACCAGCTTTAGTGGGGATAGACTTTATTTCAGACTAATCTAAAAATTAGGTCAAGTATTACCTTAAGGTCATAGTACAGAGTATAATAATAAGTTAGAAAGAGAATCTCAGCATTTTAGTGCACCCTGTTGGGTTACTATAACCCTAGGGCAGGACAGAATGAAGAAAGTAGGAAGTCAAAAAGAAGACAATGCAAGCTTGCTCCATGGGAGACAAGCGTGATAAACTGAGTGATATGTTACCTAGTAGAGAAAATTCTTTCCATACTTGATACTGAATGTAATATGCAAAATGCAGCTAAGAATTTTTATTTTAGCTCAGGATGTTTAGGTCTGAATCTACATAATGGCTCTTGAAAATATGGTAGCATAACCTTTTAGATGCTGACCTTGATGTTACATTAACTGTTTTATTGGCACCAAACTCTGATAATCTACCAACAGATGGTCAGGGTATCTTGGTATGCTTTCTAGTCCCTTGTCTATTTGTGCATCATTTGACAGGATACTTCTGAGGCAGCAAAATTTAGCTGATGATGTTATGGTTCATTGTTTCCGGCAATGGTTTTGGCTTTATCTAGAAGTCTTTGATTCAAATTGACATATGACTCTAATCTTACTCAACCTGATTGTCAAACAGTAAGGATGTGACAACTCTGTAAAGTTTCAAGATCTATTGTTGTCTTCTGCAGTGCATTTCCAGAATGCCATCATGTTGTGGCTAGTAAACAGGAGCATTTTGAGAGCTGATTTAAAAATGTTATGAAGGTTGATTATCTTTTGAATTGAACGCATTCAATGTAGCAGGATTTTAATACTGTAGCACTGTATTCCTGACAAATATAAAAATACTATCAAGTGTATCATGATTTATTTGTACATAAGTGGTGGTGCACAGATTTTTATCATATTTTTAATGGTAGTAAATTATCCTCCTCATATTTTTAATAATTCCATTGTAACATACAAAAATAATAGAGAAATTCAAAGCCAAAAATAGTTTGAGGCTAACATGCTATAATGAAATCTTTGGCAGAATTCAGTATATTTCAAGGTCCTTATAAAGAAGTATGACAAAAATAATTTGGCAATGTAGATTGCAAGAGTTGAAATTTCACATTTGTCCTGAGAATTCTATTATCCTTTACCTGATGAAACCAGATTTAAAGTATAAAGATAATTATTAAAGGATTATATATAAAAACAGAAGTGTGAAGTAATTTTAATTATAAAATATTTGAATAAATTATGACATATTAACATGATGAATTTTAATGCAATGAATATTATAAGCCAGTCACATAGTGTCTCCAAAATATTTATAAATGGAACAGTGTATGTAATTTCAACTATGTGTTTGTATGTATGCATATGCATATTCAAGTAAATGTAATAAAATGTCAACAGTTCACCTTGTTTTTAAGGAATTTACATGTCCAGTCAGCAGGAAACATTGTGTCTTTGATGGTGGGAAAACAGGTGCTCTTTAGTTTTTCTCTTATGTTGAATGTTTGTTTATGTCTAGAATGGTACATACAATGTAAATAAATAGAAAAAAAATCCACAACAGTTAAGACATAAAACATGAAGATACTTTAGTTTTTAAATCTGTGCCACTAATAGAATTAACAGAGGATTTGTATTCTCACTGATAATTGAATAAATGAAACTAGAAAGACACCCTGAATTTTACTTGCTTAAGAACAAGACTTATGATATTCTAATGAACCATAAAGATGTCTTCTCTTATGTACTTTTTGGGAATTTAATAATTAAATGAATACATATTTTCTTTTTTTGAAGTTTCCATAAGACTTAAGCAATGCTTCCAGTGATTTAATCAGCCTATTATCTCCATATCTTCAGAATTTGAATGGCACCAGTGCCAGAGTCATAAAAAAGAAAATAAACACAAGACATTGACTAAATCAATAAAAGCCAAGGAGAGGACAGTGCTATTCCCCATGAAGTATCAGATATAAGAAAGGCAGGTGTAATGATAACTTCTATGACGGTTTATAGCTTATAAGGCATCTACTAAACTGAAGCCACTTCAGTGACAGACAAACATTCTAGTCATGTCTGCTCAATAAGAATTTTGCTCTAGGTAAAATGCTAACACATATTGAGGAATATTTATTCACATTATAAGCTTCTTTATTTAACAAGTCAAGCAATTATTTTATTTCAGTCTTTCTGTATAAAGTATGTAAGCATTTCATTTTTACCACTTGACTATTTACTAAGGTTTTGTTGTATCTGAATGTCTTGCTTTGACCTTATTCTTTCTTTATCACTTCAGTGAGTTCCTCAGTGAAACCCAACAGCCTCAGTAACATTAGGAAGGAATGAAACTCTGATGCTGGGTAATTCTTGAGACTTTGTTCTGTATGAAATGTATCAGCAGAACCAAGGGAATAATTTGAAAGTCCAGATGTCAACTCCACTTCTTTCTTATTAGATACCTTCGATACTAAAACTTAGCAATCAAATTCGTAAGGAAAAAAATTAGTTCTAAAACTTTTGAAAAGTAACATAGAGGAGATTATGCTGCATTTGAAAGCTTTACTAAAAATAATTCTTCCAATTGAGGACCTGACACTGTTTAAACTAAAGTCTTATTTAAAACTATACCATTTCACACTAATTTGGAGGTTACTCTGGTTCATTAGTTAGCAGTCTCATTGACTGCTAACAAATGACACCATCAAACAAACTGATGACACCAGAATGATTTATCTAATATAAAGTTTTTCTTTGATAAAGCATTTTTATGTCTCATATACATCTATATATATCTGAAGTAATTTCTTCAGCAATCTATATTCTGAATCAATCAAATGTAATAAAAACAAAGCCAACATATTAAATGACAATAAACGATTTTTATCAGTTGAAGGGGATCAGACTTAGGGATATGATTTAGCTCCTGAGGGATCTGGAGTCTGCTCAATGATTTTCACTTCGAATATCTTGCATACACTGTTTGGTATAATTAATAAAAACATGGATTCTATAAAATGGATCTTCATCTCTTATTCCATTTGTCAGAATATGGTTTCAGAATTAGGAAAAGAAATTTGTTGCAGGATGGTCTTATGTCAAAATCCTAGG
Source organism: Mustela nigripes (assembly GCF_022355385.1). Taxonomy (NCBI): domain Eukaryota; kingdom Metazoa; phylum Chordata; class Mammalia; order Carnivora; family Mustelidae; genus Mustela; species Mustela nigripes. The sequence goes on from NC_081561.1 coordinate 111,386,775, forward strand.
ACAGCACACTGTTCTCATATATTCTGTAAATCCTCTCTAAATATTTTCTCTGTTGGTAGCATTGACATGACCACAAACACCATTTACTAAGAACACAGTTATGTGTTCTTAGAAAATAAATATTGGCCTCAGTCTCTGTTCCTGGCATAGGGTTCTTAAAACCTTTTCAAATTCCTGTGTGATAAGAGGGTGTTTTATTCTAATGAGCTGATGCTAGGTGGGCTCCTGGATAGCTCCCAAATGAGGTCTGTTCACTGTAAAGACTAAGCCAGAATTAAAAGGTTGGACTTTTTAGATCTGCCCCCTTTTGTCTTCAGAAGAAAGCAGGGCTAGAAATGGAGTTCATGATTAATCATGACTCCATGATGAAGCCTCCATAAAAATCCTGATAGTATGGGGTTCAGAGAGCTTCCAGACAGGTGAACCTATTCATATCCGGGGGACGGTGATGCACCCGGACTCCATAAGGCCGGAAGCTCCGGTGCTCAGGACCCTCTCAGACTTGGTCCTGTGTAGCTCCTTATCTGGTTGTTAAACTGCATCTGTTGGCATAGGCCTTAACAAACTGCTAAGCGAAGGTAAGCGGTTTCCCTAAATTCTGAGCTTCTCTAGCAAATTCCCAATGGTGTTGCTGGGAAGCACCTGGTAGTGGGGAGGTTGGAGCTGTATAAGGGGTGATGGAAGGTAAGCGTGGTACTGGGAAGCAGGGTTTGTCTGATAAAAAGTGGATAAAAAAACAAAGGTTGCAGAGTCTTTGTGCATTAATGGCTTTAATGATGATGATGATGAAGAAGAAAATGGCTTTTCTTTAGACATTATCACTGATTAGAATAATAAATCATTTTTTTCCAAATCTGTGCTGCAATGCAATTGCTACAAATAGATTAATGAACTTTTCCAAGACTATTTAGGTTTGGAAAATTAGTGCAGAAGGTTTTCTAGGTTGGGGAGTGGGATGGTGAAAAGGCCTCCATTCAGGGAATGTATCTGAGATCCCGAGGCAGAGCCTGAGATAAGGGGTATAGTTGGGAGGTCATCTCAGAAAGCAAGAGCTTGAAGTAGGGGGAAGAATTATAAATATAGGAACTACTGTAGGCAACTGGGGCTCAGTCTGTCTGGGGACCCTTTGAGGAATTTTGTAGAACCTTCCTGAGAAGTTTCCCTTATTGGTAATATTGTTCAAGATTCTTATAAGTTTGTCTATGTGTGTGTGTTTTCACCTGACTGTGATGAATACCTGGTATAGTTAAGCTCAGAAATCCCTTAGGCTCAGCACTTTCCGTGGTTCTAGATAAAGCCCTCAAAAAGAAATGCAAAGAGATGCAGGCATTCTCAGTGGGAGGCTGTCAGTGTGCACAAGAACTGCACACTTTGGCTCTATCTGAACTTGAAGTTTAACTGAGGAGGCATGGGGCCTATTAACAGGACAATCTCATGAGGTCAAATATCCCACTATTAAAAAAATATGGTGGAAAATTCTGGGAATGAAATTATCACATGCTGGACTATTTACTTTATTTACCTATCATTTCTCCAAATTTTATTTATTTATTTATTTTTTAAATTATTATTTTTTAAAGATTTTATTTATTTACTTGATAGAGATCACAAGTAGGCAGAGAGGCAGGCAGAGAGAGACGAAGGGAAGCAGGCTCCCCACCAAGCAGAGCCAGACACGGGGCTCAATCCCAAGATTCTGGGATCATGATCAGAGCCGTAAGCAGAGGCTTTAACCCATTGAGCCACCCAGGCGACCCTCTCCAAAATTTAATAAAGTAGGAAAACCAGCTTTTTAGCCAGAACACCTTGTCACAGATTCTAGACCTATGTATTAGTATCTGCACAACTTTGGTAAACATATTTGACATCTTTCCCATAGTTTCTTTTTCTTTTTTTTTTTTTTTCTAATTTTTTTTTTAAATTATTTATCAGAGAGATAGAGGGGGAGAGAGCGAGCACAGGCAGACAGAATGGTAGGCAGAGGCAGAGGGAGAAGCAGGCTCCCTGCTGAGCAAGGAGCCCGATGTGGGACTCGATCCCAGGACGCTGGGATCATGACCTGAGCCGAAGGCAGCTGCTTAACCAACTGAGCCACCCAGGCGTCCCCACCATCGTTTCTTAATGAATAAAGTAGGACAAATAAAACTACTCTGCAGGTTTATGGAAAGAATTAAACGAGAGTGCCCAGCACAGGGACGCCCGGGTGGCTCAGTTGGTTAAGCATTTGCTTCAGATTGAGACCTACATTGGGCTGTCTGTTCAGCAGGAAGCCTGCTTCTCCCTCCTCTTCTGCCTGCCACTCCCCCTGCTTGTGCTCTCTATTTCTCTCTCTGTCAAATAAATAAATAAAATCTTTAAAAAAAATAAATAAAAAGTGCCAGGACAGCTGTTGGCCTATGGTACAGTTGGAACATATGCTGTGTATTTCTATTTCAACTATTGCTAGGGACTGAAATAGGTCACTCTGAAATCGATATATTGAAGCCTGAACCCCCAATGTGTCTGTGTGAGAAGATGGAGCCTATAAGGAGGTGATCAAATTAAATGAGGTCATAAAGGTGGAGCCCCAACTTGTGTCCTTATAAAAAGTAATTTATGCTTTAATCTAGGTTTCTTTATTTCCTTTTATGTGAGAGATACACAGGCTAGTTCCAAATTGTGTTATCATCACTGCCGCTCTCTACTTAATTGTAGTGGTCTTTTCACTGGCTACACTGGTTTTTGTTTGCTTGTTTGTTGTTGTTGTTTGTTTGTTTGCTTTTAGGACCATCTTTAGTTTAACTACCATTTACACCCGGTTTTATGTTTCAGATATATATCCCAGCTCACACACTCCTAAGTAAGCTCGTATTCCTACCTCTATGATACGACACAGTTTTGTTTAATCTAAGATGCTCAAACCCTAGGAATTTGCCTTAACTTTGTGTTTTATGAATCGTGTGTTGTAGAGTTGAAATCTTCAGGGAGTTCCTAACCTATCAGTTTTATCCCGATAACCTATTTTGACTTACCGCAGCCTCTCCATTAACAGACAATCAATTACACAAATAGGTATTAAGCAACTTTTATGTGCTGGGTCCTCTCACAGGTACTATGGATATAGAAGATAAGCTCACCTTCCTCCACCTCCCACTATACGGTGAACTAGCGGTCTGGCGGAGCATATAAACAGACTATAACCATCCAGGGTAATAAATAAATGATAGAAGTATAAAAATGTTGCTATATTAAGTGAAACACATCTGGGCAGAAATAAATCTCTTCAGGGCAGAGTCTGCAAAGTGTGACGCTGGCCTTATTTTCTCATGCTGGGCACGGGACTCTTGATACTGAACAGTCAGACAGAGTCAAGTCTGATTATAGAGGTGAGGGGGGTTTTGGTTGTTTGTGTGAACATTTGTCTTTTTCCTTAGGGCTTTGTAAAGATGACAAAATGATTTGTGGACAATGAATGAGCACACACGATGCAATGACAACTATTACAGCCTCCTATACGTATGAAATATATATCCACAGACAGCAAAGTGTAAAGGATATATAATAGATTCTGATATCAGTGTCCTTTCCTCTCTCAATAGGAACAGATAATAACTCTTAACCAGTGCAGCTACAGGGATAAAAGATCCCCTTCAGTGCATCCCACATGCCTCCCTCCCTATGCCATCTGCCTTGACATGTGCACGCCAGTGCTTAGAAAAGACCCCTACAGGCCGAAGGCACAGATAAGCTGTTGACATCCTCCCTCTGCTCCTACACAAGACACAATGTAATTCAAAATGTAAATAATACTAAATCCTCAAAAAAAAGTTAATAAAAGTTTGGCATGACCTTATTTTTCCCTGGTCACTATTACCACACATTTTTTAAACAGTTACATCAGATTGTACTTTACATATCATAAAATGTACCCATTGAAAGTGAACAATTCAATGCGTTTTAGTAAGTTCATGAATTTGTGTAGGTCTCACCACAATCCAGTTGTGGAACACTTTCACCGCCCATCAAAATTCCCTCATGTCCATTTATGATCAATCCTTTCTACCATTCTACTACTCCCAGCTCCGGTCAATCATTGATCTGTACTCTGTCTTTATAGATTTGCCTTTCCAAAACTTTATATGGATGGAACCATGCAATATATAATCACTTGTGGTTTATCAATGCAGATTTTTTTTAAGTCTTTTTATTTTGAAATAACTCCAGATTCACAGGAAGTTGCAAAAATAGCCCAGAGAGGTCCCATTTCTCCAGAACCTTATCTTCCCCAAATGTGACATCTTCTGTAACTCTAGTACAATATAAAAATTACAAATACATATTGGTAGAACATGTATGAATAATTCCAGGCAATGTCATCACATCTGGTTGAAGACATTTTTCACTTTTATGTATATGTATATGTTTTGGAGTTTTTGTTTGTTTGTTTGTTTTTTAAGAAAGAAAGACTGTTGCATGCAGCCACTCATTTGGGTATGTTTGGAGTCTTGGAAGCCTGACTACCCTACCTTCTCCTACAAATTGACCTTGAGAGCTTGTCTGGAGGTTCTAGCAAGGTGGGGCGTATATAGCCACCCCTATACCCTTAACAGAAGAATGGTTTTTCTCTATTAGGGAAGGTCGTCATCTTCAACCCAGCATGCACATAGAGCAGTAAGGGAGGAAAGGAACACCTGTCCAGATAGCCAGATCAGTAGAATCAACCTTGGTGACCAGTGGGGTGACAGCGTCACAGCCAGATCACACCCACATCCTTTATACTTTAATTATGTGCAGTATTAATTATACCTCAAAAAGATGTTAAGATGGGATGGGCAAAACACTGATTTACTCAAATCAGAAGGACCTTGCTTTATACTTTTGAGGCAGTAGTGACCATCTGGACATAAAATTTCTTTTGTCTCAGCTTCTCATAGAGGAAGACTGACACAGATTGTGTACATCCTGATCTAATACATAAGCAGATTAAGGACTGATAAAAATGACTCTATAAAAGTTGTAGCAATAATCCTGGAAGCCAGTTGATTGTGAATCTACTACTGTTTGCTGAAACATTTCAGTAATTCACAAGAAGTGTCTAGTCTATAGGAAAAGTGTCAGGTGAAGAAAAATGATGCAACCCAGGATTCCTCTCCTGGCCTTTCATCTTATCAATAAGAAGGAAGGCATTATGGTAAAAATGCAATTGCAGATCATTGGTTTACATTTCCCTATAGAATGAGTTTTTTGATTTATCTATAGTAGCTTTTTTTTTTTAAGTGTATCTCTTTGTGTAGACATTTAGTGATTGCCCTAGGCATTATATTATACACGTATAAATTTTCACAGTTTACTAATATCATTATGTTACTAATTCAGGTAAAGTCTAGTTCTTTTACTCTTCCCCATTATAATATAATCATCTTCAATATCGGCTCAAAGTGCAATAAGAACCCCATCAAACAATGCAGTAATTTTCTGGGTTGTTGGATTCTCCAATATTCTGTCTAGGACATATGGACCTAAAAGAAAGCCCAGGGAACTCATCACTGAGTCCTTCCTTGGGTCCTGATGTCTCCAACCAGTCTTCCTTCTTCTCAACACCTTTCAGAGTGTGCATGTGTATCTATAATTTATATTTTTCATAATTAATTGATTTATATACTACTTTATTTATATCATATTATATATTTTTATGTGTTTCAGGGATTTTATCTGTTGCAAATATGAAGACTAGAAAGAAGTGTTTTTCCATCTTATTGCTGCCCCCCATACTTCTTCATTATTTTTTGTGTCTTATTTTATCTCTATCACTAAATAATTATAGATTCACAGAGTTTTCCCTCAGAGGCAAAAAGTTTGTAAACCCATATTAAACATACAGCACAGTTTTAGGAAATGTAGTTCACTGCTCTTGGTTGTTGGTGTTCAGGAGGGAAGTTCGTAGTGCTGGTAGTGTATTGTTCATCTTCTCTTTGGGTCTTTGCTCACTCAGACTCTCCCTTATCACTGGACTTAGTCTTTCTTCATGTGCTTAGCATTCAGCCTTCAAATACTCAGACTCCAGTGCTTCATTACTGCAGAAATCGACACCCCACCCTTCTTCAAAATGTTGTTTATAATTGTGTGAGGCCACACTTCCATGACACTCTAATCTTTTCCTTTCTATGTTATCACTGTTATTTTTTTATAATTTCCCAGGAGAAATGCTTTTTTGAGCTACATCTGCAAAAATATACCTATTGCTTCCCTCCTGAGCTGCTGCCCTTGGAGTTTCCTCACATATAACAAGCTCTACCTGTCAGCCCCTCCAATTTCCTTCTTTTTTCTCCAGAATCAAGCTCATTCCCACTGTCTTTTGACAAGAACACCACTGAACCAGTTCCCATTTGAACTTTACTGATACCAATGTCCTTGCCTCCCAATTCAAATTAACCTAAAGTTTCCATTTCTTATTCATAACTTCCCTTCTCCTGAAATCTCTGATTCTCTCCTCTGCTCTTCCCACCATGTATTCTCCACCCATTCTGGTAAAGGAAAACTGTTAGAAAGTTTTCACTTTGAGAAGTTTATGCTTTCTTGATGCTAAATTTGGTATCCATCTGCTCCCACTGTAGAACTTGATGTGGGGAATAATGTCTTGGTATTCCAACTCAAATTTCTAAGAGGCTTATGCACAAATAAATATGAAAGTTATGGTGTATAATACCTTTCATAGACCTAACAAATTCTTCTTTCTTCCAGGAGTTCTTCCTTTCTTAATTAGACTTATGTGACCCAGCTTCCAAATTTAACAACTATTGATGTTGATTATATTAAAAATACACTCCGACTTCTGAAAAACTGTGTTTAAAAGAATTATCAGAACCTAATTAATTTATAAGTTTTAAGCAATTCAATTACTAGTGCAGTTAATTATCTGGTTATTAAAATAAAGTGTTGAGGTTAATAAAGGAAAGCTTTCTTGAAAATAATAGCATACAAGTAAGAGATGAGCAAATGCAATCACATATCCTAGAAAGGGGATTTCAAGGCACAAGATATTGGTCTATGCCACTCCAGTATTGCACAAATATTTGACTATCTTATGTGGGCTTGTGCTCAATTTATTGGAAAATTCAAATTAACCTAAAGTTTCCATTTCTTATTCATATAATCAGAACAAAAAAAAAAAGTTCTAACTGTATTTATTATTTAAGAATATGCAAAAGCATTTAGAAGTTTATATCTGGAATCTCATATAGTATATGGCTTATTATTACATGCAATCGATTTTATTAAAGTAAAGCATATCTCCTACAAACAACTACTGAACAGAGCCTGCTATGAATAGACTAGCCCATGAAGTGGCTCTTCTTCTTGTCATACAAAATTAGTATTATAAGAAGTTTTCACTGTGTTTCAGTTAAAGATAATCTTTTAAAAGCCTATCACAAAATAACATAGTTTTAGATAACTTTGGCTTCTGCTCTTTGTTTTATATTTATTTTTTGTATAAGATGCCCATGTTCTTCAGCAGTAGAATTGTAATTTTCCTGTTTGACATGCACCATCTCACCTGCTGCTGCAGGTAATTACACAGTAGAACTCCTGAAGTCCTTTGACCCCTTATTAGAATGTACATTCTCTTCTACCCATCAGTCACCAAGTGTTCACTACCTGTGGAGTCTTGATGACATAGCTCAGTTCTGCATGTCAAATAGTCACTTTAGTCCAATTAAATTCTCATTGCATGACATTTTGGACTGCTGATGAAAGGTGGAAGAAGTGGTACTTCCATTATGGGGTTTAATAGTATGCCTTTTTGACACAAAGTAAAGATAAGTATTCAAAGTTGTGCTGCATGGCTATTTTCTCTCTTAAAAAAATAATCATCTGACAGTGCAATATTTTCCTGTCTCAAACACCATAATAAATAGGAATTTGACTGCAGTGGTTAATATAGTAGCTCCATGGACTGAGATACTGAGGTTTTACTATTGACTTCTCACCAGGAATTAGACCTGCCAGGCTATTTCACTGATTAAAACTTTATTAATCACCTGTTAACTTGTCAGATTTTACTCACTATGGCAAAAGGCACTACCTATGTAGTGCAGGTGAAAACATACTAAAAAAAAATACCACTTGTAGATAATCAAATCCTTATCCATATAAAGATATAGATATATCCAACTTCCCTCTTGTGGATTAAACTATTTAGCAGATAGTCTGTCAAATGTTTCTTTGAGTGAATGATAGCATAGACACAAACAAAGCGAAAAAATTACATTTTACATCTAAAATGAATGAAAATGCCCAATTTTAATTTTGTGTGTGTGCGTGTTGTAATATCAAGTAATGAAATGACAAATACTTTGAGAAGGGCAATGTCTTGATAGAGGAAATTGACTTATCCAATAAGTAACTTCAAGTAAGAATATTACTCAATAATTATTCAATGTTTGAACAGTAGCTACAAATGGTATGTTCTCACTACTAGAGTGGCAGTTTCTCCCTACAGAACTAGAATGGCAATCCCATTTGCATGTAAATAAGTGAGTTGGTGAGACTCCTGGGGTGATTAACACCATACCTTCAGGTTTACAGCGACCCAGATCATGAAAAGGCATAAATGAAAGGCTTAAATCAAAAGCTAAAATTCATGGGGTCCTAAGTGGCTCAGTTGGTTATGTGTCCGACTCTTGATTTCCACTCAGATTATGATCTCAGGTTCATGAGATCAAGCTCTGAGTCAGGGTTCCTGCGCAGCCAAGAGTCTGCTTGAGATTCTCTCTCTCCCTCTCCATCTGCCCCTCTTCTCCACATGCTCTCTTTCCTCTCTAAAATAATAAATAAATACATCTTTTTTAAAAAAGGCTAAAATTCACAACTGATTCCTTCAACCAAGTCTCTTGTTTTCTTACTCTCAATTCAGTCCCTCCATCCTTGACCCAACTTTGTTTTTAGGAGGCATAATCAAGTACTATCACTTTTGTCCATAGTCTTCAAAGAATTTGACTTTTTCCTAGTTGGTTTCCTTATTTGGGTTCTGTTCATTTTTTTTTCTGTACAAGATCTGCTTTTTTGATATCACCGCCATTACTAGTAACAGTGGCCCTTATTAAATCTAAAGAGTCATTCAAGGTTGCTTAGATCAGGGGGCTTTATCCTTCCAACAGTCCTTGTCTATTTCAGTTTGATCATTGTAGAAACCATGTAAGTCTACACAAATCATTTATAATATGTAATACTTAGGGTCAAGGCATTCATAGTTATATGCAAAATAAGTTCTGATATTAAATATATATAGTCAATTTCAAGAACATACAATGTTTAGATACTGTTGTTCTTGGTAAGCTATACTGGTAGCAATGGCCAAGTTTTTCTTCTCAGGTTAGAGTTCCAGCTATCTGTAGATTTTTTTACTTTTAGCTGTGCCAAACAATGCACACATAAACTCATTTAATGTTGCCTTCTACAACCTTCCTAGAATCTCATTGCCCTAGAAATTGTACCCATCACATATTCAAATAGGAAGGAATCAGTAGACAATAATTAAGATAAGGGGATACATGCTCAACTTAACAGGACCAAAGGGAGTTAGGGGGAAAATGACTCTTCAGTAGGCTTCAACAGGTATGGCAGCCTGCTCTCTACCTCTGAGAAAGTGGTCATTATTTCTTCTTCATTATTTCTTCTTGTCACTAGGTTCATATAGTTGTTTTACTCTTTGTTCCATCTAACCAAGGAATTCAAACAAAGGATGGGCTCATAAAGTAAACTATTTACTTCTTAGGTCTTCAGGCTTCACTAAGTTACTCAGTGGCTTAGGGATCTAGTAAAAAGAGTATAATTACACAGTTTTAAAAAATACTGAGTCAAACACTGACTAAGAAGGAATTTCTCAGGATTTCATGCATAGTGTTTTAGATCATCAAAGATATATGCAAAGAATATTGCAGAAAACCCTTCGTGTTCTAGTTACTTCTTAAATGGCAAAAAAATTCATATTATAATGATTTTACAAAGAAGAGTAGGTCATCAAGGTTTTCAGTGCATTGAAAGAAGGAAATTTATAGTAACAACAACAACAACAACAAAAATGTATCCCACCTAGGTGATTTAGTCTTTCACTAATATCTCAAATATGATCCTGAGATCTTGTCTTGGGTGTTGTTTAGGTGTTCTATTCCAAAGGAAAGAAAGGACAAAGCCCTGTAAGCAGAGGAAAAACAAATGAGAAAGTGAGAAAGAAAGAAAACTTGTCCTGGTTATATACTTTACAACCATTTACCTGGCTGATAAGTCAGCTCAGAGAGGTATTTCAGAGGAATAAGTCCCCTCCTCCTTGGTGTTGGAGACAGGTGGGTTCCATCATAAGAGTTACTATATTTCTAAATAGGAATGACTATGAAGAAGAATACTCATTTGTTTCATTGTTTAACAACGAATAGTGTGTCATTTACATTGACTAACAGCAAGAAGAACAAAAAAGGAAGCTAAAAATCAGTGAGAATTGCAAGACTGTTCAATCAAAGGTTTGTGCGAGAGAAACGACTTGATTTTTAGAGATGCAAGACTGGTAGATTCAGAACACAGCAGCAAGGAGAGCACACGTTTGGCAATGTGAGAGATTTCAAAGACACTGAGCTTAACACTGGTCCTGGTGCTATGGCATAGAATTGTGAGCTCTGGTTTAGAAGAATGGGTTGAAGGCAGATTCCTGGTCCACTTAGATACATAATACTTAGTTCTTTTTTTTTTTTTTTTAATCCAACTGCCCTTTTAACCCTTTAAAAATATTAATGTGATCCATATTTCTGCTTACAACATACACAAAACTTGCCCTACATGTTAAATAACATGGGGAAAAAAGAGAATATTAGAAAACAGGTCATGCACTAGAAAGGTGTGTCACATAGTCTAGCTACTTTTCTAGTAATTGAAAACTGCAATAATAGGGAATTTTTTGGCCTTTAACTTCATTGAAAATGTCACAATGAGTCCTCATGATGCAACCTAAAATTAGAAGCTCATGTACATTTTTAGTCTCTGTCTGATAGAATCAAACCATTCTATAATATGAGACAACCCACTAGGGGAAAGCCTTTTAGTGCCTTCCACACAATATTTAGAAGTGTATCTCCAAAAATATCTAGGCTTAAGTATTTCCTATTTCTAACACAAAGTTTTCTAGCAGAAAAACAAGGTAATAATAATAGACTCTGGCATAAAATTGAAATAAAATTATTTATAAATTATTATTATTCAGCACTCTAGATTGAATGAGCCCTACAATTTTAGTTGAGAAACTAGACACTGTCCTATATACTATAAACATAGAGGAAAGATGTATTTATGCCACTGCTATCTTTCAGGGGGTAATGTGTGCAATGAGTTGAATGGACTCAGCACAGTAGTGAATGAAGGGTTTAAATAAAAACTATTGTCAGTTAATTTGATGATCTTTTGGACATGCACATGGGCAGCCTATCTGGATGGCTTATGGTCTAAAATGAATATTCTTTCTTTATATCTTCACTGAAAATTTACTTTGTGTATTTACATATTTAGTTAATTAAGATGGTTAGATAGAAAAGGAAAATCCTCTTTCTGTTGAGCTCCTAAATCAAAACGGATTACAAAGAAACAAACAAAAGTGTCAGATCTGGGCTCCACTAAAGATGTAACAACAGAAATGTGAAAGTGAGATTATACTTGTAATTTATATTACTAAGAATTTTGAAGTAGAAAAAATATTGCAGACTAAGAGTCAAAGAGCACTGTGTTCTAATTCTATCCACACTTATTTATCACCTGAACTTTTCACCTGTTAAAATGGGAATGATGATGTGTTCTGTATATGAGCTAATGATAAAGCATTTAACACAATGCATAGATCTTAGTAAAGAAAGACCTGTCACTTCTACATGAACAGAGCATTTACAGCATATTTTGATTACCCAGTTATTTGTTGAATTGAGTTATATTACCATCTACTGGGAGACAGAGATGATACTAATAACATCAGAGATTTTAGTTAGAATAAAAAAGTGATTATGACTGGTAATAAAAATAGAGGGGCACCATTAAGGGATTTCTTGATTGACTGCTATTAAGGTATGTAAGGATTCCAATATGACAGTCTAAAATACACTAAAACAATGGCTAACCAGGTGAAGAGAAAGAACATCATTTCTATAATTTCCTTTCAGAATGGAAGCTGAACAGTACTCTTTTTTTCTGTCTCTGTATTAACATTAAAGAATGCAATGAAATTGAAACATTATTGTGACCTCAGTGTGTGTGGACAATTTAACCCCCTTGGCAACTTGAAATGAGAAAAGTTGAGAAATGCACCATGATTTCAATATTTACGGTCTTGTTTCCAGGCTTAGGGAAACCATTTAGACCAGGTACCTCATTTGAGAGATGAGGAGACTAAGGTCCTCAGAGAGCAATGAAACTTGCCCAAGGTCATACAGCTGGCTGCTGGCAGACCTCAGGTTTAGGTCAGAGTTTTATCTTAAAAACCTGAAAATCCCAGTGTTACTGTGAAGGTGCTATTTTAATGACTTCCCATTAGATATACTCTCTTTGTTTTGGTGAAATCTCATTGTTTTATGTATATGTTTAGATTATCACACACCTTTTTCTCCCATAAAACGTAAGGAAATGTTTTTCTTCCAAACAAATTAGAACTTCCCTGAACCTGAAAAATGAAAAAAAAAAAAAAAAAAAAAAAAAGATTTCTATTAGTCTGCATTAGCACTCATTTAACAAATTCAATTTCCGAAAGAAAGAAGTAATGAGATAAAACCTTTCCAAAAGAGTAAAACAACATTCTCTCATCCCTAGGACTGATTTGACTATAAATAAATAAATAGTAAAAAATAAATCATATCTTCCTTTTTGTTTTACAGGATTCAAATGAAAGCAGAAAGTAATGTTGGTCACAATATGGTGGTTTTGATATGACACTTTTGAGGGATTATCTTAGAGACCATTCTGGGGATTTCAGATATGACAGAAAAAAGAAAGAAATTAATGAAGCAAAAATAAATAGTGAATGCCACTTTTATATTTTAGAGTTAGACAAAGTATTGAACAGTATTTTATAGGGCTCACTGTCAGGGCTAAGATAAAGGCAAAGGGAAGTGAAAGAGAGTTGCAGCAAAGGAAACAGAGTGGTAGAATATAACAGAGTGGGAGGGAGAGAGAGAGACAAATTGCATATGGAGGGGAGGGGTAGAATGCCATGGATAATGACTACAGCTGTCATTCAGGGTACCACTGCCATAAGTTTGCCTACATTGATCTAACTTCATCCTTATAGTACCACTCCCTTTTATTTTAGCTATCTGGGCGAAAAAAATCTAGATAGATTGCATAATTATGTAAAAATTAATCTTTAACTGGCTCGAAGTATGAAGGGATTTTGAATATTTCAGATAACATATCTTCCAAAGCCAATTCAAATTTTTCTTACAGAATTTGCAGTGAAAATATACTTAAGTCCCTTTTGACTTACTATCTTTCTATTGATTTTAAAACTGTAACCAAAGAAAGATTTAAAGATGCCACCTGTCATATGCTTAAAATCTTTCTAGCAATAAAAAATAAAATAAAATAAAATAAATCTGTTCTTTTCCTAAGTCTACAGTTTTAATTTCATGGAATTTACTTCTTCATTAGGATAGTTTTATTTATGAGTACAAGCACAGTTGACTTATTCAACTCATAGTTTTTAATTGTCAACTAGTTTAACTAAAAGAAGCATAGCTGAAGACTGCCTGGTGTCAGTGGTGTTTGTAATGAAGGTGCAACTGGATTTCTAGAATGTGGTTCTCAGTCTTTGCTCTTCGTGAATTAAAGAGAACGATAACCTAGGCTTTTTGTAAGAAAAAGAATAAATAAGGATATAGGAAAAGATCGGTACATCACGTAAATGTTACTAAAAACAAACAACTTTTTGACTATAAGACATTGAAAGAGAAATCCAGAGTTGTGGACTCTTGTGTGCTTAGATACATTTCTTTCTTTCTTTCTTTCTGTCTGTCTGTCTTTCTTTCAATAGATACACCTAATTTTCCTTTTAGAAGTCACATCCAAATGTTCCCTTAGAATCTCTTCTATATATAATTAAGACCGTCCCTCTGTGAGCTAATGACAACACATTTCATACATCTTTTCCATCCTGTACTTAAGCAGAAAGTGAGTCTAATCATTTCTAGTGTAGACATAAGCTGAGGTCAGTAATTTTCATTCAACTTGATCGGAGAAAACTTCTTTCCATTTATCATCTTATAAATAAAGCTTTATACAGTAAGACTAAATATCTTGGGTGCCTAATCTTGGTTATGCTAGGTTCTCATATGCTTATTTTTTCCCTTGCTTCCTTCACTGACCTGCTCTTCATTAAGGATCTGGAGGAAAAAATACAAAATAGAAACCTCCCCCAGTGACTGTACTCTTAAATGAGAGAAGAAACATTCTTCAAACTGTTTGGCCAAGGGAACTTGCTTTATACCTGAAAGAAATCGAGACAGCGTTTATGCAATTTCCATCCACTCAGAAGTGAAGAGTATAATCCAGAGTTAAAATTATTGATTATCAAACACCTGTTTTCTTTTAATTTTTATGGAATTATCTTGATTTGATATCAGTTGGGGGAAATTTAGCATCAAAAAGGGGGGTGAAAAGAAGACTAGGAAAAGGTAGCTCCTACAAAGACTTAAATACCTGTTTAGAGAGGGAGATGTTAGGTACTTGGACGTCCTCAACTAGTGGATTGAGTTGAGTGTAGAAAGAATGAAAAGACACACTTTACTTCTTTGTCAATTGAGAAAAGAGAGTTCTTAGTGGTTAAAATTGCAAACTAAAATTATTTTTGATAATGCTTCATCTAATTTGGAAGCTAGAATAGAAAATAATATGCTGCAAAGCAAACAACCTTGCCTGTTTTGAATACAGACACACCAAGCAGTCTTGTGTCCTGTGGTCTCTTGCAAGAGCTACCACATCTTATAGAGTGTCCTCTGCAACTACTGTCACCATACTATGGTAGAAGCTAATTTTTCACATTAACATTCAATGTCAATTTAGACATAGACATGTTGGCTTACCAGCTAGTCTCTTTAGTGTTTTAGCATTATAGTTTAAAGGGAAAGAACAATTAGGTATTTACCCAAAGTAATTGAAAACACTAATTAAAAAAGATATATGCACTCCTATGTTTCTTGAAACATTATTTATAATAGTCAAGATATGGAAACAACCCGTATCCATTGATTCATTAATAGATGAATGGATAAAGAAGGTGGGTATGGTGTATACACACACACACACAGGAATATTACTCAACCATAAAAAGAATGAGATTTCCCATTTGAACAACATGGGTGGAGCTAGAAGGTATTATAAGTCAGAGAAATACAAAAACTGTATGATTTGCAATTCCACTTATATGTGGAATCTAAAAAAACAAAACAAAACTAACAAAAGCAGAAAGATACCCATAAATATAGAGAACAAACTGCTGGTTCACAGAGTACGGGGGATGCACAAAATGGTGAAGGGGAGTAGGAGGTGCAAGCTCCCAGTTATGGAATAAATAAGTTATGGAAATACAAGGCATACATGGGAAATATAGTCAATGGTATTGTATAGTGTTGTATAGTGACAGATGGTTGCTACACTTGTAGTGAGCATAGTATAACATGAAGGGTTGGTGAATCACTATATTGTACACTTGAAACTAATGTAATATTGTATGTCAACAATATTTCAATAAAACATTAAAAGTTCAAAAATAAAAGGTCAGAAGTAAGTCCATGCTTTATTTTTCCTTTTTTTATTCAAAAAATTTAAATTACTTTGTTAATATAAGCCCAAGGAAAAATATCAAATAATAAAAATCAAAGAATAAAAGAATGTACAAGTAAAAAGTGAAAGTCCTCTACTTTTCCATAATATTCTACCTTAGTTAAAACCACCATTAAGAATTTGGTGATTATTCTTTCAGAATGTTTTCCTTTGTCTAAATGTACCTGTATACACACATTTATGCAGAAGCTGTGAAGGTAACATATACATACATACATATATTTTAAAAGTTTAAATATGCCATGACCATCTCTCTCTGTCATATATATCTAACCCGAGAGTATTCTATTGCATGTCTGTTGTCAAACTGCCATTAATCTAATAACGTATGTGTGATTTGTCCATTTTTGCTAGTCCAAACTATGCAGCAAAGTCATCAAGGATCAAGAAGTGGCTTTTCTCAGTTAAAAAAGAGGCATAGTTTTCAGTTTTTGATACTCCTCAGTTTGGCCGTGATCGTATAGTGGTTAGTACTCTGCGTTGTGATACACATCAGTTTATCAGAACATTTGCACAAATCACACTTCCACAGTAAGTATATGGGAATATCTCTATGTTTTGTCCCAACCGCAACACAGGTTATTAGAAAAGACCTGAGTTATCCTTATTTTTATTTAAATTTTTACAAAAATGGAAATGGCTATGGCTTTTATTTAGATATTGATAAAAGTTAAATAAAAAAATGGCTTTTATTTAGATATTGATAAAAGTTAAATAAAAAAAAGGCTTTTATTTAGATATTGATAAAAGTTAAATAATACCCCCAAAATGGGGATGACCCTAAAATCACTTTTTCAGGAAGTACAAAAATTATTTTAATTGATACCCAGGGGTAACCAGAATTAAAATTTGGGGGAATATCTAGACATTCTCTCTCTCACTTGCTCTCTCCTATTCTCTCCCTTTTCCCCACTTCAATTAAACAGGATCATATTAAATTTGTTGTATCATAAACTTCCTTGCTCAATTTCTTCCTTCTGCTAGTTGGTAAGATTGATTTAAGACTAGGGAATGATTTCTCAATAATCAATATGATGTTGATTATTTTAATTAAACTAAATGGTTTTATAACAATTTTATATGGTTATGGAAGCAATTATCAGCATGACTTTTCCATAAGAACTCTGATATTGATTGCAACTATCAGAAGGCCTGACAAAAGAGGTTTAAACAATATGGATTCATTACCTCACATTATAAGAAATCTGAAGGTAAATGCTTTCAGGTTGCTGAATCCAGAAGGTTCTAGATTGGCTTCTTTGAAAAGTCTTTTTGCTTGACCCTATGATCCTAAGGCAGATGCTCCACATCCAGTTTTCCCTTCTACAAGGAATAACACGTAAAGGCAAGATGTTTTGCTGTTTTCATGGGGGATGAAGTCCTTTCACATAAGCCAGAGGGAGAGATCCCCTGAGAGCAGGTGCCTGTGTCCTAGCTACAAGAAGAGGCTGGTAAAGCAAAAAGCTAGCGTGTTCAGTGCCCGCAGTGGGAAAGTTTCTTTCAGCAAGGGAGAAGGGGGAGGAGTGGTTGGTGGTGATCAAACATCTGTCACAACTCTGAAGCCTTCAGTAAATACATTTATTAGGATCACAATATAACCATATTTATCTTTTCATCATTTCATTTCATCATTTCATTACTAGGAATTTTTATCTTGATTTTGAATTCCTTGACACAAACTATATGAGCATGAGCATGTCCTTAATTCATTTAAGCTACTTGAAGTAATTATCAACATAGATAGAGGCATAAATATTATTTGATGTTAGTGTTTTTCAGTGATTTTGAACAAAAAGAAAAAAATACAACATATGAAAATAAATTTGAATTTATTATTAAGATCACAAGTGCATTCTTTTTTAAAAATCAGCTGGTGATTTATTATTTCAACATGAAAGCAAATGTCAGTTCAGGAACCTGCATTTATATAGACATAATTTAAAAACTGCAATGTCTTCTGATTCAAGAGTGTCTTTTATTTGCTGATGTTTTTCAGACATAGTTTCCATCATACAAATTACACCTAGAAGTGATATTGAACCTTTTATTTTGTGTTTTTTTTTTTTTTTTCTTTTTTTTTTTTTTTTTTTTTTTTTTAGTTATTTCTTGAGTATACATCCAGCTTCCTAGACTGGAACATGGTAATAACCCAAGAAATAGCAAAGCGGTAATAGCTGATACTTACTGCGTACTTACACTGCACCCAACACTCCACTAAGGTGTGTAGCCTGTCATTGGAGCCTTACTACAACAACCTGGTGTGGTGGCACCCATCATTATCTCCATTGTACTCATGAGGAAACTGAGTCTAAGAGATTGAGTGTCATGATGGAGCTCACATGGCCATAAGTGGTAAAGTCAACTTGTCCTATACAGAACACAAGCAATCCAAATTGAGACTCCATGCCTTAGCCACAGCCTTTTGCCTCTCAGGGTTTTAGTGCAGGACTGACTGACTAGGTATAACTCACAAATACAAATCTGTGAATCATCACATTAAGTCACAGCTTGTGGACAAGGTTATAAATGTTTAAAATTTCACATTGGACATGTTTCAAGGGCAATTTACATAATATGGGTCATAGTTAATGTGTAAATTATAATGATGGTATGAAATTGGAAATATAATTACTTATTAGACAACCTCGCTTGCCAGAATTAGGAGAATTCCCAGAGAGATAGCTTAATATGAACAGGATTTGTGATTTTTGCCTGAACTTTGGGAGTAGCTATCTTTTCTATCCACTCTTTTGTATTATCAATAATGCTCTGCTCACTGGGCACTCTACTGTGACCTTCGTCCTGATCAGAAAGATGCGTTCCTTTGATCATTGTTGTACATATTTGGGAACCATGATATTGTACTATCCTTAAAAGCAGAGAGCTGCATTCAGCTTGACTTTTAACACAAATACCACTATAAACTAACCAGAAACAGAACACTGTCCAGCAGACAATAGAATCTCCTCGCATTCCCAAAGCAGTTCTCTTAAGCGTGTGTGTAAATTAGAGCTTTTCATCAAGCAGCTTGAGAACACTGCTGAGGCCTTTCTTAAAAGCCTCTTTGAACTAACAGAGAGTTTGCAACAGTTTGTGACTCATTGTTGTGAACTGGACAAAGACACCCCATGCCCACTAATGACCTGAAGCCACAGACCCAGTGGAAGGGTGGAGTGTGCTCCAGTTGGTGCTTGCACAGTCAACAACTGTCGCCTCTCACAAAGCCATACAACTAGGAAGGGGCATTGAAGCCCAATGGAAACCCAGACTCAGAGACGATGTGGAAAACAGGACAATGGCACCCTACCCAGAACCTCTGGGAAGATACAGTTGGAAGTGCCCCACACAGATGGGACTGTCACACAGAGAAAGGTTTAGCCCTAGAATGTTTTCACTGCAAAAATTACAGAGGGAAACTTTCCCCATTACTATAGTCTGTTATGCAAATAAAGAGCTAATTTTAGGACTGACTTATCTATTATGGGTTTTGGTTTTATTTCATTTGTTCTTATTTTTGATATTTTAAAAATCTGAATCTATAAAATTAATGACCATATGCTGCATCCATGAAGGAAACAGCAGTCAAGAATCTCAAAATGAACCATTAGCTAGGTAAGTTCTAATTTGACTCCAAAAATAAATGAAAATATGTACTTTCATATATGTGTATATATACCTATAATATAGAATCATAAAACTTTTTTGGTGCTGTCGATCCATTTTATACAACCTCAAAACTCTAATTCACTTAGTATTTATATTCATCACTATTATTATTATTTTTTTAATTTTTCACTATGATTAAGGAATTGTTATACAGTGAATTGTGCCCATTCCCCCACCAATTCCTATACTGAAGCTCTAACCCCCAGTGGGTCTATATTTGGAGATAGAGCCTTTAAAGGATTAACTAAAGTAAATGAGGTCATAAGGGTGGAGTCTTAATCTACTATGACTGGTGTTCTTGTAAGAAGAGGAGGTTCTGGGACAAACACACAGACAAAAGGCCATGTGGACACAGGGAGAAGGGAGTAATCTACATGCCAAGGAGAGAGGCCTCAGGAGAAACTAACCCTGCTGACAAACTTGATCTCAGACTGCCAACCTCCAAAACTGTGAGAAATGTCTGTTGTTTCAGCTGCCCAGTCAATGGTATTTTGTTATGGCAGTTTCAGCAAACTGATACAGTTATACTCCTTATATTTTATATATGGATTCTTAAAGAAAAAACAGAAATATCATTTTAGAGCTTACATGAAAGAACTCTTGAATATCATCTACTCCAATAATCTTATTTTACAGATGAGTTAACTATGGCTCAGAGAGATTCAATGATGGATCCAAAGTCACACAGTTACCTAACAGCAGAGCTGGGACCAGACCATGTGTGTCCTGATTCCAATCCAGCCAGGAATAAACCAAGTTGCTTTTTTGTTCTTTGGACTCTCTTACCTCATTTTCAGAAATAAGGAAAGAGAGCTGAGTCATTTCACAAATGCTCACTTATTGCAGTATTTTGTGGGTCATTCCTAATTATGGGTTTTCTGGGGACACATAGAACAGCTAATGGTTCTTAAAATGCCATAATGTTTATTTCTTTTTAAAAATTTGTGGGATTGTTTTATACCTTTACGTAAGTTATGATTACTTTACAAAAACCCTAGTACCACTCCCTTTTAATCCTTAAAAAGTAATAATCTCATAGAAGTGATTTGACTTAAACTGATAAAGGGTATAATTAGTCCTTTTCAAATTTTTCTGCCTTTAAATTTTACATATATATATATATATATATATATACCTATCAGAAAAGATGATGTGTCAATGCATGAAAATCACTTTAAGTATAAACATTTTCTTAGCAAACAGAATGGTCCATTAATCTAGAACCAATTGCAGAAAAACTGTCTGCATCCATGGGGCCATTGGCGTAGCATCCTAAATATATTTCAAGGCTTATGGAAAAGAAAAATGGTCAGTTTTATTCCTATTAGCTTGTCTTATTTTCTTAAACTACTCATATCCTTTATTATACTCATCAATCAAGGCTTGCCTACAGTTACAGAGTGGAAATTAAAAAAAAAAAAAAAAGCAAATGGGGAGAAAATAGTAAACTTTGCCTCCCCTTTATCATCTTATCGGAGGCTATAAGGATGAAGGAGTTATGAATCTCTTAAAATAAACCTTTCACAATTCACATGTAGCTCCTGGGAAAATTCTGTAAAGGAATAGTGATCTGATTCATATCCCTGAATAAAAAGGAAAATCTTTGCGAAATAGTTAATTGATCAATTTCACATATTTGTGCATGAGAGCTTAGCATAATGCTGGAAATAAATCCACTCCTGGGGCACTAACACCCATAAGTCAGGCTGGCTCACTTTATTGCATAGAACGCATTTGGTGCCCTTGTGGAATCTGTCATCTGTCATATTTTTATCCAAACCATTAACCATACTGGAAGATAACAATTACATCCCATAAAACAACTTGTGCAGCCTAGATGAAGTGCTACAACTCTGTGCCATTCTGATACTGCATGTATATATATATAGTAACATACTCTGTGTGTGTGCGTGTGTGTGTGTGTGTGTGTGTGTGTAGTAACAACACAACCTCCTTTTCATCAGTACCTACATATGTGCATCACTGGTGTATGCACTGGTCCTCTTCCTGCTAAAAAGACCCATGTGTAAAAGTTGCTCTTGGTGGTACTTCAGAGCTTGCAAGCTACCTTTGCAATCATTCTTTGTCAAATCGTTGAGGTAGGGAGCTCGAGATTTGAGATTTCTCAACTCCATATAAGGACTCCAAAATCATATGTTAATCTGAGACTCCATCTCATCTGACTTTCCCACTCACTGTTCTTTGCGGGTACAGAAAGAGACAAGTTCGTTTTTCTTTTAAAAACCTGGAATTTAGGGTACTTCTATTGGACCATTGGTCTTGCCATTAAGGTCTCAGCTACATGTCGGCTCTTTAGATGTCTTTGCTTACCAGTGATCTATAGCAGTTCCTTCTCACCTTTATCTATATTTTAATTTTTTTTTTTTGCCTTCACAATACCTACTACTATATCAATTTGTCATTTTTTTTTACTTTGCTTGTTTATTCCCTCCCCCAATTACACAAATTCTAAGAAAAGAGACTCTTGACTTATCTGTTCATTGCTTTATCTATAGGACCACAAACACTGTCTGGTACATAACAGGCATTCACTAATATAATGTAATGGATTTGTGTAGTGTAATGAATTAGTGACAGATACTTTAGAAACTCCACAGACCCCTTATCCTGATACTTAGAAAAGACTTAGAAAAGTTTCTAAGTGTTCTTTCATGTGTTCTCCTGAAATGGCTGTTGTATGCACATGAGCTGTTTTTATAAAGTTGCTGAAAACATTTTCTAGTTTTCTGTTGTCAGAATAACAGACCCAAGTTTTCTGACCTTTGAAGGATGTCTGGGTCTCTTGTTCTCTCTGTCTTTAGGGTTACTTATGTTTATTTCTACTTCACAGACACTAAAAAGTTCCCAAATCATCTCTATTTTAAAGCCATTTTTAAAAATGAGCATAATGTTGTTTAAATAAATAAAACTGTGCAACAGGAAGTAAAAGTTATATTTATTGGAGCTATCCAAAAACAGCTCTTAAACATTTTTTATATATTTGATAAACATTTTTTTTCTGCATAGGTATACATATATTTCAGCAAAAGCAAAAACAAATGATGCAAAAACAAGCCCTGGTGTTGTCTCCTGTCCTTCTGAGTCCTAGTTGGGAAGAAAAGTGGAATTCCTTTCTCCAGTCAAGAGTTACAAAATAACTCCCTGTAGGAAGGTAGTGTGCATATGAAACAGAGCAGAGAGGTAGACTGTATTTTGGTAGCTTGGGGGGATTCCCAAGGAGTTCTGTCTGCCTCATCCTTTCAGAGGAGGAACAATTCCTATAACATATTCCAGAAGGTAAAATAGTAACAGCATAGACTGGATTTGTGCCTTAGAGAGAAAACTGAGGGTTTTTTCTTTAACTGATCTAAACTGTACAACTTTAGTTAAAGACAGCCAAGTGCTCTAGAACGGGGCTCCTCTGCCCAAGCAACTAGTTAGTCTATGTGCATTATATATTAAAAGTTAATATCAAACTAGTATTTAACACAGAATTTACTCCTGAAGTCAAATTATTCGTCTATAACTGGGTTGAATTATTGTGCTTTCAATTTTTCGCCTCTAGACTTTGTACCTGTCAGGGTCCTGGTAAGAAACAGATGTTACCCTCAGGCTGGTTGGTTGAGAAGCAATTAATGTAAGGATTCTTTACAAAGGTGGGGTTAGGAGTTCAAGAGGACCAGTAGGGATGGTCTGGTAAGAGGAACTGTCACCACACTAGACCTGAAACAAAAGGTGGAGAGTCACCTGTATGAAGAAGGTTTCCTGACAGAACTGCGGACCTGGTCGCCACCTAACATTTGTGTAGCCTTAAACAAGAGTAACACTTGAGGTCTACAAATCATACATCTATATATTGAAGCTATAAATCATGTTAACAAAGTTAACAAAAGAAAAAAATGATCTATATCTATCATCCTGCCGCAATTAATACACTTCCCAATAACGTGGGAGACCATATTTGTAATTAGGATTCTCAGATTCCATGGAATTTTGCAATGACTAAATTGCAGTATGAGGACAAGCTGACATCATGGGCCCACCACTTCCTCCTTCTCTTCATATCCCTGTCTCTTTTTTCACACTGAAAGCTACTTTTAAGCACATATGTGGTCACCCCAGTCCATATTACCGAAATGTCTCCACCCTGATCTCCATCCTCCCAAAGAGTCCTACAGTGGTTTCAGACCTGTTTCACCAGAAAATGCTGAGAACTTATGTACCAAGAACATGAGGCCAGACTCTGGGTGGGAGGGCATGCCCCCTTGGCTTACACATCCCTTGATTTCTGGAGAGTGGCAAAGTTAGATGAGGGCCTGACCAAGGTCCTTTAGCATGCTCAGCTCAGGACAGGTATCCTCCTCCCCTCCCCATTTTGCCATGATACAGCTATTCCCTGCTTTTTGAAATTTCGAGTTATGCCACTTTGCTTTTACAAAAGACCCATATTAGTTGCTGTTTTGATCAACTGACAAAACCTGAAGGATTTTTGCTTTTACAAAAAAAAAAAAAAGGCAAGCGGTGAAAATAGCATTCAGTGTTTATCTTGCAGCAAGCTAAGAAGTGGTGCACACCCCAAGTAGCAAGAGTGGCGGCACCAAACCCCTTTCCTGGGTACTGCACTCAGTGACTCAGCATCAGGCCCCCAGAGCTTTGAACTGTGTCTGTAAGCATCCGGGCTTTATCTCGATTTATTCTGTGCATCTGTTAGCAAGATGTGTCCTAAGGTATCGGAAAATTCTAAGAAAGGCTATTTTTTGGGTCTGGGGACACTAATTTTTTTCCCCTTTATATTAATGGCAATTGCTTCTTTCTTGTACGTCAGTTTGGCTTACCAAAGATTTCATAAGAAATGCTCTCCTTTTTCATAGCAGAGAGACCAAGTATTACTATGGATTTCAATAAAGAGCCACCTGAGTCTTATATTGAGAGAGCATCTGGGGAATAATACTCCTTTCTCACTTTTTTCCTTCCCTCCTCTCCTCGCAGATACCATTGCTCCCCATCCCTGTTGGCCCAATCACTGGAAAGCCAGAGGCAAAATCACCCTCTGAGGCCGTGTGTCTGAATGGGTCACACACACAGCTCTACACGGCAAGTAAAGAAGAGAAAAACTGGATCTACAGGTGCAAACGGAATGTTGCCAACCCAGATAATAGGCAATTTAGAGGACAGTCTGATGATTGAAAGAAGAAATAATTTTAACAAACATATCTTTGTTTTAAAAGCCCTGCCAATCCCTATGTTTATAAACTCCTACAAAGAGCACCCTTGTAAATAAAATGTCCTACTTAAGATTATTTTTAAGGATCTATTCATAAAAGTCTTTTTACCTAGAGTGCTATAAAAAAGTCTCCTGTCCAGTCCCCTGAGCTCTGCTCTTGGCCCTTTCAAATCTTTTCTCCACTCCACACAGTGGCCAGAGTGATCTTAAAACTTAAATTAGATTATATCACTTCTGTTTCCCAAATGCTTCCATGGCTTCCATTAGCACTTAGGATAAAATATAAATCCTATTGTGACCAACCAAGTACTCTGTCATCTGGCTCTCCTCCTTCCATTCTACCTTCCAAATTCACCTGATACCCCTTTCCTCCTGACTTGCTACTTTCTGATCATACAGAACATTGTTTTCCGATTACTAAGAATGCCGCGCTCCTTCCTGCAAGTCAAAAATGAAAGCTGAGCAAGAGTAAACCCAAAGAAGAGAAGAAGGAATAGGACAACCAGCATGTTGAGGACATCTGATGTCCGTCTTGTAATCAGGAGGCAACTTTCCTTTGTTTCCCTCCCCATTCTTCTAAGTTTATTCAATAAGAATAAATATCCATCCCCTCTCTGCAGATGAGGATTTAGGCAGGTCTTGACCTTTTCTGGTCACTCTCAGATATTCATTTTTTTACTCATTGTTTTTAGTAGGAGAAATAATCATATTTCAAGAGTTAAAATGTCCTATCCCATGTGCATCTGTGAAGGTTTCACCAGAAAAACAGAATCAACAGTATGTGTGTGTGTATGTATGTGTGTGTGTGCATAAAATATTTGTGTTATATATATGTTATATGTCATATATGTCATATATATGTACGACATACATGATAAAAGATTTATTGTAAGGACTTGGCTTGCTCAACTGTGAATGCTGACTAGGCAACCCCAAAGTCTTCAGTGTGGGCCATCAGGAAGGGCAGGCTGGGAGCTCTCCAACTGGAATTCACTCTCTCATCCCAGGCAAAGCTTCTAATTTCTCAGGAAAACCTCAGCTCTGCTCTTGAGGTCTTTCAACTGATTGGATCAGATCCACTCAGATTATTGAGTGTCTCCCTTACTTAAAGTCAGCAAATTGTTCACATTAATTATATCTGCAAGGTATCTTCACAGAAATGCCTAGATTAGTATTCCGTTGAATAACTGTAGGCCATTCTCTAGCCAAGCTGAAACATAAAACTGAACATCACACCACGGAAGGACCAGAACTCCGGACTTGGTTTATGGTCCATCTTCTCTTCACTCCTCTTGGGTCCTTCCAAGGGAAACTCCCTCCTTTCACCCAACTGCTCCCATTTTCTCCCTGCTCAATTCTTCTCATTTCCCTGTGGCTTTCAACCTCATCCAACAAAGTGTTTCTTTCATACAGTGAATGTTTTATAAAGCTTCTTTTGCTGTTCTGATTTAAATTCATGGATGATGTAACTTACCTGATACACACTTGAAAAAAAAATTCTGGTTTTATTATGGAAGCCAAATAATAGAAAATTTATTTGTATTAAATGCAATGTAATAAAATATGTAAATGATTGATCCTAGGTTCACTAGAATTTATAATGAAGAAACCATGGGAGTGGGGATCTGTGAGGAATCATGGTGAATGTGACAATTCCAAATACAGAATGATGCGAGAGTGTAATATAGATGAAGCATTAAATATCATGAGTAGCACTGAGGTGGTGGGGATGAATCTGTTTCATACTCACCAGAGTATCTTGATTTCTATTAATTACTATCACATTAACACCTCAATTAGAACTGACACTGAGTCATCCTTCTTTATGTCTGGTTTCCCTGCTCATTTGTAATAGAGGTTCCTTTCACTTTCAAAAAGTTCCTTGGCATTATAGTGTGACAGAACAGCATGTTTGGAACAGCACAGGGCCAAATTAAACATATATGTGTATGTATATATATCTCAGACCTGCAACTCAAACAAGGTCAGTGTGACTGGAACACAGAGAAGGATATAGAGGCAAGATTCAAGATGGACCAGAGACCTAGTTACAGCTGACTTACACAGGATCATTCAGGCTGTCTTAAGGTGTTTTGTTCATCAAGAAGCCTCAGAAAAGCCTTTGAAATGTTTTTAGTAAGTATATGATAAGAAGAGATTTACATTTCAAGAATATAATTCTGCCTGTATCTGGATAACAGACTATAAGGAGCTGCACCTTAAATAGCCAGGCACTTGGTGTAGTCATTTAAGTGAGAGGTGATACTCTAGAGTTAGGGTGGTAGTGGCAGACATGGAGAAAAGGGGACAGATACTTTCAGCAAGCAGTATTCTAAAGATTAAAGAGACAAAGCTTAATGAAAGATTGGATTTGGGGCACAAGAGGGGCAGTTAAAATGATTCCTAGGTTTTGGGCTTGAGCAACTAGATGGGTAGTAGTGCCATTTGATGTAAAAGGACATATGGAGGTGGACCCAGATATTTTAAAAGTGTAGGGAGGAGATCATAAATTAAGTTTTAGATTTTGGAGTATGGGTATGAAGTACTTTTTATATAGGCATGTGGAAAAGTCAAAGCAGTGATGTAAATCTAAAATATGTGTGTATAGGAGAGAAATAGCTAATGAGATTGCCTTGGGACAGAGTATAGACTGAGAAGAGAGGAGGACCCTGTTGAGTATTGTGAAACACCAACATTAAATGGCTAAGCAGGGGAAACATTCCAAAGGAGCAGAAAACACACAGCCAGAGAGCTGAGAGGAACATAAGAAATGTGCAATGCCATGGAAACCGTGAGAGGAGAGATCCATCAGAGATAATAAGAAGTATAGGATTGGAGTATCTATATTCTAAACAATGCTCTATGACACTAGCTCTGAGTAGAATCACAGATAAGTTGGAATTGGATGGAATGTGTAGTCAAGTTGGGACTTTTTTTTTTCTTTTTTTTTCATGAGGAGGAAAAATCTTTGAGAGAGCGAAATGAAATATCAAGAACATTTCCATTTCAATGCCTAGGTTCCTTCCTAAAAAAGTGAGAGGAGAATTAGTTTTAAATAATAAGAAGACACTCTCTTGTATAGCAATAAACAGTAAATAAAAGATTGAGCAGGCTTGAATTTTTAGTATTGAGAAGACAAAGATTTAATGTGATGGCTTCTGTGCTTTTTCATTTGAACTAAGAGATATATTGAGTGTGAAGTCATAGAAGGGAGAAGGAAAATCTGAGGTGAAAGGAGAAAGTTTGAAATGCAGTAGGACAAGCAGGTGGTTTTAAGGGCTTATTCAAGTTTTGGGATCATAAATGCATCAGGGGACCAATACACATGGATTTCTTCCAGTAGCACTCCGAGCTCAGGTGCAGGAGGAAGGAGCAAGCAAGAGTTCTAAGAGGGTTTTGCCAGAGGGGAGCAACCAGAAGACAGAGTGACAGAGAGTTAAGATGTTGGCCAAAGGGATGCTAAAGTAATGCACTTGAAATGTAAGCAAGCTAATTAGGAAGGTGAATAAAAAAGGGACAGATGGATTGGGAAGAAAAGAGAAAGTAACCTCAACTTGATCTTAATGAGGTCAAAGATGGGTCAGAGTGAGAGAAGTTGAGCACGTCTACTGGAAGGAGAAAATTTTGCAGAGAGAGCCTGGGAAAACCCTGTCTTAGGAAGGTCCCTGGACTCCCTAATTCAAGTCGGATATTCCTCAAAGTGTTATGCTCTCATGGTGTTTAATTTTAATTTTAATTTCTTGAATTTTAATTCCAGTGTAGTTAACATACAGGTTATATTCATTTCAGGTGTACAATATAGATTCAACTTTCATATATTGCTCAGCATTCATCATAAGTGTACTCTTAACCCCTGTCACTGATTTTACCAACCATCCACCTCCCACCAACCACCCACCTCCCAACTAATCATCTGTTTGTCCTTTATAGTTAAGAGTCTGGGTTTGTTTGTTGGTTGGTTTGTTTCTCTTTTCTTCATTTTGTTTATTTGTTTTGTTTCTTAAATTCTACATATGAGTGAAATCATATGGTATTTGTCTTTCTCTGACTAACTTATTTCACTTAGCATGATATTTTTTAGATGTACCCATGTTGTTGCAAATGGCAAGATTTCATTCTTTTTAATTCCTGAAAAATATTCACATATATGAATATATCACATCTTCTCTATCCATTAATCAGTTGATAAACACTTGAGCTCCTTCCATAATTTTGCTATTATAAATAATGCTGTAATAAACATAGGGGTACATATACTCATTTGAATTAGTGTTTTCATATTCTTAAGGTAAACACCCAGTAGTGCGATTACTGGATCATATGACAGCTCTGATTGAATTTTTTGAGGACCTTCCACTGTCTTCTGCAGTGGCTATGCACACACCTACAAACAGTGTACGAGGATTCCTTTTACTCAACATTTGTTTCTTGAGTTTTTTTATTTTAGCCATCTGACAATTGTGAAGTGGCATCTCATTGTGGTTTTGGTTCACATTTACCTGATGATGAAATGTTGAGTATCTTCTCACATGTCCATTGACCATCTGTCTTCTTTGCAGAAATGTCTGTTCAAGTCTTCTGTCCATTTTTTAACTGCTTTACTTGTTCTTTGGGTATTGAATTGTATAAAATGTTAAATATTTTGGATTCTAACCCTTTGTCAGATATGTCATTTGCAAATATCTTGTCCCATTTGGTAGGTTGTCTTTTAGTTTTGCTGATTGTTTCCTTTGTCGTGCAGAAGGTTTTTATTTTGTTATAGTCAATCTATTTTTGTTTTCACATCCCTTGCCTCTGCAGATGTGTCTAGTATGAAGTTGCTACAGCTGATGTCAGAGGTTGCTGCCTGTGTTCTCCTCTAGGATGTTTAAGGTTTCCTGTTTCACATGTTATGTCATTCATCCATTTTGAATTTATCTTTGTGTTAAGGTGTAAGAAAGTGGTTCAGTTTCAGTCTTTTGCATGTTGCGATTCAGTTTTCCCAAACCATTTGTTGAAGAGACTTTTACCCGTTGTATGTTCTTGCTTCCTTTGTTGAAGATTAATTGGCCATTTAATTTGTGGGTCTATTTCTGGGCTTTCTATTCTGTTTCATTGATCTGTGTGTCTATTTTGTGTCTGTACCATACTGCTTTGATACCACAGCTTTGTAATATAACTTGAAGTCTGGAATTTTGATACCTCCAGCCTGTTCTCCTTTTACAAGATTTCTTTGGCTGTTGGGACTCTATTTTGGTTCCATACAAATTTAAGGATTGTTTGTTTTAGTTCTATGAAAAGTGCTGTTGGTATTTTGGTAGGGAATGAATTAAATCTATAGATCGCTTTAGGTAGGATGGGCATCTCAACAATATTTGTTCTTCTAATCCATGTATGCTGTCACAATGTTTTATATTTTTCCTTCATTGCTCTTATCAGTATTAGCAATATATTATATGGTGTGTTTTTTATTTTGTTTTGTCTTGCTTTTTAATTTAAGTTCTGCTTTTTTTCCTGACCAAAAACTGGAAACCATATATTTTTTTAATTATTTTCCTTAACTTTCACCTTTGAATATCTAGCAATTAGCTCAGCGCCAAACACATAGTAAGTGTTCAATAAATACTATGGAGCAACTGAGTAAACTCTTTTATGAACTAAGACTGTTGGATCTCTGAGTTAAATAGAATGATCTTTTTTTCACAGTCACTTAAAACATTTTAAAATCCTGGACTAAAAATTTTGATCATGTTTACCTTTCCACATGAGTGTCTATGAACAATTTCTACACACTGTGTGCATACGCAAAAGATCCTTCATTCTAAATTTCAAACGTACAGGAATGAGCAACTTCTGCAAAGACCAGGAATATACCTGGAAGTGAAAGTGTTGTAATTATGCTGATTTCATTCATAATGACTGAGATGGAAATTACCCGAGAGCTCCAGCCTCTGATAGCCTATATAGTCCCTGCCTGCAAAGAAAAGGCCTAAATCTGTAGGTTCTAGATTATTCCCAGGACTTGGTGTCAATTCGGATAGGCAGTGTGCATTTGTTGCTTATACGGCACATGGTTCTCCGAGAACATTGGAAATAATATACGTCTTTTGCTGTGATTTTTTTTTAACCTTAAAAATATGCTGTCTTGGGAAGAAAAACATTTTCTTAAAAATCATAACATCTGGATTTTAACTACATGCCTCTTTCTTATTTCTGTCTACAGTCATACTAACGGAAATGATGGAGCGTTCTGCCAAGTTTTATTTTCATGCTTTTTAACTACCTAAAGAATGGATTTTATTTGGTCCATTTTCTGAATGGAGATATTGCCAATTTAATGGAGTCATTAAAAACTGATCTAATTTTGTAAAACAGGTAACCATGCAAGACTAAAACAAATAAAACATTTCTTAGGTAATAACCTACTTAATGTGAGTAAAGGGAGTTTTGTTATTTTTAAAAAATCAAATCTCTGTATAGCACTGGGGCTGTCTTTTTGTATTACACAGCTGTGCAATGCACTCATGTGGGTGCTCAATAAATACTAAGTGAGCATAATAATAATATCATTCCAATCAAATAGTCAAAAGAAAAACATCAATGCAAATATAGAGTGCTTGATGCTAGGGTTTATACAGAAGTCTGTGATATGCATAACAACAGAAATGGAACCATCTGCTGGGATCTGCTTCACAATACAAGAGACAACAAGATAATAAAACCATTGTTTTTGTGTAAGATTAATTTGTTATTCAGCTTTCTTTTAGCTAGTAAAGGGATTACAGTGGCAAATATTAGCTGACTATGGGAATATTCAGTAAGTGGAACTGCCTTTTTATTTTCAATCCATAAGAGCAATATGCTGTATTTATGATGGGGAAGGAAGGCAATGTGTTAAGGCAATTCATTCCTATCAGCTTAGTGGATGTTTATGTGGATGTATTCTTCTGAGTCCCTAGTATTTTCATTTTACTTTTTGAATATCGTAATTTGCAGTATTCCTCTCTTCAGCTTTCTGATGGTGAGAGAATTTAAATGGTCATCACTATCTTTCTCCAAAAATACCAGAGGCAAAGAAAGAGAAAGAAACGTAGTATCTAAGAAAAAGCTGAACAGTAGGTTAAAGTGGAGATAGCAGATTATAATGAAGACATAAATTTTTATTTTTGATTTTAAAAGATGATGTATAGTTCATACTTTAAAGTATACTGTCTTGCACCTACCTGCTCTTAGGTTCTATGACACGGTCAGTCAATCAAGAGGAGAAAAAGACAGCTCCTGATAATTATACACCTGATAATTCCGTGTATATATGTATGTGTCTATATATGTATAGATACACTATATATGTATATATAGTGTGTGTCTATATATGTATATGTTATACATATGTGTGTATATATGTATATGTGTCTATATTCCTGTATATTTTGCCTATATTTTCCCTTCAAAGCTCAAAGATCCCTGTGTCTTTTATGGTACTTTAAGAAGAGCGGGCACTGATTCATCGGCCTGGTTTTTGTTGTTGTTGTTGTTGTTGTTTTTTATCATGCCTTCTAGCCATTTAGTGTTTTGATCTGTGTTTCCATCTGGACTTCCTAACACAGCGACTCAGGCGTCTAATCCATCCAGTTTATTTTCTATTGAAATACCTACTGCCTGAAGTCAATTTATTTTGGCAGCAGTGACTTCAGATAGAGATGTATTGTGTGTGTGTGTGTGTGTGTGTGTGTGTGTGTGTATAAGACAGGCAAATCTGAAGATTCCAAACTTACTCCCCATGACAATCCTTTGGCCTTTTCTTATGGCAAACCCAGAAAAAAGAAAAAACAAAACAAAACAAAAAAACAAACAAAAAAAAACCCTCAGTGAATTCATTTGTTTTTATTTATCACTATAAACTGGTTTTGTTCCGAAGTCAGAACTCTCAGAGGCTGAAAACAAGGAATAGTTCCTTGAAAACAAGGAAATCAGCTGATTAGAACACAATTGAAGCAGATTCTCAAAGCCCCATTCTAGAACATCTCCCCCCTTTCTAAATCTCAGTGCTGAGTTCTTTTTAAGTTTCAGAATACAATTTGTGACAGATGATGGCTGTATCAAGGTTTGGAGAAAATGTACTTCTGGAGTATTTGCCTGTTTTGTATTTTGACAGTTTACTTTCTGTTAAATCCACCTGAAGATGAAATGGGGGAGAGCGGGAGGGATGAAAATGTGTAGAGGGAACATATGAAAGATCAAAATGGCAAAATTTATTTTGATCTTTATGTCGCCCCTTAAAACTTTCACTTCTGCCTTTTCAAATTACATTGCAAAATGAAACAACTGGTATTATTTAATCTAAATCCTATTTTGCATGCGACTTTACATCAGATTTGTTAATGGATGCTTCCACTGAGCTGCTCAATGTTTGAGGTTTTTTTCCTTTCTTTCTCTACTTTCTCTTCTCTCTTTTCTTTTTTTCCTTTCTTTCCTTTCCTTCCTTTTCTTCCCCTTCCTTCCTTCCTTCCTTTTTTTCTTTCTTTTTCTTTTCCTTCCTTCTCTTCTTCCTTCCTTCCTTCCTTTCATCTCCTAGGTTTGGTTGTGCTGTGGTTAGGCATTGCTTTGGCATGGCATTAAGATCAGAAAGGACATGTGGGATGTTCAGTTTGGGTCTGCACATGCTGTCATTTTTGGGTACAAACCATGCGATGTCATTTAGAAGGAGTAGGGTAAACATTCTTTCCTTGATATGATCATCTATAAAAGATGTGAGTTTCCAATGATTAAAATCATTTTATCAATTCTGGTGATACCTGTATATATTATTCAATCTGGATGTGAGGAAGCTATCTACATATATCTTTGGTGAATAAGTGAGTGGCACTATGTGTCCATAGAAATTTTTTTTTTAAGTTATTACTGGAAAAAAAAAAAAAGCATTTGAGGATGCCTGGATGGCTCAGGTAATTAAGTGTCTGCCTTCAGCTCAGGTCATGATATCAGGGTCCTGGGATCGAGGCCCTCTGCAGGGAGCCTGCTTCTCCTTCTCCCTCTGCTTGCTGCTATCCCTGATTGTGTGCTCACTTTTTCTCTTTCTCTCTCTGTCAAAAAGTAAATAAAATTTAAAAAAAAGGCACTTGGGATCTACATTATTGATGTATTTCACATGGCTCATCTATGTCACTCCTTCTCTTCCGCCAAGTTCTTGAAAATAAGAGAATTGTATTTTGTTGTGGTAGAGGTGGCATCTTTACTACTACATCTGTACCTTTCAAAGACTTTCTCTCATGGCTATCACTAGAGTCATCCCAGAACTTGCTCTACCATATTGTAGCTATTATGTTACACATGAGATATGATATTGGAAAAAAAAAAAGTTTCTCAGTCACTGAATCGATTTAGATAGTGCTGGAGATGTACTCTTGATCATTAGTCCATTCATTCATCCATCTATGCCACATTTAAAAATTTCTATTTTGCTCTAGACCCCCCAAAATAACAGATCTCCTGGGTATTTGACCAACTCATACAGGAAAGAGATCATAGAACATTACAATGAACTAGAATATGAAGGAAAATGAGGCTATTACTAAATGAGTTAGACTTTCCATGTGTCTGTAATACAGGTGAGGATCGGGTTGGTGAGAAATAGCAGGTAATAGGCAAGGGTGAGATGATGGGAACCTTACAAAACTATGTATGTAGATTTTTATCTTAGAGAAGAGTGGTTTTCAAAGTGTGGTGGATGGCTTCCAGGAAGAGCACAAGCTGATACATAGATATATTGTCTTAAGTTGGGTTTCCCTAGGGGAAGACCCTAAGACAAACATGTGCTAAGTCTTTTCAGGGAGGGATCCCAGAGAGCATGAATAAGGAATCAGAGAAGTAAAATAGGGAAGGAAATGTGTTGCACAAAAACTACTTTATTGAACGGGTTACTCTTGTGTGCAGCTGGTATTTAATTTAGCTGGGGAACTCTGGTAGACAGTGTAGACTGTGTGTCAAAGGAAATCTCAGATGAGGGGCTAGAAAACTGGTAACTGTTCACCACTTCCCAGTCTTTGGTTAAAAGTCACCCCTGAACATGAATGTCTTGGAACTTCTTGTGCTCCCCCATGGAGGCAATACAGACTCTCCCCTGGACAGAGAAAACTGTCAGGCAGTGAGTGGCTGAAGCTTGCTATTGAAGCTATAATAATAGTGTCCTAAAATAGGTACGTATCCATAACTGCATAGATGGAAAGAAAACATTAGATCTCCTGTTTACATTTATTTTTATCTAAATGATGAACTACTGTTTCATATTAAGATTGGTGCATTACCTGCATTTAATCTCTATGTGAGACAGCGACTTTTAAGAAATGTGTATCACTTCTTTCTGACAACTATATATATATGTGTGTGTGTGGATATATATATGTGGATATCTCTCTCTCTCTCTCTCTCTCTATATATATATATATATATAGCATGTACTGTTGACAGTAGTGCTCTCACTACTCTTACCAGTTTGTTTATCATCAATCCTTACAAGATATAAAAACAGTTTAAAATATTTTTGCAAAAAACAAATAGACATGAAGTACAAATGAATAGGAAAATATTTCCAGAATAAGATTTTGCTGGGAAGTGATTATATAGGGTCATCCAAACATCTTTGAAAAATGATTATTTGAAATATAAATTTATATTCACTATCAGAATTAGGAGTAGATATTAGAATTGGTGGAGATAAAGAATTCATTGGATACATGGCCTAAGAATCTTCTGAAAATCCAGTGGGAAGATGAAAATCATATTTTCTAAGTTGAGATTGAGATGAAGAGGTGGATTTGGTCTATCATTTTACATGGGACATCATTTTATAAAATACCATTTTATAGATAAAAATTAAAGCCATGACAGCCAATGAGATAACCAAGGGAGAATGTATAGAGGGACAAGAAAAGAGGATCATAAGTATCTTGACTGGTGTTTCTCAGAGAGACCACTAGCAGATCTTTATGGTTTATCCTAGAGTACAAAGGAGGTTTGGTTTGATTTAGAAAAATGAGACAAAACAAAGCAATTTGATCACAAACATCCCATAAGAATAATGATAACTTTCATAGAATATCATTAGAAAGATTCAGAACATGTCATCCCAAAATATACCACTTGGGCATATTGATTATTTTGAATTAAAGGCACTTTAAAAAATAACCAGCTCAAGAAGGACATTCTGACCCTCTTTTATCCTCTTGAGGGCAGGACATAAATCTCCCATGTAAGAAGTTCCTTCTCTGCAAAGACAGACATTCTCATCACTGGAGACAGGGAATTTGAAGCCAAGAAATCTGTACAAACAAACTTCGTTAAACTAACCTTTATCTTCCTGGTTACTTCTTCTCCATTTACTACCCCCAACCTAAAACACTTTGTCTTGTCAATTCTTCACAAATTTATTGTTTCTTTGTCTAAAACGTATAAAAGCGTCCTGCTCTGGCCCCCTTCTTCAGGTCTTCATTTTCTTTAGGAGGCCCCCCTCCCCCATGCACATGTAAAATAGTCAGTAAAATCTGTCTTCTTTCGTCCTGTGAATCTGTCTTATGTCAGTTAATTTATAGGCTCAGCCAGAGACCCAAAGATGGCGGAGGAGAATTTTTTCCTCCCTTCATCATCAAACTCTAAACATTAGGATCTTCAATATTACACATTTGTTTCAAAGACCGTGTTAGTCTCTTATCTCTGCTTACACTGAGAAAATGAAATTCACTTGGATTTTGCAAACAGTTTTAGGCCATGTTCATTTGTTTCTCTTTTTTTTGCTGGCTTGTTGTTGTTGTTCATTTGTGTGTGTTTTTTATATATTAATATTCATATTTTAATGTTTAAATTGAATTGGCATTAGTTTGTGCTATATCTTTATGGTAGGCATAATTTTTAAATGGCACCTAAATATATCTGGCCCTAATCTCCAGAACCTCTGAGTTCATGTTATCAGTCCCATAATTATGTTATTTTGTAAGGTACTATTGAACTTTAGATTATCCAGGTGAACCTGATCTAATCATATGAGAGCTTAAAAGCAGAAAGCTTTTCCTGATTCTGGCAGAGGGGAGGTCAGAGAGTTGCAAAGCATAAAAAGAATTTGATGTGCTATTGCTGGTGTTGTGGATGAATGAGGCACATAAGAAGTAACGTGGGCAGTCTTAAGGGGCACTGAGGTTCTTGTTTGCTAAGGAAATAGGAACCTTGGACCTAAAACCACTTGTGACTGAATTCTGCTATCAATATGAACTGAGTTTGAAAGCAGATTCTTCCTTAGA
This sequence comes from Mustela nigripes, assembly GCF_022355385.1. Lineage (NCBI taxonomy): Eukaryota > Metazoa > Chordata > Mammalia > Carnivora > Mustelidae > Mustela > Mustela nigripes. Next base: position 111,423,777 of record NC_081561.1, read on the forward strand.
ATTCTACCTCCACAAAAGAGCCTAGCTAAGCTAGGCTTCTTTTCTTTCTTTTTTCCATTTTATTTTATTTTATTTCTTTCCAGTATTTCAGTATTCTTTGTTTATGCATCACACGCAGTGTTCCATGCAATATGTGCCCTCCATAATATCTACCACCAGGCTCACCCAACCCCCTTACCCCCCTGCCTTCCAAAATCCTCAGTTTGTTTCTCAAAGTCCACAGTCTTTCATGGTTTGTCTCCCCCTCCAATTTCCCCCATCTCACTTCTCCTCTCCATTTCCCATTGTCCTCCATGTTATTCCTTATGCTCCCCAAGTAAGTAAAACCATATAATACTTGACTGCTTATTTCACTTATTTCACATAATCTCTTCCAGTCCCATTAATGTTGATACAAAACTTGGATATTTATACTTTCTGAAGATGGAGGCATAATGATCCATTGTATATATGGACCATATCTTCTTTATCCATTTGTCCATTGAAGGGCATCTTGGTTCTTTCCACAGTTTGGTGACTGTGACCATTGTTGTTATTAACATTGGGGTACAGATGGCCCTTCTTTTCACTACATCAGTATCTTGGGGGTAAATACCCAGTAGTACAATTGCAGGGTCATAGGGAAGCTCTATTTTTAATTTTTTAAGGAATCTCCACACTGTTTTCAAAAGTGGCTGCACCAACTTGCATTCCCACCAACAGTGTAAGAAGGTTCCCCTTTCTCCACATCCTCACCAACACTTGTTGCTTACTATCTTATTGATTTTGGCCATCCTAACTGATGTAAGGTGATATCTCAATGTGGTTTTGCTTTGAATCACCCTGATGGCTAATGATGATGAACATTTTTTCATGTGCATTTAGCCATTTGTATGTTTTCCTTGGAGACGTATCTGTTCATGTCTTCTGCCCATTTTTGACGTGACTATCTGTTTTGTGTGTGTTGAGTTTGAGGAGTTCTTTATGGATCTTGGATATCAGCCCTTTGTCTGTAGTGACATGTTAATTTCAACCTACAGGACCCTAAGCTGATCGTTCAACCAAGCACATCAGAACTTCTGACCTATAGAACTATGAGATGATAAATGGGTATTGTTTAAAGCTCTACATCTGTGGTAATTATTTATGCAGCAATAAAAATTAATATAATCTCTAATTCACAGTAATGAGTTTGTTCAGTGGAACAAAAAATTACTAGGAAAACTGTTAAAATAGATAATTAGGATCCAGAATGGCATCACGTATGTTTTTATGAAGAGAGGACTATGGCATGAATATAGATGGTGAATCTATCTACTCTGGGACAATTGAATCTGTAAATGTGATAATTTTGCTTAGCAGCTGAAAAATGAGGTTAGGAGTTGCAAAAATGGATATATGTAAAAAAATTCAGTTTTATTTGATTGGTATTCCATTTACTCTGAGTTCCAAGTGTTATGAAAGCTTGTTAAAGAGAAGAATTAAGCCATTGAGCCTTATCAATTTTAAAATAAACAAAATAGCTTTCCTTGGAGGTAAGGCCTTCCAAATCATATATTCTATGGGGGAGGGGTAGACTGACACTACATTAAGTGCAATGCTCATTGAGGTCAATGTGTTTGGTGAGAAATTAAGAGTCTATTGATATCCACTGGATATTGCATAATATTCATGCAGAAAATACAAAAGAGCAGTTACCATCACATATCTCTGAGCAAATATTTGACATTACATTTGGGAGAAACTAGTGATTTGCAGTGTGAATCAGCTCTTGCTCAGTGGATGCTGAACATGTGAAGGAGAAGTTTGATAGTTTCCTATTCCATTCATAATTTATAACACACGCACAAGGATAAAAGTTATTTTGTGCAGTTAGGATTATCTATAGGTCATGATAAAGGCTAGAAAATGTATCATTGGAGCATAAACTATATATGCAGAAAGGAAGAGTACTGCTCTGTAAGTAGCAGAATTTCCTGGATCAATGTCAATATACATATAGTTTGATTCACAGTGAGTAGTTTGGTAGACACCAAACTGTACCAAATCTTCATTCAATGTTGATAACAACTGGACATTATGTATGTAGTCAAAATACATATGTTTGCCCTAATAATTGGACAAGAGAAGACTGACTGTACCTATTGAGTTAGCTAGCTATTTCTCATAAGGTCAATAATATAGAAATTACCTTTTCCATGATTTTAAGTAACTTAACAATGTTGTATGTCTCAGTGATATATATACTGAAGGTTGACTATTGGCTGTATAGAAAATATTTAAAAATCTATATTTAAAAATATATTTTTATATTTAGATATATTAAATATATTTAAAAATCTATTTAAAAATCTGTATTTAAAAATATTTAAAAATCCAAAGGTTTTAGAACAAGAAGACATACCTTACAGAGTAGAATTCTACCAAACAGTGATTAGGAGTTTGCTTCACTACTGTCATTTGACAATTTCAGTTTTTAAAAAAATATGGTAAGCCTTCTAAATAGCATGTGACAGGGTGGCCTGGGTGGCTTGGTTGGTTAAGTGTCTGATTCTTGAATTTGGGTCATAATCTCAGGGTCATGAGATTGAGTCCCACATCAGGCTCTGCACTTAACGCAGAGTCTGGTTGTCTCTCTCCCTCTGCTCCTCCGTTTGCTTGTGTTCTCTCCCTCTCTCAAATAATAAATAAATGAAATATTTTGAAAAATGTATCGTGTCTGACAAAATTCTATTAGTTTGAATGAGAAATTATTTTATTGCCCTTGGTCAATATTAAACCTGAATAATTAGTATTCCCTGAGGAAGGCATTGACTCCTTGCTATCATTTCTGTTGAATTAGTATATGATTTAGAAATTTTTGATTAGGTAAAAATATAAAGTTAAGGAGGAAACCAACAGTATATATGTGTGTGTGTGTGTGTGTGTACACATGTGTATATATACATATACATGTATATGTGTAGTTTATATATATGTATATCCACATAGTATAATATACATATATGTGCAGTGTGCGTATACATATACACACATGCATGCATATACATATATATTTTTTATAAGCTACCTTTGTGTGGAGTCTAACCTACAGCTTAAAATTTGTTTTTTTTTTTTTAATGCATTGGCTGAAGTCTGCGTTAGGATTGTTTCTCTCACTGGTTTGAAGCAACTACTATTTTAAATTTTAAATATTACCTTTTGTTATGTCATTTAAAATTTAATTTTCTTAATTCATTTAATTTACTTGAAGTTGAGGATCTGCTGAAGAGAACAGACTTTTTTTTTTTTAAACATTTACCAAACTGCTTTAAGAAAAAGAAAAAAATATTTACAGAGGCAGAGGCAGAACCAAGATTAGCTGTGTACAAAATGCCAGGAATTAGCCTAGGGAGGTGGTGTGTTTGGTGCTATTTAGTACGTAATAATCAGTTTTGTGTTTTAGCCTGCCTGTGATACACATGACACATAAGATTCTTTATGTTCTAGATTAAATTTACATGAATACCTTCATGCTATAAACATCTCTTATTCATTTTAGGATACCAACTATGAACCAAAAGCAAACTATTTTGTTTTGTTTTGTTTTGGTGGGGGGAGTTAAGTGCTAAAGGGGAGAGAGAGAAAGAATCTTAAGCAAACTCCACACCCAGTATGTAGCCTGACAAAGGATTTAACCTCACGACCCTGAGATCATGACCTGAGCTGAAATCAAGAATCAGAGCTCAGCCTAACTGACTGAGTCAACTAGGCACCCTAAAAAGCAAACTACATTTTTATTTTATCATGGAGTTTCTTTCTTAGTTGTTTTATTTATTTCTTGCCAAATGGTCTTGATTTCAGATATTTCTGGGCACATCACACTTCTAAATGATTGGAAGTCATCAAAATAGAAAAGTCCAGAAAAAATTGCCAACCCATGTGAAAATACAGCAGTTGTGCAAAGGCTAAATAACAGTATAAACAGTGTCTCCGTTCTGGGCAGTGTGCTCCTCCCAGGTGAGGCAAGAGGAACAAACAGGCTTTTTAGAAAGAACAAGTGTTGTTCCCATTGATGTTCATAATAAATCATCATTCAGGATATTCTGTCAATAACACACTGCCCCCAATCGCTTCATGCCTGCAGCAGTACGCTCATGCTATTGCAACTAGATGAGCTATCAAAGCCTCATGCAGTCAAAGAGAGTAGTTTAAAGAGGTACAATAACAGGCGATTTGCAAACAGCCCAAACCTTTAGCTTCTTCCCCCTTTCCAAAAGTGTGCAGTGAATTTACATTAACACCTGCTATTGGAGATAAAAGAATGGATTTGCACTGCAAGGAGAATGCCAAATCCTAGAGGAGTGACTCATTTCCCTATGTTGTGAGATATTGTGCTGAACTTGAGACAGCATGCTACATGCAGTATACTGAGTCAAATTAGAATTTACAAAAATTAAAAAAAATTCAAAAAAATTTAAAAAAATAATAAAAATTTATAAAAATACTGCATTTAGCACACAGAAGGCAGGAATCCTTATCTCTCCGAATAGTTGCCACATAATCGCCAAGTTAAATCCACTCTGTGAACAGGTCATTTTTATTGTCCAAGGATAATTTATATCAGTAGACTTTACTACATACTGACTCAGATTACTATGACATCTAAGATTTTCATGCTGTTAAATTCAGTTTATTGTGGAACATAAGGGCAATTAAGGGATAGGAGATGACATTATATTACATCAAAGTGGGCTACAGGAAAAGGAGGTGTGTACCACTAGTAATTTGTTGTATATAAACTTAATTTTGAGTGTTTTCCCTGTGGTAAAATGGCAGATACTATTTCTAACAACTCACTATGTGCCAGACACTTTATTCAATCTTAGTTACTATCTAAAAACTAATAAATTTTAAGAATGGAATCTTAAAAAAAGAGGTGGGGGCTGGGTGGCTCAGTGGGTTAAGCCTCTGCCTTCAGCTTGGATCATGATCTCAGGGTCCTGGGATCAAGCCCCATAATGGGCTCTCTGCTCAGCAGGGAGCCTGCTTCCTACTTTCTCTCTCTGCCTGCCTCTCTGCCTACTTGTGATCTCTGTCTGTCAAATAAATAAATAAAATCTTTAAAAAATTAAAACTAATAAATCACTGAAGATTGGAATGAATAAAATATAATAACAAACTAAAAATTTTGAAAATCTAAAGAACACCATACACATCACAGAATCCATTAAAGAAGTTAATTAAATATAGTCCCAAAATATCTATTGACCTGATACAGCTAATATATATCTCTGGTATCTATATATCTCTCTATATATGTATATTTATCTATCTATCTATTTTTTTTTTTTTTTAAGAGAGAGGGTGAGAACAAGAGTTAGGGCTAGTGGTGTGAGTGGGCAGAAGGAGAGGGAGAGAGAATCTTAAGCAAGCTCCATGCCCAGCATGGAGCCCAACCAGGGGCTGAGTCTCAAACCCCTGAGATCATGGCCCGAGCCTGAAATCAAGAGTCAGATGCTTAACCCAGTGAGCCACCTAGAAACTCCAACCTGATGTATTCTTTTGGATCTTGTATTAGTTTTCTATTGCTAGGTAATTCATTACCAGAAATTTAAGGTTTTAAAATAAGATACATGTATTTTTTCAACTTTCTGTAGGTGGGAAATCTGGTCATGGCTCAGTTGCAATCCAAGTGTCAGCCAAAGCTGGGATCTTGTCTAAGGTTTTGAGTAGGAAAGGATCACTCCAAGCTCAAATGGTTGCTGACAGGATTCCAGTCTTTGCAAGTTTTGTTGGATTGAGAGCCTTGATTCTTAATTGTTGGTTAGAGGTCACTTTAGTTCCTTACCATGTGGACCTCCCGAACTGGACAACTTTATGAAAGCCAATAAGAAGAGAATCTGCTATCAAGATGGATATCTTTATGTTACCTAGCCTCATCAAAGAAGTAACATCCCTCACAGTTGCCCAGTTCTGTGGCTAGATGTAAGTCTAAGGTCCTGTCCATGCTTTGGGGCAGGAGCAGGGGGGAATGATGTGGCATGACTATTAGGAGGTGGGGATTATATTAGAGAATATTTTAGTCTGCTCACCACATCTACAGTGCCTCTTGATTTGTCCCCTATCCTCCTCTGAATTTGGTATCCTTGAATGCAATTCATTTTTCAGAAATTGGAAATTTCCAGAATTTTCCCACTGTTCAGTGCAGATTTACTCAGTATCGGGACCCAAAGAACAGAGCCAAGGGGCATTTTCCTTGACCTTGGCACGGAGACTCCCATGGGTTAGGCCACAAGTCTTCAGAGCTGTGCTGCACTCTCTGCTCTTTCTTCCCCTTTCCTTGACACTCATCATAACTGCATCTTTTCCTGCCCATCCCTACTCCCCTCCCTTTACCCTTCTCAGACGTTTTCTCCCCAGCCCCACATCTCTTACATCTTGGCATCCACTTCTCAGAATAATTCAACTAAATCAGGTATAATTGAAAGACAATAGTTTTATGAAAATAACAGTGATCAAGAATGTGGCTGAGTCATGACGAATACTTCAAGTACTTTGCCATCAAGGAAGAACGATCCTTTTTTTCTTTTTTTCTTTTTTCCTTTAAATTTCTTCTTTCCTATATGTGTCCATTTCTCTTCTGAGAAAATTATATCTTGTAGGTTCTCTTAATTATTTGTCATCCCTCACTTAGTTCCTTGGGAACTGGGTAAAAAAAAGGGAAAAGGAGCGGGAGAGATCAGCATTCTCCATTCTTTCTTTTTTTAGAGGTATCTGTGTAAAACAAAAACAAACAAACAAGAAGTTTGCCATAAAATATAACATAATATTTTGTCACATCTGTACATAGTTTTAATTTCATAATAATTATAAATAAGTTCTTATGTGATTATTAAATTCCAGTAATATGTAAGGCATATAATAAATATATGTAGCTCTTTTTTGTCAAAGCATCTATGAAATTTTGATTTTATTTTCATGTCTTTCTTGTGACCAGATAATCGTATCATTGATACCCAATTTATTGGAAAATAAATAGGTCTATCTAATTGTTAAACAAAATAAGAGTCAAATAGCTTCAGGAATTGACTAACTCCCCGCCCCTTACAATTTCAAGACACCTCAAGCTGATATATCCTATAAGATTCTTATAGACTACCTGTCCCCAAATTTAAAATCTTTAATGTTTTGTTCACCAGAATTAGAGTTCTGCTCTGCAGAAACAGGGATAATAATGCAGATTGATGACTTGGATGTTGAAATGCTAAAACTGATACCTTGTCAAATCCCATCGGTGGAGTTTCTGAACAGCTGCCCTCCCACATTTGTGTGAAGAAGACCCACACAATGTGTGCAGCCTTCCCTCCCAAGAGAAAGCAAGTGCTGAACCCATTTCCAAATGCCTGCTCATCTTTCCACTACTGAACTCTCTTTTTCTAAGGTTGTGTAACTCTCTTCATACTTGAGATGCTAATTTTGTGTTCATTAATTACATTGCAAATATCTCCTCCCAATTTATTGTTTTCACTTTGCTCATGATACTTGTCATGAAGAATAATTAATATTTGTAATCTGTCGCGTTTACTACATATTACTATAGGTACATGCATGAAAAGTGTATAAAGGAGTTAAGGAGTTTCAGGTTCTCTGTTATCTGGGCACCAGTTGGAAAGAGTTTGTGGTGTCTGTAGTTTTATTTCATTAGTTAAAAAGCTGAGGCAAATATGCACATTTTGATATTTTTAAACTCCGTATGTTAGGGTTATAACCTATATATATATATTTTTTTTTCTGTATGAATTCTAGAATTTACATCATGTCTATGGATAATACATATGTGTACACACGCCGAGTATAGTTTGTGGCGCTGGTAGTTGTCACATTACTCATCCTCTGCCACGTCTGGACTGTTTCAATCAGGGTAAGAGTAATGTGGATGTGGGGGAAGGTGGATGTGGGGGAAGCATCTGGTTCTGTTATTCAGCACTGCCCCACTGTAATCAATTCAGGTATCTAAATTCAAGCTTCCTTAATTTATCCTATCAAATGTAGTTCATTCTAATTAAGAATATATCCTGGAAATAAAGTGGTGATAAAAAAGAAGGGAGGCAAGGACTTTCAAAGAGACACTTTAAGGAGGAAATTTGAGAATGCATAAAGCACATACTAATGTTTTTCTGAGAATGTGATCATACACATTTTATAGCTGTTGCTAAGAGGCAATGTAAAATCCACAGGGAATAAAGGTAGGAATTCGGCTGCAGATGTTCACGGTTTTTTGAGGAAATATGATTGACACGTCTGAAGAGCAATATCAGGGACCTGAAGTTATGCATAAAGGGCAAGTGGAGGGAAGAAAAGTTAGATCTAAAGAGCAAGGAAACAGAAATTATCCTGGTGGCCTGATGGGTCCAGGTTGATCACCTAGACTTGATGTGAAGGAGCAGGAAACAAACTGAGGAGAAAGAAACACTGTTCCTTTTAGGATGAACCTAAGTGGAGAAAAAAAAGGTAAGATGGGCTAAAATCGAACTCTGGGAGAATGTAGTTATATAGTATAGAACAAAAGGCAAAATAAGACATCTTCATTATTCATTTAAGAACAGGCAATTAAATAGTTATAAATATGATGAAAATGTTTTCTTTTAACTTGCTATTTACCTTGGCTGAAAATAAGCCCCCTTTGTTCTCTCTGGCTATTTTAACTTTCAGATGATTTTATACACCTTTGTGACAGCAAGACATCTAATGCATAGCTTCTGTTATTAAACTATATAACCATCTTTTTTTTTTTTTCCTGTTTGGTTTATCTAAAAATGTTTAGAAATTTGCCTTCTTCAACTTTTCATTTCATCTAAGCCACCTAAATTTCCTTCAGGCTAAAGAACCCTTGGGGGTGAGCAAAGGAATGCCAACTTGTCATAACTCGTGATGGTGATCAAAGGCAGCCAGGTGGTCCCTTAACCTTTGATCACTTCCACAGTTCAATATCTGATTAAGGGAGTATGTTGTTTTGTGTCCTCAGATTCCATTAGTGGCTGATTGTAAGAGAAAAGGATGCTGGGTAATGAGACTAGGAAATAGAAATGTCTAGCTTGACGACATCTTTTTAATTATACCACTATATATACACCCATACTACTGTTACAAGTAACAATCTCTCAATCAATAAAAAAACAGAACGATAAAGTAGCTCCCAAGACTGGCCTTTGCTCTAACAGTATACATTTACGTTATACTGTTATTTCTGTGTCAAGCTTAGGATACTTTCAAAAGAATAAGCCATTACATGGCATGAAGTAGAAGGATAAAGAGCTTTCAGAACCAGGGATTTCAGATCATCTTATATAATTCTGATGATCCCTTGTCATAAGATATGTTCTCAGTATTTTCCAAGTTTTCCATTAAAGGGTTTATGATAGTCTTCAATGTGGAAGGCAAAAGTGAAATAAATGATAGTTCTAAGCCATTAAGGTAAAGAAATGGGAAACCGAAAGTTGAAAATGCACTAAAAGTGGGAGGCGATGAAAAGAAAATGATGGATTTTATTACCTGATATCCTTTTGTCCCTACAGATTACCAAAAGAACCTTAAATAGTTACTCAGTTGAGAATTATACCTGGAACATACTTTGTCAAGGAAACTCTGCTTTTAAAAGTACAAAATGATGGGAAATAGTGCTTTAAAAAGTCACTTTCCCAAATTTCTGGCTTTACATAAAAACATGAGTTGGGTGGTGTTGAGAGAGAATGCATAGCCAGGAAATGTGAAAAGATAGAAAGGACTCCAGGGAAGGAAGGGAAAGAGGTCATCTTCCTCTTGGCACATCGCTTAGCATTAAAATCATGGGCGTTCCAAGTAAGAACTGGTCTATTTCTGCATTTGATGTAGTACATACGGAGCTTTTCCCTGGCACACAAATGTCTTTGAATATGGATGATGAAAATGTCCCTTTGCCTACAGTGCAATACATAAACTGGGTGCAAGAATGAAATTCTCATTTTTCACTAAAACCTGTCACAGGTGAACACTGATCTTCATCTGAAAATATTAAAGCCTTCCCTTCTTGCCCTTTTAATTCCCCTAGGGCATTAACCTTTTATTCTCCTTTAAACAAGCAACTTTTCTTTCCCAGGGGGACATTTCAGAATAGTTCTTAAGGAAAAAACAAAAACAAAAACAACAAAAACAAAACAAAAACAAAAAAAACACCCTCTTGTCTCCAGGGCATCATCTGGAAATTGCCCTGTTTTCAGTCCAAAATGCAAAACCAGGATTCTGTGAAGAATTACACAGCTACCCAACCACTTCAAAGCTGGATGGGGTTGAATCAATGCCATGACATTGGGTGTTAAGTGCTCCAATCAAAGTTGCCTCACAGGGACTGCAAACACTGTTTTGTTTCACCTGCCTATCATCTGAACAATACAATTGCCAGTTGCATTCTTTTAGACAAATCTTTTAGGGGGAGTGAGTGGAGCAAACCCAGGCAAACAGAATGGTATTTTTTCTCCCTCACAAAACCACCAGGAAGAGCAGAGATGCAATTAAGAAAACAATTAAAGTATCTCAACATATGTCCCTTCCTCAGTATTCCATCAGATGGAAATTTTGCACAGAGGCCAAGCATGGCTTCTCTGCAGCTGATCCGTGCTGTAGAAGGGAGATAATTCATAGCTTTGGAATTCTCTTTAAGTGAAAGAATGATCTTACCTCTTTCAATAGGTCTTTATTCTGGTGTTCAGTGCTGGCATGATCTGTTTTTAAATCTGCGTTTTGACTACTGGTGGGAATTCGAGCTGGTGCAGCCACTCTGGAAAACAATATGGAGGTTCCTCAAAAAGTTGAGGATAGAGTTATGCTATAATCCAACAATTGCACTACTGGGTGTTTACCCCAAAGATAAAGATGTAGTGATCTGAAGGGGCACCCGTACCCCAGTGTTGATAGCAGTAATGTCCACAATTGCTAAACTATGGAAAGAGTCCAGATGTCCATGGACAGATGAATGGATAAAGAAGATGTGGTACATGTAAGGACCTATTTAGCAAGAGGCTTCCATTAAGGTTAAACAATAACCTTGTTGTTTAACTCTTAAACTGTCCCTGTTCTCCTTCCCCCAGGGGATTTACTTTAAAAACAAGCCCCGGAAACCAGCCCCAGGTAACAAAGCTCAAATACAAGAGTGGGGCAGGCCAGGTGGAGGCATCTGATCCACGGGAGGATGCATACTGTCTCCTTAGTTACCAAGGAGGATGGGGCCCACCCTTTGGGAGCCTTGTGGGGCTAGGTCAAATGTCTATTAGGGTAAATTCTAATTCAGTTGGTCACCTAGCATGACTGTGCATCTTTCTCTTGAGTGTTACAGTTTCATTGGCCACCTGTATGTAGCCAGGCCCAACCTCATGGCCTTTGCCCTTAAAAGCTAGTCTGTGAAACAGAGAAAGGTGGCCCTCTCTATAAGAGGTGCGGCCCTGGCCAGTCAGTTTGATTCTTGATGCTTGGCGCGAAATAAAGCTTTGCTTGACCTTCACTTTATATCAGTCTCACTCCTTTAATCATGGACCCAATTTTGGGGGAGCATAACAGTACACACACACATACACACACACGAATATTACACAGCTATCGAAAAATGAAATCTTGCCATTTGCAACAATGTGGCTGGAACTAGAGGATATGACACTAAACAAAATTAGTCAATCAGAGAAAGATAATTATCATATGATTTTAATCATATGTAGAATTTAAGAAATAAAACAGGATCATATGGGAAAAGAGGGAAAAATAAAACAAGACAAAATCAGAGAGGGAGACAAACCATAAGACTCTTAATCATAGGAAAAAACTGAGGGTTCCTGGGTTGGGGGGCAGATGAGAGGAAGAACGGGATATCTGGGTGATGGACATTAAGGAGGACATGGGATGTAATTGAGTACTGGGTGTTATGTAAGAGAGATGAATCAAAAAAAAAAAAGGCTGATGAATTACTGAACTCTACCTGAAACTAATAATACACTATATGTTAATTGAATTTAAATAAAGATAAATAATAAACAAACAAATAAATAAATCTGTGCTTTGGTGTTTATAATCAGTTTCACATCTCTTTCCAGATTGTACAGAAGTCTAACAGGACTCTGTTTCTAGAGCACAACCCCTACTCTACTTCTTGTTGTTGGTCATGTTGTTTCCACTATTTGAAATGCTTTTCCTCACAATATAGGAATCAAATCTAGTTCTCAAGCCCTGTTCAGACATCACCCTTTAAACAATCCCTCCTTCATTTCCTCAACATGCTGGGCTAGCTCTCCTTTCTTCAATACCAATTTCGGTTGTTTCTTATGAACTTAGGATGTTATGCTTTTTACTTGCGCTACCCATTTCCATCTCCGTCTCCCAGTAAATTGTAAAATTCTCAAGGACATGCATTTGTTTAAAGGAACTTTAAACAAATTACCTTTTTATCTTCTGTGTGTTGTAGTAAATTACTTTGAACAAAGCAAACTTTCAATAAAAGAATACATAAATAATAGTAGTAATAGCAGACACTTAGATGGTGCTCAATATATACTTTACACTTTTCTAGTATATATTAATACATATAATCATCACAAAACTAAGAGTTTAGTTCTACTATTATCCCCATTTTATAGACAAAAACACAGCAGGACACAAAGACCTTGCCAAAGCTCACATAGCTATTATATGGGAGAGCCAGTATTCAAATCCAGATTTCCATAATGTTCTCATGCATCTTGTTTTCGAATGAATGAATAGATAGATTTTGAAAAATGTATTTATAGCACTATTTAAAATCTGTTTATTATTTAAGTATTCATTTCATCCACATTAATGCCAAGATATTTTAGATTGTTTTTTTTTTTCCTGTCTGAAGTATCAAAGCTTCACTCCAAGAAGGTTGTTGACCATTTTTCTTGGACCTGACTTCCGTAACTAATGGAAAATTTCCTCATTTTCAAATATATACACATATAGATATAATTTTAGACACACAGAAGCTGCGAAAACAGTACAGAAAAATCAGCTGTACCCTCACCAAGTTTCTCCCAATGGTGACATCTTACATAGGCATCATATATTATCCAAACCAGGAAATCAATATTGGCATAATACCAGTAACAAGTTTCCGGTTCCTACTTGAACTCACCAAATTGTTCATGAAGTCATTTTTAAAATATCTTTGTGTATAATTCTAAGACATTTTATCATATGTGCAGATTTTAATAACCATTACCACAATCAGGAAATAAAACTGTTCTATCACCACAAAGAAATTTCCATATGCTACACTTTTATAGTCACACCCTTCCTTCCCTTCCGTAACCACCAAAACGTTCTCCATCTGTATAATTTTATATTTTAAGGATGGATGAAATCATACAGAATGTAACATTTTGATATTAGCTCTTTTCTGTTGGCATAAATGTGTTTGAGATTTTTCCAAGTTGTTGCATGTATCAATAATTTATTCCCTTTGTTTTGGAAGAACTGCTGTTTGTTTAACTATTCACTCATTGAAGGACACCTGGGTTGTTTCCTCTTTTGGGCTATCTCCAAATAAAGCTGTTATGAACAGTCATGTGCAGGTTTATGTGTGAATACAAATGATCAGTCTTTTTTTTTAGAGAGAGAGAATGTGCATATGCAAGTTGAGGGGGCAGGGAGAGAGAGAACAAGAATCTTAAACAGGGCTCAATTCCCCGACCCTGAGATCATGACCTGAGCATGAAATCCAAAGTCAGATGCTTAACGGACTGAACAATCCAGGTGCCCTTAAGTATTCAGTCTTTATGATAAATCCCAAGAGATAAATGCTGGGTTACATGGTAAGTGTATGTTGAACTTTCTAAAAACTGCCAGGATGATTTCTAATGTGGCTGTACTATTTTACATTCCTACCAGCAAGGTATGAGCGATCAAATTCCTCTGCATATTTGTCAGCATTCGATATTAGAAATACATTTTATTTTTTTTTAAGATTTTATTTATTTATTTGAAAGAGAGATTGAGAGCAAGAGAGGAAGAGCACAAGGCGGGGGAGAGGTAGATGGAGAGGGAGAGGCAGACTCTCCATTGAGCAGGAAGCTGGATGTGGGGCTTTATCCCAGGACCCTGGGATCCTGACCTTAGCCTAAGGCAATGTTAAGTTGAACAACTTTTCCTGTATTTATTTATCATCTATACTTTCTTTGGTGCAGTTTGTCTTTTTCCATTTTACTAATTGAATTTTTTTTCCCCTTTACTGTGGAAATTAGAGAGTTTGGTGGCTAAACTTTCATCATCTTGACAGAATCATTTTTAGAATAAAAAATTTAAATTTTTATGGAATCCAATTTATCTATTTTTTTCTTGGTTAGTTCATGATTTTGGTGTCATATATTAGAACAATGTGCCTGACCCCAGGTCAGGAAGATTTTCTCCTATTTTGTCTTCCAAAAGTTTTATAGTTTTACCTTTTACATTAGATCTATGATCCATTTAGAGTTAGCTTTTGTATAAGGTTGAAGATTAGGTTTGGGGATCATTTTTACAGCTATTGATGTCCAGTTGCTTCAGCACTCTTTATTGAAACGGTCCTTCCTCTTCCACTGAATTGCTTTTGCACCATTGTCAAAACTAAGGTGAGCGTATTTGTGTGAATCTATTTCTGTCACCTGATATTTGTAATTGAATTCATTGCAGTGAAAGGAAATGTGGGTGTTGGACCCACTCAGGCATAGACGCTATAGTCACATATACTTATAGATACACATGCAATACTGATGAAACGTGGATCTGCTGTGACTTCCTTCCACCAAGCACAGCCCAATATCTCTAGCCTACTTTATGACAGCCAGCTAGTGGAGTGAGGACATAACATGGAGTAGTGGATGCCTTTAAGTTTATATGGAGAGAAAGTGTCATGTGGATTCTCTTTAAAGAATAATTTAGTAAACACAGAGAGAAAATATATTGTATAAATGGTCATTCCAGTTTCTTTAGAGGCAATTTGAAAAAAAAAAGGCATCCTTTAAAAACAATGAGATTTATAAAAACTTTTTAAAAAATTAGATTTATAAAAATTCATTGCATGTTCAATAAAATATTAGTTAGAAATGTGTAGAATTCAATTACTCTTCCCCATTTTTTCCATATTGTACATGCCTATTTTGCTATTTTTAGGTGTAGTACCCAGAGTTCTAGACATTTAGATTAATATTCAACAATATAAAATTGTTCTCATATGAGGAAAAGAATGACAAACATCACAGCATGAAAAAGAAAAACTGGGAATTTGAAGAACTTACCTGATCATTTGTGGATTTTAAATCCTGGGTTTATGGATCAAGCAGTACTTAACTTACTTAATTTAATATTTGCTGATTGCTTACCATATTAATAGTATCATGATATTCATAAATGCACTCTATGAAAACTTTATGTGTATATAAAAATGATCCTTTTTCTTTCTAGGTATTATCAATGTGTTTTTCTTGAGGGATTTGACCTTCATCCAAGTAAGTTTTATTTGTTATAACTTCACTTACAAAGAAACTCCTCTTCTAATGATATTTACAGTGCATCAAAAAAACTGTATTACAATTTTTTTATTGTAACACATAATATAAACATAAAACACATAATATAGAATTTGCCGTCTTAACCATTAAGTGTAGACTTCAGAAGTGTTAAGTACAATTACACAGTTTTAAAACAGATCTCCAGAACTTTTTTTATCTTGCAAATCTGAAACTGTATAATCATTAAACAACTTCTCTAACCTTCCTCCCCACTCAGCCCCTGATAATCACTGCTCTACTTTCTGTCTCTATGAATTAGATTACTTTAGCTATCTCATAAGTGGAATCATGCAGTATTGGTTCTTCTATGGTTTATTTCACTTAATATAATGTCCTTGTGGTTTATCCTTGTTGTAACATGTGACTATTTTCTTTTTTTTTAAAGCTGAATAATATCCCACTATATGTATATTTAAATACATACACACATACATACTATATATATTTTTTATTAGCATGTAACATATTATTTGTTTCAAGGGTACAGGTCTGTGATTCATCAGTCTTACACAAATCACAGCACTCTTCGTAGTACATACTTCCCCCAGTGTCCATCATCCAGCCACCCCATCCCTCCCAACCCTCTCCCCTCCAGCAATCTTCAGTTTGTTTTCTGAGATTAAGAGTTTCTTAGGGTTTGCCTCCCTCCCTCATCCCATCTTGTTTCATTTTTCCCTCCCTTACTCTATGATATTTGTCTTGTTTCTCAAATTCCTTAGATCAGTAAGATCATATGATAATTGTCTTTCTCTGATTGACTTATCTCCCTTAGCATAATACCCTCTAGTTCCATCCATATCATTGCAAATGGCAAGATTTCATTTTTTCATACATGCTATATTTTGCTCATTCATTTGACCAGCAGTGAACATTTGGATGGCTTCTACCTCTTGATTGTTGTGAATAGTGCTGCTATGAATGTGGGTGTGCAAACATCTCTTCAAGACCCTACTTTTGAATCTTTTGGGTTTTTACTTAAAAGACTTTTGAGACATATGGTAGTTCTATTTTTCATATTTTTGAGAAACGTCCATAATGTTTTCCACATTGGTTGCATCATTTTATCATCCCACCACCAATGCACAAGTTCAAATTTTTCCACATTCTCACCAACTTTTGTTAGTTCCTATTTTTGTGTTTTTGTGGGGTGTTTTTATTTTTTTGATAGCCATCATATTGGCTAATAAGTAACGCTTCATTGTGATTTTGAATTGCATTTCTCTGATGATTAGTCACGTTAAACACCTTTTAAATGCTTGTTGACTATTTGTATATTATCTTTGGAGAAATATCCATTCAAGTCCTTTGGCCACTTTTAAATCAAATTATTTATTTATTTATTATTTATTTTGCTTTTCATTTGTAGTTCTTTATATTATAGATAGTAACCTCATATTAGATATATGATTTCAAAATATTTTCTCCCATTCTATAGGTTACCTTTTCATTATTCCCTTTGGTACACATTTTTCTGAGTTTTTCTATTTTCACTTTTGCTCACTGTGCTTTTGTTGTCATATTCAAGTTATTGTAAAGCACAATGCCATGAAGTTTTCTTCTAGGAGATTTGTGGTTTTGTGTCTCTAATGTATTTCAAGTTATTTTATTTATTTATTTATTTATTTATTTATTTATTTATTTGAGAGAGGTAGGGGAGGGGGAGAGAGAGACACAGAGAGAGAATCTTAAGCAAATTCCACGCCCAGGGCAGGGCCCAATGTGGGGCTCAACCTCATGAACCTGAGGTCATTACCTGAGCTAAAATCAAGAGTCAGACACTTAACCAACTGAACCATCTAGGTGCCACTTGAGTTAATCTTTGTCAAAGTCATATATTAAGGGTGTTACTTCATTCTTGTGCATGTAATTATCCAGTTTCCCAAAACTGTTTATTGAAGAGACTTTTCTTTCCACATTGAATAATCTTGCCTCTGTTGTCAAAGATCATTTGACTATATATGTGAGGGTTTATATGTGGTTTATTTCTCTATTCTTTTCCATTGGTCTATTTGTCTGTCTTTATGTTACTACCACACTGGTTTTCATTACAGTAGCTTTGCAATATGTTTTGAAATTAGGAACCGTGAGTCTTTCAAATTTGTTTTTGTTTTTCAAAATTGTTTTTGGCTAAAAGAGGTTTCTTGAGATTCCGTACAAATTTTAGGGGTATTTTTTCTTCTTATTTTGCAAAAAAAAAAAAAAAAAAAAAAAAGTGTCTTTGGGCTATTAAGTGGGATTGCATAGAATTTGTACATCTCTTTAGTAGTATGGATATCTTAATAATATTTTATCTTCCAAATGAGTAAATAAGAGATGACTTTCCATTTATTTGTGTCTTTTAAAATTTCTTTCACAATTGTTTTGTAGACTTTAACTTAAAGGTTCTCACCTCCTTAGTTAGATTTATTCCAAAGTATTTTATTCTTTTAATGCTATTGTTATTGAAATTTTTTTTCCTTAATCATCTTTTTAACTTGTTCATTGTTAATGTATAGAAATACAGCCCAGCCTGGGTGTTGACATTTTATTCTACAACTTTGCTGGATTCTTTAAGTCTAACAGTTTTTTTTTATGCACTCTTTAGGGTTTCTACAAGTAAAATCAGGTTACCTATAAACAGAGATTCTTTTACTTCTCCCTTTCTGATTTTGTCTTTTTTCTGTTTTTGCCCAGTTGCTCTGGCTTGGATGTTCAATACTAGGTTGAATATGAATGGTAAGAGCAGACATTCTTTCTTGTTCTTGAGATTAGAGGGAAAGTTTTCAGCCTTTCACCATTGCTTATGATGTTAACTATTTATTTTTTATAAATTTATAAATTTTTTATTATGTTGGGGTAGTTTCTTTCTATTCCTAATGATTTTATCATGCAAAATGGTTGAATTTTGACAAATGCTTTTTTTTTTTTTTTTCCCCTGCATTGGTTGAGATTATGGGTTTTGGCCTTTATTCTGTGAATGTGGTGTATTACACTGATTTTCCTATGTTGAACTATCCATGCATTCCAGGAACAAATCTTACTTGGTCATCATGCTTAATCTTTTTAATATGCTTTTGAATTTGGTTTGCTAGTATTTTATTAAAAAATTTTGCTTCAGTGTATATCAGGGATAATGGTCTATAGTTTTTGTTTCTTGTACTATCTTTGGCTTTGGTGTCGAGGTTATGCTGGCCTCATGGAATAAGCTTAGAAGTATTCATGTTCTTTCTTCTTCAGTTTTTTGGAAGAGTTTAAGGAATGAAGCCCACTAGTCCTGGGCTTATATTTCTTGTGAAGTTTTTAATTACTAGTTCAATTTCTTTACTCATTATTGGTCTGTTCAGATTTTCTACTTCTTTAAGATTCAGTACTTTCAGCTTGTTCATTTCTAGGAATTTATCCATTTAATCTAGGTCAACCTGTGTGTTGGCATACAATGTTTAAGGTATTCTCTTATAATCCTTTTTATTTCTGTGGTATTAATTGTAATGTCTCCTCTTTCATTACTGATTTTAATTAAGTATTTTATCTTTATTTTTTTTTTTTAAATCTAAGGTTTGTCAATTTTGTTGAACTTTTCAAAAACCAACTCTTACTTTCATTGATTTTTTTCAATTCCCTGTTTATCTCTGATTGAATCTTGTTAGTTCCGCCTTTCTATTAGCAGTGGGCGCAGTTCTTTTTCTAGTTTCTTGAGCTATAAAGTCAGGCTATTGACTTGAGATCTTTTTACTTTAATGAATGTATTTATAGCCATAAACTTCTCTCTTAGTACTGCTTTCACTGCATGCTATAACTTTTGATATGTTGTGTTTTCATTTTCATTTTTCTCAAGGTATTTTCTAACCTCCTTTGTGACTTTTTTTTTCCCATTTGTAGTTTAGAGTACATTGTTTAATTTTCACATATTTGTGTACTTTTTCAGTTTTCTTTGTGCTATTGATTTCTAGTTTTATTTCATTATGAATTTGTATAATTTCAGTCTTCTTGAATTCAATAAAATTTGATTTGTGGCCTAACATCTGGTCTATCCTAGAGAATGTTTTATGGGCACTTGAGAAGAATGAATATTCTGCTATTACTAGAGCAGTGTTCTGTATATGTCTGTTATGTCTAATTGGTCTACAGTATTGTGCATTTCCTCTATTTTATTGATCTGTTTATTCTATTATTGAAAGTAGAGTTTTGAAGTACCATCCTATTATTGTGTTATTTATTTCTCTCTTCAATTCTGTCAAGATGTGTCTCAAATATTACAGAGCTCTGAGGTTTAATTCACATTTGTAATTGTTATATCTTCTCAGTAAACTGGCATTTTTATCATTATCTAATATCCTTATCTCTTGTAACAGTTTTTAAATTTAAGCCCAGCTGTCTGATATTAGGTTAGTATAGCCACTCCTGCTCCCGTTTGGTTGCAACTTGCGTGGGAAATCTTTAGCTATTATTTTGCTTTAAGCCTATAGGTGTCCTTAGATTTAAGATGAGTCTTTTGTAGACGACATATAATGGGGTCCTGTTTTTATATCCATTCAGCCAATCTATGTATTTTGATTGAGGAGTTTAATTTATTTACGTTGAATGTAATCAATAACAGGAAAGATTAACTATTGCTTTTTTGTTAAATTTTTTTAATGTCATGAGGTTTTATTTTTGTTCCTCCCTTTCTCTCTTACTGTCTTCCTTTGTGTTTCATTGAATAATTTTTTGCAGAGACATACTTTGATTCATTTCTCATTGCCTTTTGCATACATTTTAAAGCCATTTTTCTGTGGTTATTATTGAAATTACATAAAACACTTTAGAGTTAAAGCATTCTGTTTTGAACTGATAGCAAATTAATTTCAGGTGCACATCAAATCTCTACTTCTTTACAACTCCATCCTTTCCCACTTTATGTTACTGATGTTACAAGTTATATCTTTAGATGTTACTACTTGTTAACACAGATTTATAGCTATTTTTTATGTTTTTAACACTTAAATTCTATAAAACAATATCACAATAGTAAAGGTTACTACATGTATTTGCTTTTACTGGCAAATCACGTACTATCATATAGTGTTGTGTTGTTCTCTATGTTCTTTTATAGCAATTTGAGAGGTTCCCTTTAACATCTCTTGTAGAACAGGTATAATGATAATGAACTCCTTTAGCTTTTATTTATCTGGAAAAGTCTTAATTTCTCCTCCATTTTTGAAGGACAGTTTTGTCAAATACAGTATTCTTGATTGACAGATATTTTTCCTTTCAGCACTTTGAATATATTATCCCCCTTTCTGGCCTTCATAGTTTCTACTGACAAATCTATTGATAATCTATGGAAGCTTCCTTATATGTTGTAGAGGTTGATTTTCATTTGGTGCTTCTAAGATTCTCTCTTTGTCTTTGACTTTAGACAGTTTGATTATAATAATTCTATGTGGTCTCTTTAACTTTAGTCTAGTTGGTGTTCTTTGAGCTCCTTGGTAGTAGGTATCTGCATCTATCCTCATATTTGACAAGTTTTCAGTCATTATTTCTTCAAATAAGCCCCTTTATCCTCTCTTTTCTCTTCTTGAGAGTCTCATAATGTGCACAGTGATAACATTCCATAATTTCCTTAGTTTCTCTTTGCTTTTTTTTTTATTGTTTTTGTCTTTTTTCTTCCTTTGACCTGATGATTTTAAATAATCTGTCTTCAGCATCACTGATTCTTCTTTCTGCCTGATCAAGTCTGTTGAATCCCTCTAATGAATAGTTATTATATTTTTCAGCTCTTAGAATTTGTTTTATTCCTAATATTTTCTATCTCTGTTGATACTATCCTTTTGTTATGTATCATTTTCCTGATTTGATTTAGTTGCTTATCTGTGTTTTCCTTTGGCTCACTTAGCATCTTTATATGTATTTTAAGTCCTTGTCAGGCTACATTACTTTAAGGTTGGTTTTAGAGTTTTAATTTGTTGCTTGTTTGGACCATATATTTATATTTCTTTTATGCCTTGTGATTTTTTTTTTAAATGCTGGGATTTGTACATTTGAAGAAGCTACTGCCTATCTAAATCTATGTGTATCATCTTCTCACAGAGGAAGACCTTCACCAATTAATCTGACTAGAAATTCTAGGATCTTGCAAACTTTCTGATCTCTTGCTTCCCTTGTTGTCTGCCTGTGGATCTGTAGCCCTGACATGTTGGTTGTCTCTCTTTTCAGCAGCTTCCAAACTCTGGCCCCAATCTTGTCTGCATGCATTGGTGACAGAAACCAGTCCCTCAGGTAACCTCCCTAGATAAGTTAGAACATTGGATTCAGGTCCACTCTTTTGTTTTCTTCCTGAGGAAGGAACTCTGATATGGAACATTTCCTTTTGGTTGCTCCTGAGATGTTGCATAAGGGATGAAGCATAATTGGATAGGCAAGTGTGTAAATTTTTCTTACCCATTTCACCGTAAGCCCTTCACAGTTTTACAATGACTTAGGCCCTGTAGCTTCTCAACTTGTCTCTAAAGTTCTCATAGAGGTATTCTGGTCCATTTATTTTTATAAACCCTGTGTCTCTGTGAAAGGAGGTCCTGCAGCCTCTTAGTCCAACATTTTGCTGACCTCATACAAAAATAGTTTATTATATTTTGATTTTGTGCAATGAAGACCCTATACTTTGCTACATCAAGAGTGACATTTTTATGTTTACATTATTTAATTTTTACTCATTGACAAGAACATGCAAAATATCATGAAGCCTATTTCTGAGTTCTTTTTATGTTAAGAAATTGTATTGCAGAATGACTTGAGCTATGTCATGAAGAACTTCTAGTTTATAAGGATTACATACTTATATTTACATTTCATTTTGAAACTGTTTTAAACCATAATTGAACATAAAGGGATTTACAGATTCGATATGTTATATAATTTGTTGCATTACCCATTTTAAAATTTCTTTATTGCTTTATCCATGTGAAGAACTGACTTGACACAATGGTAGCCTTCAAATATGTAATCAAGAAAACTCACAGTGAAAAGTCAGGAATGAGAAAGAGGGACAAGTCAAAACTTAGAGTAGGGTATAAATGGGTAAGGAATACAAGACCCGAATTCTCAATGTCTCTCTCTTTCAGTCTCTCTCTCTCTCTGTCACTCACTCACACACACACATACACCAGTGGTCAGTCAGGTCACATGAAGTTTGGGTGAAAAATCTCAATAAGATGAAAGTGCATGGGGCCAGTGACCCACACTTGCTTCACTGGAAGGATTCAGATACAAGTCACTTGACAGGTTATCTGGCCTAATCAGGTATGGTTTTAATGGACAGAGGACTGATGGAGCTCTAATGAGTGTTATTAATGGAAGGCCTGATTAAGATTTAATGCATATTGGGTATCTAGAGTGTTACATAAATTAAATACATATACATATATGTGTGTATATATATTTTTGTGTATACATATTATGTATATAACATAATATATGTCTTTATGTATATTAAGTCATGAATACATGAATATTTGGTACCTCATGACTATTTAGTGTCTATATGATCTTTTCATCCGTCTCTAGCTCACATGCATATGCTTTTCTTTCTTTATGTAGAACATGTCTTCCAAGTTATTAATTTATTTATTTCTTATCATCTTTGACTTTTACCTATATCATTGGTTTTCTTGACTTCTATAAATATAATTTCATATTCTCAATAAATACCATAAATATTCATTATAGATTTTATAATAATAATGTCTATTCTAATTTCCCCCCCCCAACAAACTAGATACAGAAATAATTAATAAGGAAAAGGGTAATTTCCATTAGGTCTTATACACCATTAGTTAAGACATGGGGCCCAGAGAGAAAGACACCATGACTCCTCTTTTTAAACATTTCTTTTCAGACCTCTCCTTGTCCCATACTGAAAAATTATACTCTTCCCCATGGGGAATATATCTTGCCTCATTCTTGCCTCATATATCTTGCCTCATCCTTCAGGAGCATACTGTGGATCTGAACTCTGGCTGGACTTGGTCACCAGGAACTTAAGATGTAAAATGAAGGGTAAGGAAAGTTAAGGATCATTAAATGACTCTAACTTGTCAGTTAATACCTGGTAATATTACTTTGTTAAGTCTTCAGAACTACTTAGGAATAGAAATTTTTATTCCATTTATAAATTTACTTGCTTGAGCTCACATAACTGCAAAGAAACGTCACTGATTTTAAAACCAGAAGTCGCTGATACCAAATGCTATGCTCTTTCTTTGTTTCTTTCTCTGAATTTCTTGTCTTGTTACCCCAGGGCCTGTGCTGAAGTCCCTGGCTTCAAAACTGTTTTATCAGAAAGTAACTGCTACTCAGACCTCCTTTACATGATCAAAGTGGACCACTGTGTGTGCCATTTCTTGTTTCTTTGTCCCCCTCTGGTAAAATAGGTGGTAATTAAATATATGCCCTCTTGATAAATTAGGTAAATGTTTTTCCCTCCAAGGAAACACAAAAACATAATTCAACGGAGGTCTTCCTAAAGGTGATACAAATATAAGAATTTAATATGAAAAATATATATGTCCATATATTCCTCTACAGGGAGACCATTATCTCCTTCGGTCAACATATCATGCAGTCTGCAATTTACTGTATCTTAGAAAAACTAACCTGGACACAACCTCTTATCCTTTACAAGAACACAATAGAACAAAAATAACAAAGGAAAACATAACCCATAAACCCACCCAAAAGCAAAAGTAATGAGTATGAGCCTAGAAGTTCCAAGGTCACTTGTACATAATAGGAATCATAAGATCCCCATCTGTCTCACATGACTGCTGTGAGATTCCAAAGAGATCATGTGAGTGAAGGTAATTTATAAAGTGTAGATTACTATAGAGAAAAAGAGTACATTTCTTACAAGGGCATTCACTGCAACCCTTTCACTTTTAGATAAATCCCATAGGTGACTAGCTACCATCACAATGTGTCTCCTCTGGGGGGAGATATATATATTATATATATATATATATATATATATATATATATATATTATATTGCTAAATACCCATCATTTTTGAAATGTTTTTTTTTTTCATCAATTATTTCCCTTCAGAAAAAAATAACTGCTCTCAAATTACAAATAAAAAAAGAATTGATAATGTTGATTTGGGCCATTAATAACCTTTGTGCCAATTTCTGAACATAAAGAAGAAAGAAACATATGCTTCTGAAGAGCTCTTTGTCTAGTCGAGGCCTGTGCTATTACTCATTAGAGCTGAGCCCTGTCAACCCAGGAATGGTCAGGGAAGGAAAGCACTTTGTAAACTAAAATGCTTAACCCAGCCATTATGTGTTCACTGACAGAAAGCTCCAAATTCCCAGATCCTTAAAAATCAAATAAAAAGTTTTTAAATGTCATATAACATTTACTCTTGTACCACAAAGCATGAAATCCTTACATTCACGCACTTAGCAATCATGCATGGACTACCTGCTATGTCCTAGGCTCTGAGCTAAGAGCTGGCAATAAAAAGAAGCACAAGATGCATTCCTTTGTTTTTAGAAAGGTCATAGTTGAACTCTTCTGTGAAAAAGGAACGAGTAATGAGATAATGTGGGAGAATGTCTGTTTTTCAAAAAGTGCAAATTTCTATAGAAATAGAAGTTATTGTTATGATTAAATAATTAGTTATGCCAAAGTTTTTACTCATAGAATTGGTTCTAATCAGATTAGCAAAAAAAAATATATATATATATATATATATATATATATATATAGTTTATCAAGGGAAAGGGAACCAGACATTATAATACCATTTATTGAAATCTCTGCTATTCTTTTGTTTAGACCTAGATCTTAGTTAAGATTAAAAAGCCTTTGAAAATTATCCAAAATACTTAAATTTTGAGAGCAGAGAGACTCAGGCTAAGTTGATAAGCCTGGTCAGATTAATTACTATAAAAGTAAACCCAGAAATCAATCATTTTGTTAAAAATAAATAAACTCCATTTTAAAAAGTTTTATTGGCCGACTCAGCTACAAACCACTTTAGTTCTAAAGAAGTTTACTGACAAATTACTTTCTTACCTAACTTTAAGCTTTTAAAAAGTGAAAAGACTCTATTATGCTGCCATTCGGTGTGATTTAGTGATCTGTGTTTCCTGCTATAAGTAATCAACATTTCTTTTTGGCTTGTTTGCTTTCCTTTCAGGTGAATTTAAATTTAAAATATGCACCTCTTTCTTTTATTATTATTATTCCATATGTGTTCATAGGAATCAGTTACAGAAGCACTCGCTATCTGGATGCATGGAGAATGCACGCTGAGTGCTCCCGGCCTTCCTAAACCCTGCTTACCTGCAGCATTTAATTCCGCCTGTGGGGGAAAATGAACTTTTGGTTACTTCCTGATGCCTCATCATTGTCACTGTTAACCTGTCACATCAGATGCATACCTCCCATGGCTGTATAATCTTGGAGAATATAATTTCCTTCCCACATCCCATCACTCAGGATGACTTCTTGTAACAGCTTCAGAGTACTAAAAAGCCTTAAGCGCCCGTCATCACGTGGGCTAACACCTTGCCTGAAAATGACATTGAAACAGTCTCTGAGAAAACATCCTGTGAGTGGTGGTCTAAATTCCCACCGTAGCCATCTTGCTGGTCTCCCTAGAGTGCAGCTCTGCGGAAACACTGATGGTGCTGCCGCAGAGAAGCTGTCATCATTCGCTCTGGGGCCTTGCCTGGGATGCCCAGAGTTCAGACTAGATTCCTGCTGCATGTTTTCCTGCTTTCAGACATGGCAATGGGAATGCTAAGAGACAGACAGGTGCAGACTGACTGTTTCAATCTGCTGAGCACTTCTGTTTATTATTTTTCCTCATCCCCTTGTGTGTGTGCTGTTGCATTTTTGTAGCTGCCATTCTGTAAAGCATACCTTCTAGGTAGTTATTTAAAACCTGACACTGGAGTGTTTTAGTAAGCATAAATTAATAAATGCAGTTTGGGATAAGGTTCACCACTCATTTAAGCACTACTCATGGGGACAGGATGTTAGAAGTGGACACAAAGGTCAAGAACACATAAGCAAGGTGGATGGTACCTGCGAAAGATAAGAGCCAAGTATACAGTACCAAAGCAAGAAACAGTATCTAGTGTCCCTTTCATAACATCACAGTTTATTCGAGTACTTTGCCTGAAATTGTTAAAGACCTCTGATAAAACAATTGAAACAATCTACTATTATGTGTAACCGATAAAAACCCTTGTGTGCTCAAAGATTTAAGATTCTAGGGAGAGCAAATTCAGTAGGCATATGTCTGGTTTGGATGTTCGGTAGAGAGGGAGATGGGTTGGTGAGGGCAGCCTTCAGAGGTGAACAGGGATCTGGTGATCTTGTGATAAGGGGGTGAGGGGGAGAGTGGAATAATACAGAGTATGAAAATTATATGAAAGAGAAAAAGAAGAAAGGGAAAAGAGATACCTTTTGCTAAAATAAAATGAAAATTTCCATTTATGTCAATATTTCCATTTATGTCAATATATCAGTAAACATTAGAATATTGTTTCTAAATTTTTCCAGGTGTTTTCATGATTTCTTATTGTGAATTTTATTTACAGATCTAATGTTCAGTAGATGAACAAGAATGAGACAAATGTGGAAGCTGAGGAAGTCGTAGAAGCAAAAATCAGGTGAAAACAATAGGTAACATTTGGCAAGCCTGTATGACCACAAAAAGCAGGAACTAATTTCGACCTGGGGAAGGTCTGTTAAAAGCTTCCTCCAAAATTTCAGAGTAAGATGAATGAGTAGAATAGTGGCCAGTTGCTTTACCACAATTTAGGTAGTTTGGATTAAATATGATAAAGAGAAGTATGTTCTCAGCAACTATTTGGTACACAAACTATTCTATGGAAATAATTTTGTTTGTATCCAAATACTTATCAGGGGAAATAATCATGTTAACATTTATAATACTCGAATACCATCATACTGAAATCAAAATTCTTGCAAATTTCCTTGTGAGTATTCCTCTTCATCTACCGCGCAAAGGTGTGGGGGAATATTCATTGTGTTAAAGTCAATTAATCTGTAAATTGCTTTGCTTCCTAGTGCATGAACTATAAGATTCTCCACTCTTTTGTATTTTGTCAAGGACAGTGAGATATTTGCAATTAGTTGTCTGATGTCTGTGACATGGATACAGTTAAAGATAAAAGAAAATAGATGCGAATCATGGTAGTCTATTTCACTCGCATTTTGTTGCCTAAATATATATATTTTTTTGCTTTCATATTTCAGACAGGACTGTCACCCAAGGAAGCCTTTTATGTAGGTAGACAATGGGATTTAGGTGAAAATAATAGTAACTTTGAACTGAACTCAGAAAGGTAGGTTAATTTTTGCACAACTGTATGGCATATTGGTATTTCAATAAAAGAATTGCTGAGTTCAGATTTTCTCAACTGAATTCTGAAGTTGAGTTGCTACGATCAATTTCTCAGAAAAAGAAAAAAAAACCATCTTTATAGAGGTTTAATGCAGATTGACACATGGAACACAGAAATAGATCTTCACAGAATTTCTCATCCTCCTTGAGATTCTATAACCAAGAAGAGAGCATCTCCAGTGGTAAAAATAAAACAGAATGCAAATTCATCATAGGCACAGTAGTTTTATATACAAATCAAACTGATTTTAAGCAAGAACATCTGTGCAAACAAGATTGTAAAAGGTAATTTCAAGGCTACAAAGGAAGAGAAATATGTTGATTGGATTTTAAAATAGACATGTTAAATGTGTTAAATACACCTACTGTGATGTGAGATGTATGACATAATTTAATAAGTTTATTTAATGAAGATCTGCAGAAAAGCCTAACTAGGAGAAACATCATTTTTTCTTATTTTTTTTAAATGTTGATGTTAAGGAATATTTGACAAGTGAAGAAATTTAAAAGTCCATTTTTTAATTCAGACATACACTGGGGGGCCCACTGTGTGCCAACCACTGGACTAAAAGCTAGATTTTACTATGGCTTGACTCCTGTCCAACGTGAACTTAAAATATAGTAAAGAGACATCTGAGTAACTTATTGTTCCTCAGGGAAAGAGGAAACCATGGGTTCTCTCAGAACACAGAGTAGGATATCTAAATCATTCCACCAAAATCCAGAAGGTTTCCCAGTTTAATCACTGAGGTTGAATTTTGAAAGACCAGTTAAAGGATATCATATAAAGAAGATGCAGGTGGCTTCTGGAAGAAAGAAGTAGTATGTTGCAAAGACACAGAGTATGAAGTAGCGTAAATATCTCTGGGGAACTGCAAGCGGCTAAGACATTGCTCTTTCTCTAAATGCTCTTCCTCTAGACAGTCCAGAGATGTCCAGTGCAAATGTAGAGACAGAAATGTAGGGAGTAGGAATTCCAAACCAGGTGACACTGACATTTAATGGGAAAGCAGCAAAGAAGCTAATGGAGGCCATAAAGAAGGAATGGCCAGGAAAGGAGACAGTCAGAAGAGAACAGTATCACTGAAACTAAGAGTAGAATAAGATTCAAAAAAGATCAAGTGTGCTACAGCATCATGTGCCACCAAAAGGCCAAATCGTTAAGGAAAGAATATCATAGAGGAAGGTAAGAAGTCAGCAGTTAGTCCTGGCCTTAAAACAAAAGTCTCAATGGAGTATTGGTGGACAAGGTTAGACTGCTGGATATTGAAGAGCGAATGGTAAGTGAGAAATTAGAGACTTAAGTCTCTGTGGTATGTGATCAGTCGGTAGCTGTACGAGGAAAGGGATTTGAGCATGTTGATATAATGTGGGGACCAACCAGGGAGAGGAAAGATATAAAATACAGGAGAAAGAAAGAGTGATTAATGAGGCCAGTTCCTCACAGATACAGGAGGGAATAATAGGCTTATCCACCTGGAAGGGTCAGCAATAGCATGGGAGCAGGGACAGCTCTTTCACTTAGATGGGAAGAAGAGACAAGGGGCAGAAGACAGATGGAATACATCTGCTGAGAACAGGGAAAAAGATGTTTTCCCAAATTCTAAATTCAACACATCAAACAAACACACATACAACAGACATCCTTCTAACCACCACACCACAAATACTGGGAGTTTCATTTTTGTTCTTTTCTGCATATTTAATTTTTAGCTGATTTTGCTATTTATGATTATAAATAGCCTGACCTGTACCTTGTATCTAATCTTTAAAATGTTAGCCTTTTTTTCAAATGGCTTGTAGCTTTTCCTGTTTGTTCTCAGACTCATATATTCAAACATAAAAATAGCACAATAGTCCTGTCATGGTGAAAAATAAAAACCTGCATTAAATTTTACCTCTTTAGTATAAATGTGGTGCCTTGCCAAATCTTCTGGGACTCTGTAAGCCTGATATACATTTTACCTGACAGTCCCCAATCCATCTGCGTATTCCTGGAGCACCTCTGCCATAACTTTTATTCCTAGCAACTTCTCTGCTGAAAATGATCAAATGAAAGCCCATTAATGATATAAAAAAACAAATGGGTATAATTCAACACATAATTTCAAATACATTCATGTCTAATGCATACTAATAACATAGCATGACATAATCACTGTAGACTAATGAAAATCAAATGAATTTTCATTAGTATTTACTAATTATGATTTTTAATATAACTATGAAATTTTTGATTAGTAAAGAAGCTTATGCAGCAAGGAACACTGTAAAACCAAAAAATAGTAAGTCTACTACAAAACTAGGTGAACATATCTTCCAGCAAGTCTCTAAGAATATTTCCTATAGTCAAGTAATGCTATCGATGAGAAATTTCAAGGTGATGAAGGCATCCTTGTTAATAGTACATTACCCTCATATCTCAGATTTTTGTTTAGGCAATATTACTTTTATGTATAATGTTCAACAATCCATGTTGAATCATCTTTGCTTCAAAAAGAAGGCAAAATCTAATTTGAAAACTGAATAAAATCTCTTCCAAATTCCTAGAAAATCAGGTCTCACTTCTCAGAGTTATGTTGACTCTTTTCAGGGCAACTGGGTTCTCTAAATACATACAACAAATATACAAAAATAGCATGTATCTCAATATTTTCAATGAGCATATTAATTATTCTTTTAAAGTATGTGATCTTGAAAAAGTAAACTCCCTAAATTCTCAATATGTACAGGGAGTAATGGAACGAGTGCCTTCATGGACACTTCCATTCTGAAATAAAATGGATCTTTAGTGTGTAAAATATTTCCAATTCATGTTGAGTGGATTTTCATAGACCACAAGATACTTGCACAGCTATAAAGGAAGAATCCTGACCAATGTGCCATCTACTTGTGGCCCCTGTGGACTGCTCTTAGCTGTTTTTATCTACTTACCAACAGACACACGGTACAATACAAATCTTTGGGTTTGAATCTTTTTTTTTTTTTTTTTCCTGGAGTTCCCAGTGTTCTCAGAGTGCCAAAACAGTAGTTAGCTGAGTGAGATCATCCATCTAGTTGTATAAAGGCTTAAGTAATAGGGAGCCTGGTCAGTCAGGTAGAAAGGGAAATGGAGGAAATGAGGTTGGAGAAGTAAATAAGATGCAAATTATCTGTATGTGTGGCCTTCAGTTTTAGGGGAAATAACAATCTGATCAGTTGTGTGAATTTTTAGGAAAACTAATTCTATTTTCAATTCAATATAGCACACTGAGCAAATAAATAGACTTCCTTTCCGTCCAAAATCTCACTAAACAATATTGCAAATATAAGCAAAAAGTAGTGAAATCATAACAATACTAAAAACAAAAAAAAATAATATAATGGTAAAAGGGAAATGTAAGTAATTTCTGATGGGCAGAGAGATCATATTTATAGAAAGACTAGGGTGGTAATGGGGTAGGGACATTATCAGTTTCATGAAAGAGCCCTTCACAGAATAGCTGGGCCTGTCAGTCTCCCTGCTCCCAACTAATGCCATGAAAACTAATTTTAAAACAAAGTTAAATAATAGCCTTTGGGAAGCCCCTGATGGAGTATTTGGTCTGATTAAAGGAGCCCACTCTATCTTGTCTTGAATCTTTGTCACAAACCCAATAAGAAAACATCAGAAATACCACCACCTGAAAAGTATTTAAATTCTTCATTTCCAGAAAAACAGAGTCCTGATTAATTTGGCATTTGTGAAGTGATATGAATATGGATGGCTAATTCTTTTTTTTTTTTTAAGACTTTATTTATTTATTTGACAGAGAGAGATCACAAGTAGATGGAGAGGCAGGCAGAGAGAGAGAGAGAGAGAAAGGAAAGCAGGCTCCCTGCTGAGCAGAGACCCCAGTGCGGAACTCTATCCCAGGACCCTGAGATCATGACCTGAGCCGAAGGCAGCGGCTTAACACACTGAGCCACCCAGGTGCCCCTGGATGGCTAATCTTTAACCATGTCTACTAAAGGGAGAACTTTCTGGCTATAAGACCCATCTAAATGCACCAATCCTAGAGCATGCTCTCCCATGAAAAAATTTAACAAAAGAAAACAACTTCTGAGTTTAAAATATGAAGAAGAAAAAAAATGAAGAAGGAAAGAAAGAAAGAATAGATAATACTGATAATAACACCTTAGATCCTAGCTTCTTAAACTAATTCAAAGATATTTGGGTAAGCTGAACTATTAGCTAGGGATACTCCACTATCTGAGAAAAATAAAATAGCATGAAAAAAAAGCCTAACTCAACAAAGAGAACTCATGTCAGAAGAAATAAAAAATAATACAAGAAAAAGAATAAACATTAGAACACAATTCATATGAGTATTTTTGAAATATTTAAGAGAATATTACTTTCATGCAATTAAATAACTTAATAGAAGCCATCAAATGAATCAGATACAATGAAAATGTTTTTTGGAAGTTAGTAAAACAATTTAAAAGTAAAAAGAAATGACGAATAAACCAAGCTGAATAGCAAATTAATAATCTCTAAAGTAGAGTAAAATAAATAATTACAAATAGAGATCAAAATGATAAAGAGAATGACAAAAGTTTGAAGAGACATTTAGAATAAAATCAGAAAATACAAAATATATTAATAGGATATATTAAGTGAAAAAAAAAACAGGAAAAATGGACAGATAAAAGATTATGTACATATTAGAAGAAAAAAATCCTGAACAAATAAAAGGCATAGACATACAGATTGGTAAAAATCACTATGCCAAGCATGGTGAGCAGAAAGAATACATGCCTTGATACATCTGATGATAGTAGAGAATTCCAAACACAATGCAGAAACCCAAAAAGCTTCCAGAAAATCAAAATGATGTAGACACCAAGCTTTTCACTGGTTATTGAAAATGTAAGATGACAATGAAAGAAATATTAATATTTTAAGGGAGAAGTTTCTAAACCTAGAATTTTATTCCCAGCTGTGGTAAGAACACTGCATAAGTCTCCTTAGATTCTTTAGAACCATTTGTAGCCATCGTGGCTGTCACAGACAATATGAGCATCCACAGTAATCTAAGCCAGCCAATCAGGCAGGCATGTCTAGAATTTTAGCATGCCCCTCACTTTCAGACTTGAATAAAGGCAAAATGTCTGCTTTCCTCAGCTGTTGCCTAAGGAACTTTGTCATGGAACCTACAAGTACAAATGAATGATTTTCCCTCAGGGCAAATTTTCACTAATTGGAGAAAGGAGACAGGAGGAAGAGCCTGAAAATGACATTGTCCTCCTTCTTTCTTCCGGTGATCTGTTTTGGGTCATAGTTTGATGCACATGCAAAGCTTTTGCTGCTAGTTATGACGCATATAGATTTGTTTTTCATTCCTCACCCTATTCTTGCTGCCTGGGATTGTATTTGCACTTAAGTCTTGCCTCAGGCTCTGTTTTCTGAAAAACTGGTCTAAGACACAAACCTATTAATCTAGTGTGACATCACAAAACTGTACAAAAGAAAGCATGCGGAGTTTTATATTTTGCATTTTCCTTTTATAGAGAATGCTCATGGGGAAGAACTATGCCAAAATTCCAATAGCAACAGCAAAAATCAAAGAAAAAAATAATCTATATTCAGGAAATAATAAAAATAATTCTGAAGTGCACAGAAATACCAGTGAGTTAACTTTAATATTTACATAAAATGCATTTGATATCAATTATAGGAGGAAGTCAGAGGAGTCCATGAAAAATGTCTTCAAGAAGAAAATGTGTTTAGTTATACAACAGTATAATTAATAATCTGGAAGGTTTTAGTAATGAGAAGAAGGCGGTTTAAATTTAAAGATTAACAAAAATCTGTACATGATTCCAATTTTATGCAGCACAAAAAATGACATAATTTTGAGTAGTGGGTGGGGTAGATTTAAAAAAATCTATGTTGAAACTTAATGTTTAAATATTCTTTTCAAGTAGCACAATTTTAGGGTTATGGGATTACATTTACTTCATGTTGTGCCAAAGTACTACTTGAGATAGTGTATATAATACATTACATACTGTTTACTATCTATAATTTTAGAAGGAACCAAGAGAAAAGGCATAAAATAATAGATGAGAGTCATAGAAAAGAAATCAAATATGAAGACCTCTGAGAATGTTAAAAAAAATGGTATACTGACTGAGATAAGAAAGTACAAGGTAAAAACAGAAGTAGAAGACAGATGTGCCAATTTCCTTATGATACACAGTAGGGATTTTAAGGAGAAAGACACAAGTTAATGTAACTAAAACTTAATGACTCACTAAATTAAAGCATATAGTTATGTTGTTTATGTTTATAAATTTATGTTTAGAGATAACACTATGCTGAACTAAAACGAATAATACAACAGAAAAATTAGGAGTTGAATGTGAGAAATGAAATTATGTAATATGATTTTGTTAACTTTTTCATTTATAAAAGCAAAAAATTAATATATACATCTTAAAACAATAAATCAGTAAGCAGGTATATACATTATTTTTCTTTGTATTCATAGTGATTATCAGAAGAAGAATTGAATTGAAATAGTCACAGTTGCTTTCCTAATTAAGTGAACATTAAAAGAATTGTTAACTTTTTTGGTCATGTGGGAAATGGACTTGGAGAGAAGATTCAAAGACAAGAGATAAGGTAGGAAGTTATTTCAGTTGTTAAGGTGAGAGATGCTAATAGTTAAATAAGGAAATAGCAGCTAGCTATCAGAGAATGAGAAATTTAATTCATATTAAAAAATGACACTCTTAATAATTAATCTGAAGCTGTGAATACCAGTGAAGGATCCAAGGATACATCTCACTGAAAAGTCTCTAGTGTCATCATTTTAGATAAATAAAGGATTAAAAAAGAAGAGCATATATTGATGTGTCAAGGGTAGTTATGAGAGGGGAAGGATGGAAAGAGCTTAGTTTTATCTTTAGCAAGTTTTTTCATTTAGCACTTGAAGTGTCTTTGCTTCGGTGGAAAAGCAATAGAATTTATAAGCCTGGAAACCAGATCTTATTTTATGATATGCATTTGATGGTCACAGAATATTATCAGAGATTAAAAACCATAATGAAAATCATTTTTTAGTGAAAATACAATGTAGCAGGAGAATCAAGTACGGAATCCTGAGAGACACTTGATTTGAATGTATAGTCATAAAAAGAGGATGCTAAAGTCACATAAACTTCAAGGTAGTAAACACAGAAGAAGCTTACAGGGAAGGAAGAACTTTGAGAAAGACTTAAGTCACAGGGAGTTAACTAAGAGAAAGAGTAGATTAACTTTGGCTTATTACTGATGATTCTTTCCCGAGGTCCTTGGAATGACCAGATGTTCATGAGTGCAAGACAAATATGTGTTGAAGTAGTAAATGGGTAGTACTCAAAGAGCTAGATTTTTTTTTTTTTTTTTTTGACAGAGACACCGAGAGAGAGAGGGAACACAAGCAGAGGGAGTGGGAGAGGGAGAAGCAGTCTTCCCACTGAGCAGGGAGCCCAATGTGAGGCTTGATCCCAGGACTGTGGGATCATGACCTGAGCGGAAGGCAAATGTTTAACGACTGAGCCACCCAGCACCCCAAAAAGCTTGATTTTAAAAATAAGAAATTGATAGAAACAATACAAATGCTTTTCTATTTATATGCACTGAGGGAAAAGGAACTTATACTACCTTGAGAGCAAGAAGTTGAAATTACATAAGTGATAAGGTGATAAAACAAGGCTTATGGGAGACCAGGAACATGACATCTAAGAATTGTTCTTGAATAATAAGACAGACTTCTTATTATAAGAAAGAAGTATGGATCTTACTGATTGAAGAATACTTTGTAGTTTTATATTTGATATAACTCCAATAGCTTAAATTTTCTTAAAACTACTGAAGATAAGAGCAAGTGTTAAGCCATAGGGAAGAGACTTAGGGATAGAAACGATTGAATAATTTGATGATGGAGAAATGATTAATGGTTGCAATAGTTTGGGATATAGGAGATGAAATTGCCCAGTGTGAGATCTAAAGAACTCAGAGCTAATGAAGACCCAGCTATGATTCCATATTGCTAGTGACCACTTACAGGTCATGAAATATCATGCCATAACATTGTGTAGTTTGGCTATAGGAGTGGGAAAGGTGGATGGTTGGATTGTTTGAGACCCTGACTTTGCAGAAGTTCAAGAAGGCGAAGGAGTTAAGGATACTGGCAGTAAAGAGGCTATGCGAATGCATTGCAGGTTTTAGTTTAAAGATGGATGACAGTTAAATGATAAATGTCGATAGACTGAGAGGGCAAAACAAACAAAGAGTTGAAGAACTGAAGAGCTTTTCTTTCAGCAGAAGAGGTGAAGTAGTAATAAGGAATTGAAGGTTAAAAATTCCGGTGAAAGAATGACCTATATAACACTTAATATTTCAGGTGAAGAATATTTCCAGACTATGACTGTGTTGAGGAAATTTTCAGTAGGAGTGGGTAATAGGAGTTCAGTGGAGAGTAATTGAGTTAGAATTTGAAAGTAAAAGATTTTGAGATGCTGTGTTGGATGTGTTTCTACCAAGATGTTGAAAACTTCTAGGATTTAAATACACAATATATATGCAACACATAATTCCTTGAATATGATCAAAAGACTTGCAAGTATTAAATTGCACAGATATTAAATGTTGTAGGGATACACATTAGTTGCTATAGATGAAATGTGTGTTAACCTCTAGTATACATATGTTGAAAACCTAATTCCCAAGATGGGATAGTGACTTTGGGAGATGATTAGCTCATGTGGATGGAGCCCTCATGAAAGGGATTAGTGCCCTTATTAAAAAAGGCACCAGAAAGCCACCTGGAGTGAGTTATTTTATTATAGCAGCCTAAGTGGATTAAGGTATTAGTCCTAAGTCCTAATACTAACTGAAAAGGAAAAAGAAATATATATATATATATATATTATATATTATATATATTGTATATATTCTATATATATATAGATTCTATATATATATTCTATATATATTCTATATTATATATATTGTATATATTCTATATATATATAGATTCTATATATATATTCTATATATATTCTATATTATATATATTGTATATATTCTATATATATATAGATTCTATATATATATTCTATATATTAAAAATATTTATAAAGAAATATATATGTCATATATATATGACATATACATATATATGAATATATATGTATATGACATATATATATATATGTGTTTAACCTTTCAAACTGGAGTGGAAGAACAACTATGTCAAGAATTTAGTTAGAGGGGGCACCTGGGTGTCTCAGTGGGTTAAAGCCTCAGCCTTCGGCTCAGGTCATGATCCCAGGGTCCTGGGATCGAGCCCCACATCAGGCTCTCTACTCCGAGGGGAACCTGCTTCCTCCTCTCTCTCTGCCTGCCTCTCTGCCTACTTGTAATCTATATCTGTCAAATAAATAAAATCTTAAAAAAAAGGAATCTAGTTAGAGTAATGTACATTTTCCTTACAAATATTAATTTATATAAAAATTTTGTAGACTGGTATTTCCCAGACTACTAAAGTTTTTACCTATTTTAAGTGTAGAATGTGATTTTAATTACATTTCTAATTTCCCTGAAATCAGTGGAGTTTTATTCAAGTTAGATGGACTATATTATGATTATACTGTATCTTTTCCATAAAGTTGAAATATATCTGTCACTTTTTTCACTCAGAGATATTCTAGGAAGATTGAAAAATTATTCCAAAAAAATTCAAAGCTTTTTATAAACTTTATAAGATTACTCTATGTGCATCCTTTTCTAGCATTTTACATCTTGCATCTTTATACCCTTATATTTTACATTTTTCCTAATGCCTCTTAAAGCCATTTTTCCTAATGCCTCTTAAAGCCATTTTTCATTCATGCATATGTTGATCATTAAAATGTGTGCTACATCCTAATAATCATCCCTTGACTTTTTCAAATCATAGGACTAGAATATTAAAATTAAACATTATCTCACAGATGACAACATGTATTACTATAAAAGTTTCACATATTTTTTATTCAAGCTTATAATTATTTGACTTTTACCATTTAAATGACTATTGAGAAAGTGGAAAAGATTAAAAATGATCTGATACACTTATAGTGCTTAAACAACAAACAATTCATATCATTCAGTAGAAAATTATACCTGTCTTCTTCATAGTAGACTAGGTTCATGAATTATTCAGATGACGGGCTTGATGCTGTCATGGATGGCCACAGTCTACACTGGAGATTTTCAGATAGAGCCATAGAGGGTAAAGCATCATATTCAATAAGGATACTATTAGTAACAAAATAACATCCACCCCTCAAATTCTTCCACTCCTTTACTTCCACTCTGACATACAAATTCATCACACCTTCCTTTATTTTTTAGATCATGAGAATTTTAATCCCAAGGACAATTTTTCAAATGCTATTGGTGATTGAAAACAAGTGGTTATAATGAAAGTAGATTTGCAATCTTCAGTGTAGCATTTATAGCTCTGAGTGTTATAATTATGAAGCCATCCATGTGTGTGCTTTCATAATATATTATGACAGAAGATTAAATTCTAAGTAAAGATTGTTCCCTGGTACAGTAGTGTAAAATATGACTTTTCTCCTTTTTTCTCTCCACAATATTGAAATTAGAGTTTGGCCAAAAAAAAAGTCAATGAGGACTTAAACAAAACAAAACAAAACAAAACAAAAACAATCCAGAACAAACAAGAAAAACCTCCATTCACTGAATATAGCTTGTTAGTATTTTCCTTTCTCCTGATGTGTTGCTCTATAACTTTAGCCATTTATAAAATGTCTACTGTGGGGTAGATAGGAGGTATGGTAATGAGGTAAAGGTCAACACTCCCAACATAAATTCATCAAGCACCTACAATAAGAATGATACCATAAAGGGGAATAGTTGGATTTTGTGGCCCTTTTACCCACCAGACATTTTAAAACATAGCATTTTTTTTTTTTTTTTGTAAATCACACCATTTCACATCTTTAATCTAGGAGCAAGCACTGCTAAATGGAAAGTGTGGGAAAGCTGCCTTAGGGTTGTTAAAGAACTGTCATTTCAGATATGAGCCACAGTGGGGAGACTGGTTAGTGAGTAACTTCTTTCTCATTGATCTTTCATATGCAATGATCACTTACATTGCCTTTTTAGTCACTTGTAGGTTTAAAAGGGAAATTCAAAGACAAACTTAATCATGAAACCATCTGGTGTAGGGTGGATTAATTCTCAGATAAATTTTGAAATGCCCATGTGCCCAAATGCTGGAAAACATCGTATTATTGTTATTGTTGTTGTTATTTTATATTTATTTATTTATTTGGTGCTTCCCTTCTCCTTAAAAAAATAATCTGGTAAAATGATCTGGGGCAGAATGAGGAGACAAACAGTTTAAAAGAAAAAGAGAAAAAAAAGATACTACATATTTCACTGAATAACAGTTCTATGTACTGGGTCTTTGTAGCACAGATTTAGAGTTTTCTCTTTAAAATTCACAGTTTTTAAAAATATTTTTACCTTGAGAATTTTCCAATTTTGCTTAAAAATATATATTTGCAATACCTGCCTGTCTGTCTCTGTTTTGTCACTGTTTTGCTCACCAGCCCTTACAGTAATCCATACATTAATAGTTTCCAAACTTGTATTAATAAACAAATGAACCATGTGGTGGTAGAGTTCAAAGAACTCCAAAATGGAAGAAAGAAAACTTGGGTTAGAATCTCATCTCCGCAATTGGGAAAACCCACCTTTCCCTTAGCCCTCTGCACACACTTTCTTCCAGGCTCTCCCCAGCACTCTCTGTCTTCTCTGTTTTCCCCCTTTTCCTCCTAAGGTCACCACACTTACAAACCCAGCATCCTGAGTGTCCCCGGGTGGGCTGTACCATCTGGTGTCATTAAGAACAAGGAAGCGCTGTTCATCCGGGAGTGCAATCAGACACTTTATGTTGCTGCAGCTGTCATCCCAGCACTGTGGCTTCCTGCCATCATGGCTGCAGGGGCTAACTTTGGCTCTGGGAGGACTGGCATCCCTGGAAGAACACGGTATCTTCCATACACAGTCCCCTCACTACCCCACACTCCCGCCTTGCTCTGGACAGCTGGTTTCCACATTTGGCAGATGGATACAGATCACGATGAGGTATAGGCAGTCGACGTTATTTCTCAGTTTGAGGGATTACGGTTCTTTAAATTTTGGAATCTTCACCAAAAGCTGTTCGATCTTCTTTTCTGTAATGAACTGAGCCAGTGACGAATCAGTTTCTAAGGTTCATTGTATGTGTGTTGGCCAGACCCATGTCAAAACTTTAGTTCTCCCCTGGACTCAGTGGACCCAGAGACTCCACAGCCTGATTAAAGCTCTGGAAAGATCTGCTCTCTAAGGAGGGCCTAGAGATTTGGAAGACTCATAATCCTTTAGTTCTGGGTTTTCCTCAAGTATACAAAATAAAGACAAGAGAGTGGGCATGGAAGTGTTGCTTAGGAAAAATAGACTTAAAGTTCTCACCACCTAGGCAGTCACATATACAATCTGGGTTCTACCAAAAGAGCAGAGTGGGAACTTCCATAATGGATAATCTTTTTGCCAGATGACACAATGTTTAGAAGATAAGATAGTTTCTTTGACAAAACGGTTTGTTAACCGTTCTTTTACAGAGCTTTTTGCTTGTTATTGATTAAGAGATTCTAGCTTAATCTCTGTGACCACACTTTAAAAAATAACATACAAGTGCAGGCTATCCCACCGTCTTACAATTCCTATGGAGTAATGGTACTTGTTCAAAGGCTCTCAAGTTCATGTGGCTCTTGGATGAGCTCTTCAAGTCCTCTCATTTCCATACAAGAATACTGTATTATTCTAGACTCCACAGGGATGATGTAACTGTATAGAGTTTCAGAGAAGCAGTGATTACCAATGAGGCCATAGAGTCACATGACACAGAAACCGCATGCTAGATCAGTAAACTGTGCCCATTCCAGAATTACAGATTAAGGCTAAGAAGAAATAAGAAATACATATCTAAGCATCACTACCTGTTTATGTGTAATGCTGTTACATTTCGTGAATAACAGTTGTGTTATTTGCTGTTTATGAATTGCTGACAGAGGTACATAAAATGAATAATATAGAAAATGTATCATTGTTTCATATATTTGGCAAATATATGAATTTTGTTGATCAGACGTAGTGTAAAATAGGTAATATTTCTTTTCTGGGGTCAAATAATATGATTTCATGTGATAGGGAAGACTGCTGATATTTCT
This sequence comes from Mustela nigripes, assembly GCF_022355385.1. Classification (NCBI taxonomy): domain Eukaryota; kingdom Metazoa; phylum Chordata; class Mammalia; order Carnivora; family Mustelidae; genus Mustela; species Mustela nigripes. The sequence continues at coordinate 111,465,019 of NC_081561.1, forward strand.
TTATTTTCCACTTCTTAAAATATGAAGCAATTAAGAGGAGACTTACTTTGTTCGATAAGGCTAATTTATGGCTATGTAATCTAAAGAAGCAGGATAATTTTCCTACAAATGTCAGAGTAAGTAATTGGGAATAAGTTTAATTTTTTTTTTACAATAAAACTGGATACTGAAAGAGAAAAAAATCAGAAATGAAATCATTTTGATATTCTTAACGTTTCTGACAAGTCCCAAGTCATACTGCATATATTGTAGTTCTCTAGAGATGTTGGCTGCTGAGCAATAAAGCAGCTTTGACCTCTTTATTCAGCCTAATGTTGGCTTTTCTCAACCAGAACATATTATGTTAACATTCAGGCACTCTCCAACCAAAATGTACTTCTAGAGAATTTGAAACTCATGACTTATAATAAGGTTCAATTTTCTGTCCTGTGGCACAGTGAAAAAAAACAAAAACAAAAACAAAAAAACAGTGTGATTAGGGATGCAAATAATACTTGTAAGTAAAATTTGTACGTAAACTCAGCATTCACTATTTGTACATTTTATTGGAAACGAACTCAAAAATGACCTTTCCTTGCTAGTCAAACTTCTAGATGGGTAGGGAAAATATCTCCTACCAATAATTTTTTTAGAAAACAGTGTATTTTAGTCTTAGAACTTTCTGTACAGCAAGCAAACAGATTATTCTAATTTAATAATTAAGGTACACATTGTTGGTTAAAGGAAAAATTTGCTAAATGGGGATTGGTGTTCATTTGGATTTCCACATACTAATCAAAAATTTTCAAATTTTAAAACAGTGGCAGTAGCTTAAGCAAAACAAACAAGTGAATAAAATGTAAAAAAATTTTAAGAATTATGAAGCTACAAGTTGTCTCCTAGAACCTAAGTACAGAAATGAAGCTCAGACACTTAGTAGGAATGGGAAAATATCATCAGGAAGATAGGCATTTTGTTTTCTTTATTTTTCATATCTTGCTGTTTCTCATCTGCTTTATTTTTTTCTCTTCCTAAAGAACAAATTCCTCTGCTTCTCATTCTCCCTGATAAGCAGAAGATCATCACTCTACTGTTTTCAGTTTACTTCTCCTTTCTCAAAGCTGGGCCAGAATAAACTAAAATATCTTAGCTCAATTTAAAATTCCCCAGAGAAGGAAACTGGGAGCCCTGCTTGGATCAGAGATTGCTGAGTGGGAGGCGTATTCCTGGTACATTGACGAACCTGGGCTGGAGAAGGCTACAGGGAACTGGGCCACCTCCCTCCTCAAATAACCTTTACTTAAAAGTCAAACCCCCTGGGGCACCTAGGTGGCTCAGTGGGTTAAAGCCTTTGCCTTCTGCTCAGGTCATGATCCCAGGGACCTGGGATCGAGCCCCACATTAAGCTCTCTGCTTAGCAGGGATCCTGCTTCCCCTTCTCTCTCTGGCTGCCTCTCTATCTACTTCTGATCTCTCTCTCTGTCAAATAAATAAATAAAATCTTTAAAAAAAAAAAAAAGTCAAACCCCCTTCCTTCCACTAGGTACAATTCATTTCATTAGATAGAAAGCTGGTTAAGTCACTCTCAAATTTATGTGAAGCCACTAATCTTAACTTGACTCTCTCAGTTTGATCTAAATAGAATGGCAAACAAACTCCAGTGGAGGGGGTCCTCAGTGGTTCAGTCCCTTAAGCGTCTGCCTTGGCTCAGGTCATGATCTGGAGGCCCTGGGATCAAGCTGGTATCAGGTTCCCTGGGATCAAGCCTGGTATCAGGTTCCCTGCTCAGTGGGGAGCCTACTTCTCCCTCTGTCTCACCCCTTGCTCATGCTCTTTCTTTCTCTTGAAAAAAATAAATAAAATCTAAAAAACAAAACAAAACCAAAAAACAGCAACAACAACAACAACAACAAGAACTCCAGTAGAAAGTAGAAGTTAGCATTCTGGTCAATATCTTGTCTCTTTTTTAAACACATGGACTCACAAATAGAAGCTTCTCATCATTAGTCATTTCATGAATCATATTTTTAAGGTCAAGATATCAGTCCCATTTAAATTTAACTTACCTTAAACTAAGATGTATGTGTTTTTTTCACTTTGGTGTTCATTGAATTATTGGCAAAAGGGTATTTAGAAATCCATAATAGTATTTCCTATAATAGCTGTGAAATTTAAACAATTTTCCCTTTATACTTCATTATACTTCCACTTATTCTCTTGTCAAATAGTTCATTGCACCTCAAATATCTGGGAGGCACTGGTGGGGGGGGGGGGATCTCCAAGTTTCAAAATGGACAAAACAAAGACCACATCTACATGGAGTTTACTTTGCAGTGGAGGGTGATCACAATAAAAACAAAAATGTGGAGTAGATTGAACATATTAGTTGGTGATAGCACTATGAAGAAGCCTAAAGCAGGTAACCATGTGGATGAGGGTCAGTGTTAAGGATAGTCAGGAACAGCTTCTCTAAAGAGATGACCTCTGTGCAGAGCTGAAGAAGCTGGAAGGGGCAAAAGCATCTTCGGCCTCAGCGTGGACAAAGGCCCTGAAACAGGACAATATCTGTTACTGAGTGAAACTGAGACCAGTTTGTGAGAATCTAAGGAGTAAAGGGAGAGAAGCGCTCTAATAAATGAGGGTGGGGTGAGGACAGGAAGGGGGTCAGGGTCAGATTTTTGGTACATTGACAAGAAGCCATTTAGACTATTTCATGCAGAAGGGATACAATTAAACTGTTGTAAAACATCTTTTAGTGGGGTTAAGATTGAACGACGGGTGACCAGCTAGGTCATTACACTAGTTCAGGTTTGTAGGTTCAAGGTGCTCAGGGCTTGGAGTGAGTGGAAGGAGTAGAGGTAGTAGAGGAGTAGAAGGAAAACAGATCTGATTGGTTTGGTGTAGCGTGTGAGAGGAAGAGAGAACATAGGGATAGGACAAAGGAATTTAGCCCGATCAACTAATAGAACTGAAATTTTCTTACTGAAATAAAATAAATTGGGTGAAGAGCAGGTTTTGAAAAAGTGGGAAGCATGTTGGATTGTAAGAGACACTTAGATTGAAGCAAGTATATACATACCTACTTGACATGAGAGTCAACTATCTACATTTGTAATAAAAATTTATAGAAAACAAAATTCAGTAATATAAATAGTAGTTAGCATTAACAACTATTAGAAAAATAATAACTATTATAATAAACAATAGGATCACTGTTCTTTTAAGATTTAAAATGTTACGGGTAATGCCACTGCTTAAAGATGAAGTAAGCTTATGCAGAGTGAGGAAAGTAGTGATTTTATTACATTTGGGGACCTAAGAAAATATTAACTTTTTAAAAGTTTTTTGTTTTATTTTTATCTTTTGTCTTTTTATTCTAAAAGACCTCTCCTTCAGAATGAACTCAGCCTTTCTTTGCTGATTCCTCCCCATGTCCCCAGCTTTAAACCCAGATGGTTCTGGGGACCAGGCAGGGATGTCTACTAGCAAGACCAGCTGAAGATCCTGAGAAGCAGGAGAGAGTGGTGGGGCATCTGGTGAACTGTAGGCAACTGAAAGGTATAGTTGCTAGTAAGTTTTAGCCCATTATTGCCAACTGGAAAATGAGAGGATATATTCCAGCCAGTCCTTCTAAATTTAAAAGGAAAAAATAAACTTCCATATTTTAAGAAAGCATATAAAATATCTCAATGCTGAAATGTGAACTGAATTTTTAAAGCACAGTAAGATCTAAACCCAAAATGCTAAATTCAACCCCTAAACAGTTTGTAGCATCTGTTGTAAATTGGTGCCCCTACTCCTTCATAGAATGTTGATTTTCTCAGTGTTATTAGTATCCACTGAACATTAGTTAAAAAAAAAACCTTATGGATTAAACACATTCTCATTGATAGATGGACGATTTATCCCTAGAGGAGAACTGTGCCTGTTATCCTATGATGATAATAAAAGGAAAGAAATACATAACCAAATGGTTAACCATTCATTGAATGATTTTATGTGTCAGATATCACCATGTTAATCTTATCTACATTATCCTTTATAAGCTTTAAAATTAATGAACCTAAAAATTAAATGGCTTTTCCAAGTAGTAGGGCTGGGCTTTGAGTAAAATTAGTTTATTTCCAATCCCCACATATGTAACTATTATGCTGTATTGCCTCAAAGAGATGTATGATATCCAGTTTCCATAGTATTTTGGTTAAATTGTTTCACCTAACATGTAATCTACTCTGAATTTAACAATGACAATTTTATTATTAGATTATATGCTGTTTTCCTAATAAGTTCCCCCTACTCTAGCTCTTCCTAGTAAAGTAGTAAGGAGTCAGTTTGCCATAACCAAAGGCTAATATGGTGGAGTGGTGAGTACCTTTAAAGGCTTGAAGAGGTTTCCAAACCAGCTGCTTTGATTTAGAGACTTCCAAGTGCCGTTTTAATTCAATATCACCTCAGAACCTATGACATCATTAGAGTTAGGGACCTTACTTAATGGGCCTCTCTCCTTTGCTTCCTTTTTTTTTTGTAGGCAATAAATTCTATAAACAAAGTTCTTTGGCAGATGGTAGTGCTTTATTTTGTTTACAGGTAAGTAGCTCTGTTTTCACTCAGCTTTTGAACTCAGGCTTTTCTAGGCAAGTAAGATGTGGAACAAAAATGTGGAATTTTCCCTTAAGTAAGAATGTATTCTTCCAAAAAAATTTTATAGTTATTTTGAAATTTATTATTATACCAAATACAGCAAAACACATATATGCACCAATAGTTAAATTTTTCAATAAACATAGATAGGACCTTACCACCTGGCTTAAGCATTGGAGGTTAATAGTACCTGGGATAACTGTGTGTGCTTAAAAAAATTACATCTTTCTCTTTCCCAATGACCATACTCATGCCCCAAGAGGTAACCACTATCCAGACCTTCATATTAATCACTCCCTTACTCTTTACAGATCTACAGACTATGTAGACCTAAATAATATATCATTTACTTTTTCCTATTTTTGAAATTAATACAATGGAATTATTTTGCATTCATTCACCTGTGATTTGCCATTTACTCAACAGTAGTTTTGGAGATTTAGACATGTTGATGCATGTAGTTGTACTTCATTTACCTTCATTGCCTTATAATATTTCATGGTGTTGACCTATTGATCCATTGTATTCTGGATGGACTTTGGGGTTATTTCCATTCTGTTGCTATTGTGAACAATGCTGCTATGAGCATAAATAAACATATGTATGTATGTGTGTATATACCCTGAACACATGGGCAAGAATTTCTCTAGTTTATAGAATTGTCAAAATTTCTAGTTAATGACATTCACAGAGTACATGGACTATCTTCTACCCTTGCTAGCTATAGATGTTGACTTCTTTTGCTCTACATTTTCAGCAGTATTAGATATTGTTAACTTATTCGGTATGAAACAATACCTTAATTTGGTGTTAGAGTTTTCTCTGATTAATAATGAAGTTGAAGATAGTGGTTTTTTTTTTTTCCAAATTTATTTATTTTAGAGAGAGAAACCAAGCAAGCAGGGGGAAGAACAGATAAAAGAATCCTGAAGCAGACTTCCTGCTGAGGGCAGAGCACAGTACCCTGGGGCTCAGTAGCAATATGCTGAAATCATGACCTGAGTCAAAATCAAGAGTCAGCAGCTTAATGGACTGAACCACCCAGGCACCCCTGAAGATCAAAAACCATTTTCTTCTACCTAAATTATATGGTTTAGAATTTGCTTTAGCAAGCATTTCAAGCACTCAAACATTTTCAAGCAAGAATTTGCTTACAAAAGTATTTCATCCTTATCACAAAATTATTCTGCTCTTGTTATTGAAAGATAATTTCATTGGGTATAGAATCCTGGGTTGAAATTATTTTCACTAAATGTATTTCAGAAGATATTTCACTGTTTCAATCTTCCCTTTTCACTATTTTTGAGTCACTACTAGCCTGATGGTGTTTCTCTACATAGTCCATCCTCATGAATATATTTTTAAGACAGTTTCCTTTTTTTTTGACATTGTACGTTTCCATCAACATGTGTAAAGTGTGCACTTTTTATTATTATAATGACTGAATTTTTTGAGTATTTTAATTTTGAGTTTGCTATAAAAAATTCTGATAATTTCTTTTTTAATTTCCTTAAATATTCTCATTGAAGTTCTATGATCCAACTTCAGGACTTGAACTATTCATACATTCTAATGTATGCATGTTTCCTAACCTTTATTTTACTAAAATCACTTTGTTTCTTTTCTCTTTCTGCTCATTTTGAGGACTATTTTCCATCTGTGTTCTTATCACTAAATCATCTCTTGGTTAATGAATCCATCATATTTTAATGGAAATTTTCTTTAAAAAAATTAAGGTTTTTACTTAGTTCTTTTTCAAATCAAACTGTTTGGGTGCTTATTTTTTATGTTTGACAATGTCAATTATCTGTGGTATTTAATAGCCTGAATCTGCTGTTAGTTGTTTCTACTGGTTTTCTCTTATGGGAATTATTGCCTTGCATGTTTTATGCTCTTTAAACTTGAGCTACTTGTTTTCTTTGGACTTCATCTGCGTTGGTGTTGAATTTCTGTAGAGAAGGCATGCATTTGTTTCAACAATCACTTGATGCAATGCCTACCCAGAACCATTTTAAATTAAAGTAGGAATGAAATTGTTTATTTCATGGTTGGTGGGGATTCCCAATATAATCCTGTAAGTTGGCAGGCTTGTATATTCTCTTGCAGAGATATTTTCTTCCTCCGCTTTGAATGAAGATCAGGGTCTGAAGCAAGTTGAGACAACCTTGATACCTTAGGAGCAAAATGTAAGAACTCTTCAAGAAACTCTGAAACTAAATGCCTCCTTAAGAGAGGTGTCTTGCTTGCTCAGTCCCAACCCTGACCAAATAGATGCAGAGAAGTCACTCTAATGTCTCTTTTGTGTAGCACAGGTAAGCCTTAGACTTTATCTTCTGTTTTCTATGCCCCATGCAGTCACTAACACAAATATTCAAGAGTGACCTATAAACCTCCAGATGTAAACTGGTTTTAAAAATTGCTTACTATTCAAAAAAAAAAAATTGCTTACTGCTCCAAGTTACTCTTTTCACTTGCAATGTTTGACAATATTTTGTCACATAATATTTTGACTGGCATTTTAGTTGTTTCATTCAAGATTGCCATTCAGGCTACATCCAAGATGCCATACTCCCAGGCATAAAAATCACATTTTCCTCTATAAAAGTAGTTTGATAACTATATTTTTGAAGTCATTCTTAAAATAAAACACTGACAAGAAATATTACCATACACTTATCATAGGATTGAAAAAAAAGTGAAGTTTTTACATTAAAGGAATATAGTGAACACTTTATGGTTCTTACCATGATTTAACAAAATCATTGTCCATATGAATAAGACTCAGTCTATTTTTTAAAACATTCTCAAAAGTAACAGTGTGGCTATGAAACACCAATATGCTCTATGATTAATGAAACTGATTCTTCCATTTCCTCTTTTAGGAGGGTTAAAAGCAATTAAAAATGTACTTGAAAACCAAAATGAATATTGGAAAAAATATGTGAATAATGACTTGGAAAAATGTGAAAATGTGTTATGCATGAACCCTAGACCAATTTCAGGTGACCTAAATCTGGGGGACATGTCTTTTGCATCCAGTGATATTGTAATTTACAATAAGAACTATATAACTCGTTTTTGTTTTGTTTCCGGCACAAAGCTCCAAAAACCCCTGGAATTTCTTAAGTGATGAGAACCACAAAGGTGTCTTTTATGTTGTTAATGAGACAACTTGGGTGGGAAAAGCACTGAGGTAAACTGAGGATGGGGGCTGGTTGCCAGGAAAAGTGACCAGATGATTATAAGGTTGAAACCTTTAACCCCAACCATGACCTCCAAGGTTGGCAGAGGGGCTAGAGATTGAGTTTGATCACTAATGCCTATGACCTCAAAATCAATCAGGCCTGCATAATGCAGCCTCCATTAAAAACCAAGAAGGGGGGGGGGGCGGCACCTGGGTGGCTCAGTGGTTAAGCCTCTGCCTTCAGCTCAGGTCATGATCTCAGGGTCCTGGGATCAAGCCCCGCATCAGGCTCTCTTCTCAGCAAGGAGCCTGCTTTCCCCTCTTTCTCTTTCTGCCTGCCTCTCTGCGTACTTGTGATCTCTCTCTGTCAAATAAATATATAAAATCTTAAAAAACAAACAAACAAACAAACAAACAAAAACAAGAAGGTCAAGGTTTAGTGAGCTTCCAAATTGGTGACCATATATTGGTGCTGGGAGAATAGTGCACTCAGAGAGCATGGAACCTCCTTGCCTTTTCCTGATACCTTGTCCTATGTATCTCTTCCATCTGGCTGTTCCTGATTTTTATCTTTTAGTAATAAACTGGTAATCTCATAAGTGAAATATTTCTCTGAGTTCTGAGCCATTCTAGCAAATTAATCAAATCCATGAAGGGGATCTTTAGAATCTCTCATAGGTAGTCAGTGGTCATGATGAGGGAGCAGGAGGCTGGCTGAGGACAAAGCAAAAGCCGGCGCCTTGCACCCCCTCTTCACCCACTCTCCTCCATATGTGTAGCATTCCTCAGGCACCCCTGACTGCCATAAAACGATAAATAGTTAACTTGCAGGGATCACAATCCTGCAGAACAGAAATCTCCCTTGCTCTACAGATGTCCTAGAGACCTAAACAGGGAGGTTACCTTATCAATAGCATAGATTTCCAGAGGCAAATAACTCTTGGTTCCTGAAGCCCTAAGGTCCCCCTCCCACCATAAACTGGAGGAGGCTGAGGTAGAAGGGAATGTAAATGATAGCAGGATCATAATACCCCACCAAGAATCTCCCAACAATCTTGATGTTAATGCCTGACCTAAAGACGACATTGATCAGGCCATAAGGGCAAGGACCCCCCCCCCCCCCCCCGCCGCACCTTGTAGGCCCTCCCTAACATGTGAGGACTCTGTTGAAACCTCCCATCCCTTCACCACCTCCCCCCAACCGTGGGGTATATAACATGCCCACCTTCACAACCCAGGGCAGCAGCTCTTCCTGCCCACGGGTCCTGTCCCCGTGCTTTAATAAACCACCATTTTGCACCAACGACGTCTTAAGAATTCTTTCTTTAGTCGTCGGCTCCGAACCTCCTCACCCCACAGAACCTGACTTAGGTTCTGGGACTTCATCAGTCAGAGGCCCAGTGGACAGTCTATGCTCGTGTTTGCTGTCTGAGGTATAGGCGTGGGAGGCAGTCTTGTAGGATCCCAGTGAATCTTGTAGTGGAAGCCGCTGCTATCTCTGGACAGTGTCATCATTGAGTTGAATTGTATGACATCCAGCTGGTGTCACAGAATTGTTTCTTACTGTGGAGGGAAACCTCCACATTGGAACTTTCCTCTAAGATGGCCAACCAAACCAGCAAGGGAATTGCAGTCGCTGTCTCAAAGCCCTTCCAGGTTCTTCTTTCCTACCCCATTTCCCACGTACACCAAAAGTACCAAGTATGTGGAAGTAGAAGGGTATAAATCCTCCTCCCTGCTTGTGCTCAGGGCTCAGACCTTTGGAGAACAACATCCTCTGAGCCCACCTCCAATCCTCCAAAGTCTCCGAGTGCCGCTTGGCCAGTGCCAAGTGTGGCCCGGATCCAGTCTAGGTTCTGCAACACTGGAATTGGTGATCAGAATAATAGTTGTCCTCATGAATATTTTCTTGCCTCTTAAATTATTCTTGTTGAATTGCCTGGATGAACAATGCAGCTTTCCTAAAGTAAATGATTCCTTCTAATCTTGGTGTTAATTTTGCCAACAAGAGGCTAGTGTTCTAATGATCTTCTGACTATGGTCTAACAAATCTTCCTAGACAATCTAAATATTAAATTATTGATATTTTGATATTTAAAAGTATCTAATATTTCATATATGGGAAAACCAGTAACTTTGTCTAATTATAAAGAAGCCTACTGTATACACTAATTATTTTTTAAGACCAGCATGGTGACTCTTCCAGGGTCTAAATCATTCCTTTGGGACTAGTAAGTATTGACACTTCTTCAAAAGCTTACTCAACTACCAAAAAACATTTGCACTCAAAAAATCTGTTCCATGCTTTTCCAAATACAAAATACGCAAAGACCCTGCATTTTTCTATTTACTGCAGCTATTCTCCACATATATGTGTGTTTAATTTGCCTAAAAAGTAAGTAAACTTTTCCTATACTTCCTTTAAAGACAGAATCATGATTTATATGACCATTCAAAAGTTCTCTCACCACTGCTTAAGGCACAAACCTCTCAAAAGCCCTTTAATCCCCAGATTGTCAATACATCAGATCTAGTCCCAGTGAAGATCAACAAGGCTCCTCTAGTGGCCTGTTTCACTAAGAGCAAAGAGCAGGTGCAAGGCGACATTTCTGACCGCTTGGCACCTTGTTATTATTTTTATGAATAGTCAGTGCATCAGGAACTCTACAGGGATCCAAACCTTTCCTTGAGCCCAATCAAAAGATTAGTATGATTCAGGCAGAGATTGAATCTGCGTGGAAAATTGTCCATGCTGAGTTCTATTAGAAGGCGCTGCTGAGTGAGATTTGTTACTAATCACAAGGCAAAATTACAGTCTCTTGAAATGAGAATCCAGTAAACAAAATAATAAAAGTCATTTTAATTATTAAATGACAGTGTTACAAATTATATGCCATTTATCAGTGGCATAATGAAATACATTAAATAGAAAAAAATCCATATGGTCCATTCACTATAATTTAATTTTGCTTGATATATTATTTTAATGATTTTTAAAATGTGACTAATTAACAAATTGCTAATCCTCTTCAGCCACCAATATCTATATTTTAATGCAGATGTACCACTTTTGTTAACCAGTGCTTTAGTGGACTGAGGAAATCTGAAAACCCTGAAAGTTCTTTACACAGTCCATGTTATGGGTGCCTAATGATGCTAAGTGATGAATTGTTTCAATTTTAATAGAACAATCAGGGCTTAGTGTTTCCATTATCCTTTTCAACACACTTCCCATCCACGCTATTGTTGTGTTGATTAGCGAGCATTATTTGTAAAGACTTTGTAAATTGTAAGTCAGAGATAACAGGTGATTCTTTCTTGTTATTTGAAAACCAAACATGTTTGATAATTTTTCAAGTTTGCAGAAACTATTTAAATGTCAATATCATTTTACTGAAAGAATGAGGAGTTGTTGTGCTCAGTAAAATTAGATGCAAACATGGCCACTTTCCTAATACTCCTGAGAACTGACCAAGTATAAATACTACCCTGCAATTTCTATTTGTGGTTAAATCTGTTTATAAAGTTTTATCTGTCTGTCTGTGTATCTGCCTATCTGTCCATCTATCATCATCTATCGCTCTTGTTAGGCTCCTGAATACCCATTTTCAGGAAATAGGTTATAATTAAAAGTATAAAATGACCTATTAGTGATTAATATTTGTTATACTCATGGTTTCTGTGACAGATAGATGAAGGCCATTAAAAACATACCTCAGCTTCCAAAGCTTTAGTATTTAATCAAAACACCCTTTAAATTAAATACACCCTATTCTCTTAACATTTTAGTAAACACGTATTAAATGACTACTACATGCCAGGCTAAAGTCATTTCCACAAGATGAAAATGTTCAATAATTACCCAGAGGAATACTCCAAAGAAATCTAATTTTTCATTACAACTGGAAGAATCGTTGTTCTAAAGAAAACAATTTTAGTAAGAAATGTTCTGATGTTATTGCATTTTATCAGATAATCTCAGAGATTAATTCAGTACCTTCTCACTGCGGGATGTTTTAGAATAGATACTCAGGGAGGAATGTCAAAAGGTAACTGTTGCACACTCTCCAATCCCTGGAAAGAGCAACATTCCATTGTCAATCTAAGACATCTATTTTTGGTGGGGATTATATTGCAGTGGTGTTGCTTAGTCTTAAGGGAGGCTGACAAGTAGAGGGTTTTTTTTCCCCCCCTTTTGTGTTTCTATACCTTAAGTAGACAGCTGATGATTTTTTTTCCCCATCTTGTTGAAAACTCTTAAGAATGCTGAGCAGGAGGGAAGTGAACAGAATTAACTAATGGCAAAATGTTTATGAAGAAAGAAAACAGTATTACTGCCCCATCATTTAGAATGTTCCAAAGCACATTTTAAAAAGAGTTGTTTCAGTCTCCTAACTGAGGCACACAATGGAATTAATTTAGCTGATTCCACAAATCAGGTCCCTCTTGTTTTTCTTTTACACAAGAAAGGGGGAAAATGCTCTAGGCTGAGAAGTGATACCGCTGGGATGACACTGAGAGAAAGGGAGAGATTGAAGGGAGAAAATGGGATGGAAAACAGAAGGCTGAATGCAGAAGAGGAAGGAGGAAAAAGATGACATGATCACTATAACTATGTATAAGTTCCAATATAAAACTTTGAAAATTGACACTTTAGAAAAAATGTACAAGTTAAATACACTGGCAATGAAAATCTGGCTTATGGGCCTAGAAATACTGGCTGTTATTAGGTCATAATAAAAGATTTTATTCAGATTATTTTTATATTTGCTTCAGATTAAAATTTAGAAGAGTTTATTTCTGCAACCCTAAAACTGAAAATATGCATTCAAATGGTTTCATTGAAAGTCTGAACTATTTCATTCATTTCTTTCTTTCTTTCTTTCTTTTTTTTTTTTTTAAGATTTTATGTATTTATTTGAGACAGAGCATGAGCAAGAGCTCTCAAGCCCAAGTGGGGGGAAGGGACAGAGAGGAAGAAGCAGACTCCCTGCTGAGCCTGGAGTTCACTGCCCTGCTGCATCCCAGGACCCAGGACTCAGGACAAGAGCTAAAGACAGATGCTTAACTGACTGAGCCACGAAGGTGCCCTTATTAATTTCTTTTTAAAAAATCAACACTATCACTAGTTGTTTTACTTTTGTGACTAGGCTGTAATAGAATGCATCAAAATTGATTACTCAAATTGTTTCAAAGATAATTTTAAATGTATTAGCTTATATTTTAGCTTTTAAAAAATCATATCCGAACTACAGGACTTTAAATTTCTTTTTTGCATTTTATATTTATGTAAATACAATGTATGTGGTTATGTGTGAGCATACATCTTTGGATATTTTTCTCAAGAAGGTTTTTTTTTTTAATAAGTCTACTTTTATAAAAATTTCTTTTGCATTCCCCTTATAACACCTAGAATAATGTACTAAAGGAAGTATGATATTTCAATTATTTGAAGTACATACAACATAGGTAATGACAGGGAGTACTGAAATGGCCTCTAATATTAGCCCCAGTGTTCTAAACACTGTATGTGAATTGCCCACAAGGTAACTGGCTTCTGATTTTGCAGACATGGAGAGATTAGATAACTTGTTTGGGTATCATGCTAGTAACTATGAAAGCACTCTGGCACCAGAGTCGTCGTCGTCGTTGTTGTTATTATTATTTTGACAGATATATACGTATATTAAAGTATAATTGACATAAAATAAACTGCATATTTAAAAGGTACAATTTAGGGGTGCCTGGGTGGCTCAGTGATTAAGCCTCTGCTTTCGGCTCAGGTCTTGGTCTCAGGGTCTTCCATTGGGCTCTCTGCTCAGCGGGGAGCCTACTTCCCTCTCTCCCTCTCTGCCTTTCTCTCTGCTTACTTATGATCTCCCTCTCCATCAAATAAATAAATAAATAAGGTACAATTTGATAAATTTTGACATATGAAGGTCCCTGGGAAGATAACAACACAATCAAGATAAGGCAAGTATTCACCACTCCCAAAAGTTTCCAAATGTCTGATTGTCATCCCTTACTCTACCCCTCATTAACCCCTGCCTCACCCTTGGGCTCCGATAATCTCATTTGCTTATTACTGTTACATCTGCTTTCATTTTCTAGAGCTCTAACTAAGTGCATCCTGATAGTATGCCCCTTTTGTCTTGCTTCTTTTATTTAGCACAAGTATTCTGAGATTATTCCATGATGTTGTATGTATTGATAGTTCATTTCTTTATATTTGTCACTAGTATCGTGTTATATGGCTGGTTCAGCATTTGTTCACCTATTGGTTTGTTGATGGTATTTTGGAGATTCCAGTTTTTTTGCTACTGTAAATAACACTGCTATATATATTTGTGTACAAGTCCTTTTATGAACACATGATTTTATTTCTTTTAAGCAAATATCTAGGAATGAATGGCTGGATCATATGATAGGTACATGCTTAACATTCTAGGAATCTGTTAAACTGTTTACAAAAGCGGTGGTGCCATTTTACTCTCCCCACCAGCATTATATGAGAGTTCCAGTTCCTTTATTAACATTAGATACGGTAGTCTTCTTACTTTTAGCTAATCTAATAGATATGTCCTAGGATTTCTTTGTGGTTTTATGAGCATTTAATAATAATGTTGTACATTTGTTTCACAGGCTTTTTGTCAATAGTATATCTTCTTTGGTGAAGTGCCCAAATCCTTGCCATTTTTTGTTTGTTCGTTTGTTTGTATGCTTTTGTAATACTGAGTTTTGACAATTCTTCATAGATTCTGGTATCTAAACTCAGATCTATGATTTTCAAATACTCTCTCTCAATCACTATAGTTTTGATTTTCATTTTATTAGCAGTCTATTTCAAAGAATAGACATTTTTCATTTCAATAAAGCCAATTTATCAATTAAATCTTTTATAGATTGTTCTTTGGTGTCATGTGTAAGAAGTCTTCATTTAAGCCAAGGTCTTAAGGTTTTCTCATATGCTTTTATTTTAAATTTTTATAGTTTCAGGTTTTACATTTAGCTCTAAGATACATTTTGAGCCAGTTTTTATCTGTGGCAGAGTGAATATCTAATTCTTTCAGCACCATTTGTTGAAAAGAGTATTCTTTCTCAACTTGATTTCCTTTGTGTTTCTGTAGAAAATTAGTTGTTCATGTATGAATTTCTGGATCCTCATTTGCATGTATCTACTTGTCTTTAGATTGATGTCACATTGTTTTGATTACTATCATTTTATAGTAAATGTTTAAATCAACTAATGTTATTCTTCCAAGTTTGTTCTCTTTCAAAGGTGTTTTGGCTATTCCAGGACCTTTTGCATTTTTCATAGATTTTACAATATTTGTCACACAATATACAAAAAAAATCCACCTGGGTGTTTGATTTTATTGTATGAAATCTATAAAGTAAATCAGGAAAAATTAATGTCTTTACAATATTGAGTGTTCTGAACCATAAGCATGGCTTAACTTTCATTTATATTGTTCTCTAATTTCTTTCAACAATGTTTTGTTGTTTAAAGTGTAAAGGTTTTTTATGTTAGATTTATCTTACTTCATATATTTTGATATTATTATGGATGACAGTTCAAATTTAAATTTCTGATTGTCAACCACTGATTATTATATAGTAATCATGTAGTTGCAACCTTACTAAACTTACAAATTAGTGTGTAGTTTTTTGTAGCTTTCATCTCATTGTCTACATAGACAAACGTAATAGCTGCAAATTAAAACAATTTTACTTCCTCTTCTTCTTCTTCTTTTTTCTAATCTGGATGCCTTTATATCTTTCTTTCCTTATTGAACTGGGTAGAACCCCCAGTACAATTTTGAATAGAAGTGCTAAGAGTGGATATCTTTGTTTTGATCTTATGGATAAGGTATTCAATCTGTAAGCATTAAAAGTTGTGTTAGCTGTGGATTTATTATAAATAATTGGCTCATGTGATTATGGAGGCTGGCAAGTCAAAATATGCAGGGTGAGCCAGCAGGCTGGAGACCAGAGAAAGCTAATACTGCAGTCCCAGTACAAAACTGGTGATCCAAAGCTGGTGATCTAGGAAAGACAGGGTATTCATTCAAATCTGAAGGCAGTCTGTTGAAGAAGCATGAAGAGCTGATGTTGCAGGGAAAATTTGAAGGGAAATTGCTGGAGAAACCTCTTGCTCAGGGAGCGCAATTATTTTGTTCTATTCAGACCTTCAACTTATTGGATATGGTCCACCCACACAGCATGAAGAACAATCAGCTTTACTCGAAGTCCATGGATTTACGTGTTAATATTACCCCAAAATATTCTCACAGAATCACACAAAACATATTACGTTTGGCTGAATATCTGAGCACTCCGTGGCCTAGTCAAATTCACACATAAAATTAATCACCAGAAATGATCCAGAGGTAATGTTCTTAAGTATTATGCAATACTGATCCCTTATTTCAGGAAGCATACATATAATAACACTTTGATTAACATTTAATAAAGTTTATATATTTCCTGAATAGCCTTCTCAACCCTTCAATGTTCTGTTAGTTGATACATGCAATCTGTTGAACTCTGTTGTCTCTACTCTCCATTCTTCATGTTTCGTGTACCTGCTATTACTTTTTTGTGACTTCCCAGTTGTGTTTTCCAAACTCTTTTTTAAAAAGATTGTATCTATTTTTGCAAGAAAGAATGAGAGTGTGAACAAGTATGAGTTGGGTTGGTGGGGGAGAGGAAGGAACAGATTCCCTTTGAGCAGATTCTCTGCGGAGCAGGGAGCCCGATTTGGGACTTGGTCTCAGAACCCTGGGATCATGATCTGAACCGAAGGCAGATGCTTAAGCAACTGAGCCACCGGGGTGCCCTGTTTTTCAGACTCTTACCGCTGTGTTTTTTCTGAGAAGACAGATTATGTGGACAGAAACCATTCAGGCAACCCAAGATGTTCCTCACAAGCCTCCATTATTGAAGGTATATATGATTAGTGGGAAGGCCCTCAGAAATCACTGACCATTTTTGAACTGTTGAAAACTTCATTTTAAAAAAGATAAAATATTTATTTGTTATTTTCATAGCTACTCCTTCAGAAATATTTGAATGCACCTAACAACAATACTTCTGGAATTAGAATTTAACAAAAAAAACTGAGTTAATCAGGAACTCAAAATTAAGTGTTTGGGAAGGGATGATGTGGTGGTATATGCAACTTAATGGACATGGAGAAATTTTATTATCTATAAAAATAATCATTTAGATCTTACGGCAAGGGGAAAAAATAGCGAATCCATCCTACCAAAAATAGGCTCCTTACTGTGATAACAAAACGATAACAAAACAAAATGGGAACTTTTTTTTTTGGTCTTAGGCCAGATCACTGCTAATAATGTTGACAGATGTACATTTATAAAATAAACATATAAACATAGATACTCAAATTGTATACTATAACTTATGTTTTGTGGAAAAAATGAAAAATTAAGTCAAAACATATTTTAATGTTCAGAATATTTATACATAAAAATATCATATTGGTTATGTTTCTCTGGAGTACCTTAACCAATGAGAAGAAAAATGTGTATACCATATACCGTTTTTCCTTTTATTGTTTATATATATACATATATTTTAAATATATATATATATATATATATATAATATATATATATATATATATATATATATATATAAGCTATGTGGTTATTGAGGCTGTAAGTCTAAGATCTGCCAGTGACTTAGGAGGTTAGCTATCCAGGAACATCAATGGCATAGTTTTAGTTCAAAAGCCAGAAGAACCAAGAAGAGAACCAAGAAGAGCCGATCTTTCAATTTGAGTTTGCAGACACACAGAAGCTAATGTCTCAGTTTGAAGGCCATCAGGCAAGAATAATCCTTACTCAGGGAAAGGTCAGGCTTTTTGTTCTATTCAGGCCTTAAACTGATAGATACAGTTCAGCCCCATTATGGAAGGTAATATGGTTTACTCAGTCTACCAATTTAAATGCTAGTCTCATCCAAAAAACCTCTCATAGAAGCAACCAAGTAATGTTTGATCTACAGGCATAACCTCAGAGATATTGTGGGTTTGGAACAAAAAGCGACTATCACAACAAAGTGTCTCAAATAATTTTTTAGGTTACCCAGTGCATATAAAAGTTAAGTTTACAGTATACCGTAGCCTACTAAATGTGCAACAGCATTATGTCTAAAAAAACAACGTATATACCTCAATTTAAAAATATTGCTAAAAAAATGCTAACTTCAATCTAAGTTTTCAGTGAGTCAGTCTTTTTGCTGGTGGAGGGTCTTGCCTCCCTGTTGATGGCTGAGTGATCAGCATGAGAGCTGCTGAATGTTGGCCAGGCTGTGGCAATTTCTAAAACAAGACAATGATCACATTTGCTGCATTGATTGCCCTCTCCTTTCATGAACAATTTCACTGTAGCACTGATACTATTTGATAGCATTTTACCCATGGTAGAACCTCTTTCAAAATTGAAGTCCGTCTTCTCAAACCCTGCCACTGCTCTATCAACTAAAGTCATGTAATATTCTACATCTATGTTCTCATTTCAACAATCTTCACAGCATCTTCACCAGGCACAGATTCCATCTCAGGGAACCAACCTCTTTGTTTGTAAGAAGCCACTTCTCATATGTTCAGGTTTGATCATGACATGGTAATAATTCCATCACGTGCCCAGGCTTCTGATTCAATTTCTTTTGCTGTTTCTACCACATATGCAGTTACTTCCTCCACTGAAGTCTTGGACATCGCAAAGTCCTCCATTAGAGTTAGAATCCGCTTCTTCAAACTCCTGTTCATGTTGATATTTTGACCTTTCCCTATGAATCAGAAATGTTCTTAATGGATCTAGAATGGTGAATCCTTTCCAGAAGGTTTTCAATTTACTTTGCTCAGATTCATCAGAGGAATCATTATGTATGACAGCTATAGCCTTATGAAATGGATTTCTTAAATAATAAGACTTGAAAGTTGAAATTACTCTTTGATCCATGGGCTACAGAATAGATTTTGTGTTAGCAGGCATGAAAGCAACATGAATCTCATTGTACATTTCCATCAAAGCTCTTGGGTGATCAGGTGCATTGTCAATGAGCAGTAATATTTTAAAGGAATCTTTTTTCTGAGCAGTAAGTCTCCACAGTGGGCTTAACATATTCGGAAAACCATGTTGTAAACAGATGTGCTGTCATCCAGGTTTATCATTCCATTTAGAGAGCATGGGAAGAATAGATTTCACATCATTCTTAAAAGCCCTAGGATTTTCAGAGTGGCAAGTGAGCATTGGCTTCAACTTAAAGTCACCAGCTGCATTCTTCCCAAACAAAAGAGTCAGCCTGTCCTTTGAAGCTTTGAAGCCAGGCATTGACTCCTCCTCTTCAGCTACGAAAATTCTAGATGGCATCTCCTTCCAATGGAAGGCTGTTTTGTCTACACTGAAAATCTGTTGTTTAGCACAGCCACCTTCACTGGTTATCTGAGCTAGATTTTCTGAATAATTTACAGCAGCTTCTACATCAGCAAGTGCTGCTTCACCTTGCACGCTTATGATATGGGGATGGTTTCTTTCCTCTGGTCTCATGAACCAGTCTCTGCCAGCCTCAGACATTTCTTCTGCAGCTTCCTTCCCTCTCTCAGTCTTCACAGAACTGAAGAGAGTTAGTGCTTTTCTCTCAGTTAGGTTTTGGCTGAAGGGAAGGTTGTGACTGGTTTGATCTTCTACTCAGACCACTAAAACTTTCTCCATATCAGCACTAAGGCTGTTTAGCTTTCTTATCATTCATGTATTCACTGGACTAGCACTTTTAATTTCCTTCAAGAACTTTTCTTCTACCTTCACAACTTGGCTAAGTGGTGCAAGAGGACTAGCTTTGGGCCTGTCTTACTTTTTGACATGCGGGCCTCTCTAAGCTTAATTATTTCCAGCTTTTAATTTAAAGTGAAAGACAGGAAACTGTCTTCCTTTCACTGGAGCTCTTACACTCATCATAGGATTATTAATTAGCCTAATTTCAATATTTTTGTGTCTCAGGGAACAGGGAGGCCTGAGGAGAAGGAGAGATATGGGAAGAGTGGCTGGTCTGTGGAACAGTCAGAACACACACAGCACTTATTGATTAATTTCACTGTCTTACTTGGGTGTTGTTTATAGCACCCCAAAACACTTAAAATAGTAACATCAAGGACCATGATCACAGATCACCATAATAAACCAATAATAATGACAAAGTTAGATATATTGCAAGAATTACCAAAATGTGACACAGAGACACAAAGTCAGCAAATGCTATTAGAAAAATGTCACTGAGGGACTTTCTTGACACAGCATTGCCACAAATTTTCATCTGTAAAAACTCAATATCTGCTATGCACAACAAAGCAATGAAGTATGCGTGTGGTCTTGCCCATCACACATACTTTGTTCTGAAATCCTGCTGTTCCCTTTCCTCAGGAAAATGAAATTCTGGGCACTCAAATAACTAAACGCATAGAAAAATTCTGAACTCAAATCAGAGGATCAGGATTTTAGTACTTTTTTGCTATTTACTACCTCTGTGACATAAATAGAACTCATCATTAGACCATATCCAAGGCCTTTATATGCATCTGAGTGCTAGGACACTTGAAAACCATGTTGTTGCCTAAGGAAATTTATGCTTTGGAAATATATTAAATTTAACACCACTAAATAGGAGCTCAATTTATTTATTTATTTATTTTTTTCAGTAGACAACATGACTCTATTATAGGTCAGGAAGTTTAAGTAACTGCCACAAGCAAGCAAATCTTCAAGCAAGTCATCACAATATTGAAATACATACTCATTTTGGTAGAGTTGTACTATTATATTTTGCTGCTTGTTCATTTGTTGTTTACCAGTATTACTAAAAGGCACATGATAGCAAGTATTGAGTGTTTAAGAAAATAAATATGGGTGAAAAGACAAAATCAAAACCACTTATTTATTTTTTTCCTTTGCATATTTGGAAAAGACTATTATTTGAAGCAAGAGTATCTATCTTAGCCCAGCTCATCGACCACTTGGAACTTAGATTGAAAACAATAGAAAAGATGGTTTGTAAGTTATATTCTAGCTCTCTTTTGAATCAAGTGTCTAAATAAAGTAAGGTGATAGAAAACATGAAGTAATTTTGTTTTATAGTCTGTTATGGACATCTTTTCTGAAAAAAAAAATAGTTCTAATCAATGTAATGCAAAAAGAGAACACTGAGAAACTCATGCTTTGGATATTCCTAGAAATCAGTAACTCTAGCTTTACAAATACATTTTATTTTCAGTTTATTCAGTTTCAGAAATGGGGCTGTTGAGAACACAAAATGTTTAGGTCCAATTTTTTTTTAAAGTATTTTATTTATTTGATAGAGAGGATGTGTATGAGCAGTGGGGAGGAGCAAAGGAAGAGGGAGAAGCAGACACTCCACTGAACAGGGAGCCTGACTTGGTGTTTCATCCCAAGACCCTCAGATCAGGACCTGAGCCACCCATACACCGCTAGGTCCAACTTTTATAGCTAAGTGAATTAATTAAAATGATCTTTACCTTAAACTTTCCATTAATTTTCCCATTAACTCAAAGTACATTTATTACTAGCCAGGGTTCAAACAGAAGTCACCAATAAAATGCAATTAATGTATTTAGTTCATTTATTCTCTCTCTGGTGTACATTCAAGGAGTAGATTTGGTCATTCTTGGGTGAAAAATATCATCTCTCTAGTAGGCAGTTTTAGCTTCTTTACCAACATTATAGATTACAACCACTTAAAGCTGAGAAGTGATCCTTATGTCTATGGGACTTCCAATTATATCGAGTCTTATACATACATACAACTATTTATATGTGCCTATTCCCCATGCTATTGTCCATGGCCCATGAACATTGAGCAAGCACCATGAGGCTTCTCAGGATGCTCTTTCCACTTATTCTCAGACAGCTTGGAGTTCTTGAATTCTGTACAGCTTACCCATGAATTTCTAGCACTTACACACATCTTTTTGCAGCATCTGCTCTTCCTTTGAAAAATATTTGCCTGCATCGAGCTCTCTCCATGATCTGTGATCCATCACACCCATCATTTTGACCATCGTTCCTCCTCCTAACTTTCATTTTGCCATTCAAGGATAAACAGCATCTACTTTTAACTGGCTTGTTTGATTTTGTTTCACTTTGCAAAAATATCTCTCTTTAAGGAAAAAAAAAATTACTTAGCATTTTATTTGCAAAGCAGCATTTAAATGACGAGTAGCTCAGAATTAAAATACACAAATGAGGGTCCAGCTGGTGCAAATAACAAGTTCCTGATGGAGAAATAAATGTGGAAAACTGTGCACTCAATCCTCTCCTACTGGTGAACTAAATTAACAGTGCTCAGGTTTGCTGGCCCTTTTCATTCCTAAATCATTCTTTAAGAAACCTACAAATGGAGTTATAGCATCTTCACAGAAGTCCAGCAGAGCCAGCATGCTGTCTGAAGTAATGTTCTCACCTCTAGAGAAGGGAGTGGGCTTTTTGAAATTAGCAAGGTTGGCTTTGATATATTCTCCTGCCTGCCATAAAAGACTCCACTTCATCTGGCTTGTGTTCTTCCTGCCTGTCTCTGATTGATTTCATGTAATCCTGATGTGCTCTTTGTCATTGCTTTTCATGAAGCCAATTTCCTGCAGGTGGTAGTTCATTGCTTTATCATAATACAATGATATCTTGTGGTTTTTTTTTCCCCCTCCAGTCAAGCTGAGGCATTATCTGCAGAGATAAAATATATATATATATATATATATATATATATATATATATATATCACATTTCTTTTCCCTAGATAACATTTTAGATATGTCACCTCATTAAACCTTTCTAAGCTCTTTTGATAGGTTGCAAATGTTACCTTGTCCATTTGAAGAATTGAGAAACTGAGACTTTGTAAGTTATACAATTTGCCTCTAAATGGCAGAAAAAGTGTTGGGGATTGAAATGGTATTCTGGAATCAAATTCCAATTTTATTTGCATTTTCCATTGGTCAAGGCCAGACAAATTCGTTCAGGAATTTAGTCATTCCTATATGACAGAAGATACTGGGTATGTACTATTGTTCCTACTTATTCATTAAGTCAGCAAAATTTCCTAAATTCTGCCATTCTATATAGATTTCTCCTAACCTCATCATGACTCCAAAATATCCCTTGTTTTTTTTAAAGATTTTTATTTATTCAACATAGAGAGAGATCACAAGTATGCAGAGAGGCAGGCAGAGAGAGAGGGAGAAGCAGGCTCCCTGCTGAGCAGAGAGTCCGATGCAGGGCTCGATCCCAGGACCCTGAGATCGTGACCTGAGCTGAAGGGAGAGCCTTAACCCACTGAGCCACCCAGGCGCCCTCCAAGATATCCTTTTTCACAGTAGCTTATTTAGGACTCTCACTTATTGAAAACACAAGAAGCAGCCCATAACTGACATATATATATATATATATATATATATATATATATATACACATATATATACATATATATATTATAATTCACATTATTATCTTACACTTGTAAAATGAGCATAAGCTGTGTGCTATCGACAGTCATATTCTGCTAATATGTATGTCTGTGTTAGAAATTCTCCTGGTAAGATGGTCAGTAACTTGAAATTCTGACTCCCCCCTAGATTACCGACACATGAAAAAAATATCACTAGTTTTATAAGATGTGTAAACCAACCCAGTCATTATTACTATGTAATAATATATATTACATATATATATACATATGTAAATAAAAGCATAAACAGACCCATGTATTACTATGGGGACAACTAGTTCAATTTGATACCCATTAGCTTCTGTTTTTCTGTTAAACTATATGGCTATATGATTTCTCCTTTCCTACTACTTCTCCTACTATTTCTCTTTCCTGCTACTTCTCCTGAGTCAATGTGAGTAGAAAAGCAATAATTCGTTCTTTTTATCAAAAGCAAACTACTTGTTCTGGGGCACCTGGGTGGCTCAGTCGGTTAAGCATCTGCCTTTGGCTTAGGTCATGAGCCCAGGGTCCTGGATCAAGCCCCAGGTCCCAGGTCCTCAGGCTCCCTGCTCAGCAGAGAATCTGTTTCTCTCTGTTCCTCTGCCTCTCCCCCTGCTCAGGCTGTCTGTCTTTCTCTCCCTCTCTCTTTCTCTCAAATAAATAAAATCTTTAAAAAAAGAAAAGGCAAACTACTTATTCTTTAGCTAGAATTTATAGAACTTAGGTGATTTTATTATAATATCTTATAGATTCTTTCTCCTAGAGCTCTAATTCATTCTATGAATTCATTTATCAGTGTATATTTATAAGAAAATTCTTTTTGTATAATCTTTTTATATAACCTTTTCTCTTTTTTGTATAATTCTTTCTGTATAATCTTAACAATTGACTATATTGATAGCAACTAAGAAAACAATATAGACTTGTATTTTTTGTTCTACTCATTTCTACTGAACAAATAAAAGAATCCTTAACTATTATTATATTTTATTCCAATATTAATGACTGTTATGAGTCACCAAGACAGATCTTCACCTTCATGAGAAAATTTTGATTTGCTTCCAAAATATATTATTGATAAGTGCAAAGATAATACAAATGAATATTATTACTTCTCTTTTTGATGTATTATTTAGTTGGTTGGTTGTTTTCCACTGGGTTTGATTTTTTTTATTATTTCTTATAATTATGACTACTATTACATATTACCAAAGATCAATTAGCCAATCAGTCAAAGTAACATTACCTGATATAATATGTAATATACTCAGATATCGATTTTTTTTAAGATGAATTTTGGGAGTTATTATGCATTTGGTATTATTATGAATTACCAAAAAAGTGCTTCTATTAAGTGAAGGATTTTTTTTATTTCATATATTAAAACTTCTTTATTTTACTAGGTTTATTGCCTCTTGTTAGAATATCTATTTTAAGAGAAGTTGAAAATGTACAGATTTCCATTTTTTAAAATTATGAGAATAAATAGCATCCCACTCTAGATTATGAGAAGGTATTTTTAAAAGAAAATTTGGTGGAGAGAAGGAACCATGAGTGCAAAGAGGGCAGAAGTGGGGAGAAGAAGAAAAAGTGAGGGACATTGAGAGAAAGGTCCAGTCAGAGGAAGTCCCTTTTCCTAGGTAGAAAGAAATAATTTACAAGATGAAGTAGCAGCAGCAGTGAATAAAAAAGGCTAAGACTACATCGGCCTGAAACTGGTGTGTGTTCGTTCTCTTGAATAAGAAAAAACTGTCCAAGGTCAGTTAAGAATTAGAGAAGAAGGAAGAGTTAATTTTAACAAGGGAGAGAGAAACTTTTACTTCCCACATTTGGGACAACCTGAAGGAGACAGAACAGAGGCAAGAAGGATGGCAGAGCGAGAGTTGCAAAAGGTCAAACAGAAAATGCTTGGCATTTTTACTGTATATTAATAATAACAAATATGACCTAGATTCTCTGTGGTGTGATTTTATAATAAGATGGAGGTGAAGTATATATTACTAACTCCAGGGGATGAAATAACAAAGGTTATAATAAAAAGAAATATTGGTAGACCAGAAGTGAAGAAATTTCTCCTTTTGTTCTGTTTTGCTTACTTGGAATCTGTATTATTGAATAGGGGCTAATTAGACTCAGCAGCTGATACCCATCTGCAAACATTCTCTCTACTATTCCACTAGGATGTGGACCCAGAGATGAAGTGGAAGAGAGAACAGACATGAAATATTCCAGAAGGATAAATCTTTCGCAGTCCCTCCAGCCACAGTATCTATAAATTTGAAAGCATCAGGATTGATTGCCCTTGATCTTGGGCCACTCTCCAACATAAAGGATATCACATTGAATTTCAAAGCCTCTCAAAACTGGTAGAGCCACAGTATTCCCTGTCCCACCATTTCAATGACTTTATTTAGGAGAGTCTATTATCAAAGGAAAACATGCCCTCAGACAAGCGCAGGGAAAAGGCACCCAAGTGACCAGGCAATTCCCTATCTTTTTCTTTCAGTGTGAGATGTTAGCTCAGAGCTTGAGGAAACCTCTGTACTTTCTGAGAACACTTCTGTGAGTCATTTGTTTTCTGCCCTAGCCTGAGCAGACCTACCTCCAGCAAGTTAACCCACTAAAAAGAAAAAAAGAAAAAGAAAAAAGAAAGGAAACAAATACAATCTGTACCTGGTTTTCATGTACCAGTATTTTCACGTAATCCCCAAACTTGATTCTAAACTCTTCACTATTCCCCTGCATATTTGGTTAAAATGAATGTGAGGTGCTAACTGCTTAATGTTAATTGGCAAGGCTTGCATCCATTTTTTGCTGCTTGAGGATAGATTAAATGAGCAGGAACAAGATGAAGAGAATCTTGTCAGGCCAGTCCTTCAGTCTATCCAGTGTGTCAGTGGCAGAGAAAGTCTGCGAAGGACCTGTCAATGCCCACTTGATTTTTTAAAATCTCCTCCTATTTCTCAATTATGCCACTCACCTCCTGAAAACTTGAGATATTTAACTCATTTAGCAAAAAATACTGTTTTGTCTTAATTATTTTTTTTTTAATTTTTAAAGGTTTTATTTATTTATTTGACAGAGAGAGAAAGATCACAAGTAGGCAGAAAGGCAGGCAGAGAGAGAGGGGGAAGCAGGCTCCCTGCCCAGCAGAGAGCCTGATGCAGGGCTCAATCCCAGAACCCTAGGATCATGACTTAAGCTGAAGGCAGAGGCTTTAACCCACTGAGCCACCCAGGCATCCCTGTCTTAATTGTTTTTAAACTGTTCCTACATCTCTTCTGATTATTAAATTGTATGCCTCTGAATTTTTTTCTAGCTTCAAAATACATCACCTAATTCTAGTATGTTGGGACTGAGCAGCTATGATCACGTTTAGTTTGTTCTAGGTATTTTTTACAGTGCATTTTTGTCATGGAATGGATGTCACACAGTGATTGACATAACAATGGTAGTTTGTCAGTTTCATTATGATATTCTTGAGGAAAAATTAGCAAACCTATACATGGAATTTTAATGTTGAAACATCAATTTTGTATATAAAGACAGAATAATGTGGTTTGCTGAATTCCTACTAAGCATTTTGAAAAATTCTTGTATTTGGCAGAAAAAAGAAATGCCACTGTAGATGAGCCATTCTATATTAATTATTACTGGTAAGATACCAGCCAAAAGACTAATTATATTTCTACATTACCGATTTTCTAAATTCAAGCTTACAAATGTACCATTTTGGTTATCATGATTTCTATCTTGAAATATGGTATATAATGTATTTAGTTTAGTTGCAACATCTGTAGCTTTGAAAACCACATGAAAATAAGAATGACTCTTTTTCTCTATAATTGTATTGATTTTTTTTTTTTTTCTGGAGTAAATAAGAGACTTTCTTGAAAAGAACCTATATTTTAAAGGGAAAGAGAGTAAGGTTTATAAACCTGCAATGGCAGACCTTATAGACTGATCTCTGAAGAGAGACACATGCTCAATAAATACTTCCCTACCATAAAAACAATTCTCTCATAAGAAAAATTCTGTATTTTTCTTTCTTTCTTTTTTTTTTTTTCTTTTGCTAAAAGGGCTAACATCTCTGCTCTTCATAATAAGAGCACAGGCCATTATTTTTATCTTACAATCTTCTTTTCATCTCAGGTAGATGCAGGCTGATTTCATAAGCCATCATTTGAGTATGTGCATTATCATCTTCAGAACTCTGATTTTATCCATTAAGAGTATGAAAAACCTGTAGGAAGGCTTTAAAATATTTTTTCTTCTTATAAAAATCTCTTTGAGTTCATAACTCAGCAAGAGCTTAATTAAAACCAACAGGGAGGGGGTGCTTGGGTGGCTCCGTTGGTTAAGCTTCTGCCTTCAGATTTGGTCATGATCTCAGGGTCCTGGGATTGAGTCCCGCATCAGGCTCTCTGCTCAGTGGGGATCCTGCTTCTCTCTCTCTCTCTGCCTACCTCTCTGCCTACTTGTGATTTCTCTCTCTGTTAAATAAATGAATAAAATCTTAAAATGAAACAAAACAAAATAAAGACCAACTGGAGTATTAAAAAAAAAAAAGATTTATTTATTTATGATCTGAGCCAAGATCAAGAGTTGGATGCTCAACTGACTGAGCCACAGAGGTGCCCCCTTATGGGGAAATTTTTAAAACATGTTTAATGCAAACTACCAGTTTTGTTTTTCTAGAGCACCCATTTGTTCATTCCCCTCTTTCTTTCAAAAAGCACTTAGTGAGGGGGTACTATACGACAAGACAATATAGGGCAGTAAGTTGCATTATTGAGCAAGCAGAGATATTAATCCAAAAGTGATATTAAAACCAGGCAAAAGTGACCTGACTTCTCGAGGCAAGTCCTTACCAGCAGGCTCGGGACTGCAGTGCTCTTCCTGAGCTGGCCAACTTGAAACACAAGAGTGATTACTGAGGCTGTAATAGTTGTTCCTTACAGGTTATAAGTTTCCTTTCTCATGTCTCCACATGGTGGTTCATCTGCAATGAAGAACTTATTTTATTACATCCATTTTGCCTCAAAAAAAAGCAGATGTTTTCAATACCATTATTGGATAAATTTTGGCTAAAAGAAGCCAAAACAAATCCTGCGATTGATCTCTTTGAACTTCTGGGCAGGGTCACAGGGCTCTGGGGCTTCTCTTGGTGGTAGGAGGGTATGAGCTCATGTTTCAGAGTGCGTTAAGCTCCTTTAAGGGCGCAGAATACCATATGGTGCACAGAGAAAGTGCTGAAGGAGTGACAGGTAGTGAATCAGTGTTTCTAAACCTTGTCTGATTTTAAAAGTCAATTGGGGAGACTTAAAAGCACAGATTCCTGAGTCTCCCCCAGATCGCCACATCTTCATCTCCTGGGATGTGTCCACAAATCTGAATTTTTGCAAGATCTCCAGCTGACTAGATTGATCAGGCATGCTTGTGAAACACTAGTACAGGCAGACCTGAGAAGTGGTCTTAAATACTTTCTGTGGGAAGCATACTTTATAAATAAACATTTTAAAATTTGTTAGAACTGATGCACCTCAGATTGGAAAGATCGGATTAGGCTTTAAATGATCCCAGTAGAGTTTTAGCAGCTTGAAACTGAAATTAAGTCTATATTGCTTTGACGTTTCCTATGCGATAGGTAAGTACCAATCATTGTACTTTCACAGGAACTGACACACAGAACCATCCTCTTTCCCATCTCTACTGAGAAGGGAGGAGTGTAGGGTTGTGAGGGTTCTACAAATTAAATGGTGTCCTCCACAAATTAAAAGAAATGGCAATTAATTCAAATCTGATGAAAAGTCAAAATGCAACTCATCTAGTGCTGTGAGCTGGGTGAAATAAAGTCATTTCTGGTAAATATTGTTCTATTTTATTTCAGTAAAACAAAAATGATTTATAGTTTAGAAAAGGATTTTGCAAAATACACGTGGGAAAACCCCATATCATATACCCAAATCCTGCCAGGAAGGATGTTTATTTCAATTAATATAGTTACAGTGTATTCCCTTTAATGAAAGTTATTTGGTCCCTTCCAGGTAGAAAAATAAAACAAAAGTCTCCAGTCCACTGTCTGGGTAGAAAACTCAAAAAGTTTGTTAATCTGAGTATAGTTTGGTTATAAAATATGTGCTTCCTTGCAAATTCCCTTGAGATGGGGAAATATCAATTTTAATAATTCTTTCTTTGAAAAAAGTTAATAATTGCTGGACACAATACCTTCAGTTTTAAGAATCATGTCCTATCATAGTTGGTTATACCCAAATGCATCAGATAAAAATTGCTCTTTCTGATACATTTTGAAAAAATATTCATGACTTTCTGTATGCACATATTTCCCACTGTACGAGATTTTACAAAGTTTAATAACTTTGTTCCTATTGCTACTATCATAGACTATATTTTTTTATCCTTTTTACCTTTTTATTATTTTCCTAAGACTTTATTAAATCTGCCAGTCTTCATTTCAATTCAAGTACTATTTATTGAGGTTGTGTTAAGTATCAAGACACTGTTAAGGCCTTGGGACACCATGATGAGTAATGAGTAAAACAAACCCTCAAAGTACTTTCTTGATGCTGCTTCAAACTGAGAAAAATATTCCATGTTCAAAAGCTTTTGGCTTTATACCCGTGAAAAACCTTGTCATGATAGGAACTTAGCATTGAAAAGAACACTTTAAGATCAACACATGAAACCTATATCTACTCCTGAGAATTTGTCCAACCCAGACTTGAAGAACTTCCTTCAATAGGGACTCCTCCTTTAAGAAAATCTCAGCCGTTACTAAATGAGTTCCAATTTGGAGCCATGATTGATTCCCTAATATGCTGACCATCAGTGAAGTGGCTCATTTTAAGTAGCATGGACCAAAGCATCATCTGCCCTTGATTTCTGACTTCACGAGCATGTTCCATAAGCATCTCCTTTTGTCACTTACTGTATTAATGTATTATGATTTTTATGATATTTTACTTCTTTCTGTCACCTTTAATAATAATCTGTTTATTGATTATTATACTTTTTCTTTCTCCATTTACTGTTTTCTAGTATCTGTTGGTATGAATAATTATATTTTTATTATTCATTTTCTCCTTTACTGGTTTGAAAGTTTTGTCTTTCAATTTTATCCCTTTAGTGGCTATATTTCTTTCATGTATGAGCTTCATAAGAGAGGTAGAATATATCTCACTTCCAAAATCCACTATCCACCCTCCGTTTCCAGTAGAATTTTACTTCTATCTTATTTTTGAAACTCCTACATCAAACTGAAAAGCAAAGAAAACAATGAACAAGGTGAATATGCAATGTAAGGAATGGGAGAAAATATTTGCAAACCATGTATCTGAAAAGGGATTAATTTCTGAAATATATAAAGAAATTTTAAATTTCAACAGTAAAAAGTAAAAATGAAAAACTCAGTTAAAAAGTGGGCAAAGAACTTGAATAGATATTTCTCCAAAGGGAAATGTAAATCAACAACACAATGAAATGTCACATCACACTTTTAATATAGCTGTATCAAAAAAAAAAAAAAAAAGGTTAGTGTTGGTGGAGATACAGGGGAATTAGAACCCTTGTGCATTGTTGGAATTATAAAATGGTGCAAATTCTATTGAAAACTGTATGTAGATTCCTTAAAAAAATAAAAAATAAAGCATCCTTATGATCCAGAAATCCCATTTCTGGTGTATACCGCTTGTCCCAAATTGAAACTCAAGTCTTGCAAGGATATTTGCTCCCCATGTTCATTGCAGCACTATTTACGATAGTCAAGACATGGAAGCAATGGAAATGTTTATTGCAGATGAATGGATAAAGAAAATGTGTTATATACATACAACAAACTATCATTCAGCCTTAAAATAAAGGAAAATCATGTAATATGTGACACATGGGCAAACCTGGGTGATAGGGGTGCCTGGGTGGCTCAGCTAATTAAGCCTCTGCCTTCGGCTCAGGTCATGATCCCTGGGTCCTAGGATCGAGCCCCTCATCGGGCTCTCTGCTTGCGGGGAGACTGCTTCCTCCTCTCTCTCTCTGCCTGCCTCTCTGCCTACTGTGATCTCTCTCTGCCTGTCCAATAAATAAATAAATAAAATCTTAAAAAAACAAACAAACAAAAACCTGGGTGATATTATGCTAAGTGAAATAAGCAAGTCACTGTAGGACAAATACTGCATGATACCACTTACGTGAAATCTATAAATTAGTCAAACTCATAAAAAAACGAGTAAAATGGTGTTTGCCAGACCTGGGGGAAGGGAACAAGAGGGAGTTATTATTCAAGGTGTGTTAAGTTTCAGCTGTACAAGATAGATAAATTCTAGAGATTTGCAGTACAACATCGTGCCCATAGTTAATAAAATCTGTGTACTTCAAAATTTTGGAGGGAAGATCTTGAGGTAAGTATTTCTTACCATAATATACATTTTATAACTATAAATTATTATTATTATTGTTATTATATTTTAATTTGGTGACTGGTTTTACTAAGCAATGCTTATCTATTTACTCTATACCATCTCTTTTTTCTGGTTTTTAGTTTTCCTTAACAATTCTTTCAGAGAGGGTGCAAGACTAGTAAAATGCCAATTTTTTGTTTGAAAATGAATATATTACAATTATTGTTAATTAATGTTTTGTCTGGTTGATCTTTAATGTTTCAAAACACTGAAGGTATTTTTCATTGTCCTTTGCTATTATTGCTGCTGAAAATTATGCCATTATTCCAATTGCCATGCCTGTGGAGTCAATGGGACATTCTTTAGTGACCCACGATTTTTCTTTTTTTCCCCTTGACTTTGGTGTTCTCCAACTTCAAAACAAGTATTTGAGTATAGATTTGTTTCTATTTACCCTCTCAGGACTCCATTTGCTTCTGTAATTTCTTACCTTTCTTTTCAATGATTACTCCTAGAAAGTTCTCAGCAATTTCTTATCAAATACCGTTTTTCTCTATTCTTTTTTTCTCTATTCTTCCATACATCCTCTTAGAACTCTATTTTCTCATTCTTCTATCTTATATCTGTCTTATATTTATGGTGCTTTATTCTGAGTGATTTCCAGAGAACTTTTTTCTAGTTTACTAATTTGCTTCTCAATTGTTTGTCTCAAGTGTTTGTCTATTTTACCATTTTGCCTTGACTATTGTTATATTCAGGTTTATATTCAAGTTTTGGGAGAACAGTTACAAGATGCCTCCAGTATTTCTCATCTTTGCAAAACATTTTATTCACAAAGTTTCATAATTTGTCTTTGGCAATTCTTTCAGATAATTAATACAGTTGGCAATATTCAAGAGAAAACCAGACATTGACCAGTTAAAGGTTTTATTTATAATCTATATATGTTAGTGAAGTTTTTGAAATAATTATGGAAGTACAGGGAATTTATTTGGGGTTAATGCTAAATGTAGGTCCCGTGCTAGTCATTAACCCTCAGGCAATATCTCACTCCTAGGTCATTACTGTAATTATAAAGCAAATATTTAAAAACAATATAGACATATTAGTATATATGTATTTTGTACTTAGGTGGCATTATCATAATTGGTGTGTGCAGGGGATTTCTGGGAATTTGCGATTAACTCATCACTTAAAATCTGTTGATTAGATTATCTTTCACTTTCAATTCACATTATTATAATTAACTTGTACTTATAAGGACAGTTGAATAGTGTAAGAGTATCAGAAGTTGCTTTTAATTATAAGCTTCATATTGTAGCTAAATTGGAAGTTTACTGTTAAATTGGAAATATATTATTAGGAACATCTCATTCTGATGAAGAAAACTGCATTGTGCCATTTATGCTAATCTTGTGGAGGTACGGATCTTAAAGAGGAAAGAAATTGATCTGAAAGTTATCCTGTGTCCCAGTAAAACTATCTTATCTTGGACTTACTTTAGATACAGTGAAAGCTACTGGGTATTTGATTGGGTTTGAAGTTCTCGCTCTGACTCCTGCTACCATAGTTCACGCTGAATCAAGTCAGCAGAGCCACCAGACAAGCTCTCCTTTTAAATTGCTCCATAAGGCTGAGCGCTGAGTGATTGCTATATATAAGATCTATCATTTATTCCCACCAAATAAACCCCCATACCCACTTCCTACCATTCAGTCTGTGCTTCTGTTGCCTTCTGATGGGTAATTTTTAGCTTTTCTCTGACATTCAGCCTAGTGTTTCCTATGGGTAAGCTGGTGCATATGTTTGTATGAATTTATTATATATCTACATTGATATTAGTGACATTATCTTCAAGTTGAATAGTTTGAATTCAAAATAACTAATAAATTTTTGCTGTTCATTCAAATGACATGAATGGTATAAACAGTACAGGTCTTAGTGGTCAATTGAACCAACAAAAGCTTTGACCTGATGATACCCTGAAAATAAGCCATACACGTAGTACTGATACAGCTCTGATTTTATTTGAACCTTATCTCTTTTAGCACCCCACAATCATAAATTATCAAGGAAAACCAGGAATTTAGAAGAACCCTAAGAAAATGCCACAAAAGGCCATCAGATTAGGTCTAGTGGACAAGAATTGTCCTACTGGACAATTCAACTAGAACAAGAAGCATGGTGGACTGGAAAGAGGTTGGTCACTGAATTTATATATATGTAGAAAATAGAGACAGAGAGCATTCATTAAATAAATAGACAATATCAAGGACTTTAAAAATTGTTTCTATTTCAAGGGATTGGAGGACCTTCACCATTGTGGTTTTGTGATTTCAGTTTTAATTTTTGTGCATTTATTCTTTAAATAAATGGGCCATAGTTCCCTTGGTTTTGGAAGACTAAGTTTCTGGCTCTACTGTCCCATTTAAAGTAACCCTAAGTTTGGGGCACCTGAGTGACTCAGTAGGTTAAGTGTCTGACTTTTGATGTCAGCTCAGGTTATGATCTTAGGGTACTGAGATCAAACCCAGACTAAAACAATACATAAAATAAAATAAAATAAAATAAGATATAAAGTAAAATAATCCCGGGTCCCAGGATCAATGAAGTCATGATCTAAATTTTCTCTGTGTCCACAGAAAAACAGAACAAATTTATTATAGTCAAGACCAACAGATTTAAAATACAATGACCTCAACTGGAATCATGTTTCTGCCCCCTACAATCTATGGGATCATGGGAAAATCACTCAATTTTTTAATCCTTTCATACATAAAATGGGGATGATAAAAGATAATTTGTAGAACTCTTAGCAGGTTGGTGAGATAAGTGACATGCAGTACCTTATGAACTATAAAAATATGTTTATAATTCTATACACTTTATGAAATGGAAGGACAATCCATGGAATAAAATATTTAGTATTGTACAAAGGGAGGAAGTGAAAGGGTTGTTGTACATTGTCCACATGAGTCTGCAGAGGCTTTGGAAACTTTTTCTCTGGAAGTCAAGTACCATGTGGTAAATCACCATCTTTTGGGGCTGGTTTTAATGTGGCAAAGTTAGAAGGACTAGACAGTTTTTCAGATTCCTTTCCAGCTTTATTATTTTTTTGTATATATTTAATAACATAAAGGTATTTTAATTTTTCCTCTTTGAAAGTAGTTATTATTAAAGACTGTGAATTAGTAAATACTGTAGTGGGAGTGCCTTGGTAGAAATAACTTCTGGAATGTCATTTTTTTCCTTTTAAGTTGTTTTTCATATCTAAGTTTTACATAAATACAAAAAGAATTATTTCCAAAATACTGAAATCTATAGATTGCTAGAAAGGAGAAGTAATGAAAGAAATACACTTTTGTTTCAACCAGTTAGGGTGGACAGACTCATTCTCATTGTGATCTCAAGCCAGAGCTATGCATTAGCCAAAGCTTCCCCCCAGCCATTATTGTGGATATAGAATTTCAGTAAGATTTAGGTAACACAATGAAAGGGACAAACCTGACCAAGTATCTGTCAGGGTCATGTTGAAATCCACAACTCCCCAAGACACAAACTGCAATTCTGCATAGTTCGTTTCCCACAAGAATACCAGCTTGAATACCACCATCCGGGATGGGTGCTGGTGAGGAAAGGGACACACATACTTTATCTAATATTATTGTTTACTAGTATGAATATTAAATGTCCCCCAAGGTCTTCAGCTTGAATCCTAGAGCTTCCAGTTCCTTGACAGACATTATTTCTTCTCCCTTACAAGTTGCTGCCTCCCAAATGTAGTGATGCTGCTGCTGCACCATCTCTTGCTACCATGGTGCTCCTTCCATGAACAGCTCTGTCAATTCCCAGACTGACTTGTGATCCGAAGTCAGGCATACACCTTTCTCCAGGGAGGACAAGGTCTTGTGTCTAACCTCATAGGAGCCGCATGCTGTGATTGGGTCTTTCCTGAATTCTGAGTGTCCTGTTGGAGGGAGCTCAAGGAATTTTCTTATTGAGCTTCTACCTTGTGCTTTGCATAAAGTCCTGACCTAACAAGGTAAAATGTCTTTGGAAAAACAACTCCCAAATTTTAAACTCCTTTTCTATATCCTTTCCTCTGGGGGATATTGGTGGGATCCACTTCCCTTTTTTCCCCCAGCATGGGTTAAGGCCTAGTCAAGGCCTATTGTCAAGCCTGGCCTGTCCGTTACAGTTTTGCTCTACTAGGTCTTCAAATCTGACTCCCTCACTCCAAACCACCTCACTGCCTCTTGTGTTCAGAGAAACTCGGCTTACATATGTTTCTACTTACTCTAAAAATTTATTGATTTGTAATTCTACATTTGCTTGTTCAGGGATACCTTGCTTACCATCAATACATGATATCTAATTTATCATGTCCTACTTTCTTCCCAGGAAACTTGCTGCAAGTGGTGTTCCTTACTACCTTATTTGTTACTATTTCTGATTTAGCTTAAGAATCACTTTTAAATTACACAAATAAAAATTATTTTTGATTATATTGATTTAATTAATAATTTAATATATGTTAATTTAACACCTGCCAAGTGCCTGGTGCTAATCCAGAAATATATATTTTTTTAAAAACAACCTTGTTATCCCTTCATAATGTAATTTTATAAAATTAATGAATCCACAGTTCTGTATAAAACCTCTAGTCCATGGGATTGAAGTTCACAGTAAATGTTCCCTCCCAGTCTCACCCCAGAGTATATATGTCTATCATAACTGATACTTTTAGGTCTCCACCGACACTATCAACAGTTAAATGGCTCTTCCTTGGTATTTGCAATTGCAATCTGATGAAATCCTGAAAGAGTTTCACCAACTGTTTTTTTACCAAAATTGTCAACAAGTGATTAATTGACTGATTGCTTCCAACACTTACTTTTTTTTTTGCCCCCAGATCTACTGCGCAGGATGGTAACAAGTGGCAAAATAGAGTAGGGCAGAAATGGTGTCAGACTGGGATGTGATATTGCAATTTTGTTGATGTCCCAGTTCTGATAAAAGAATAGTTTCCGTATTGAACTTGACAATCCTCATTTTCTCTTCTCTTGCCAAAATTACACACACAATTTTAAGGGGTGGGGGGTATCTTCAGTAACATTCACCTTAGCATATAAGACCCATTTCATTTTCATTTTTACTTTCTGGCTTGCTTTTAGAAGTACTTAAAAGAATCAGAAGTATTTAGAAAAAGTTTCTGTGCCCAGTTATTCTACGCTATTTTGTTAGCTTTTCTCATTATAGTGTAACCTTTTGGGCCTTACCCTGATAGTGATGGCTATTCCAAATAACTCCATTTGCTTAATATTATACTTCTATAACTAAAGTTACATGTGTTTTCCCTCTGACAACATTAAAAACATTTCTTTAGCAGACCAGTATATGATATTCAAGAATTCTGAAAATTAGGTCCTATAAATCAGTTTTCATCAGTATGCCCTTTCTATCCTTTGTCTCTGGTTTAAGAAATCATGACTATTTCAATATGTTTGCTTCTGATTCCATGCTACAGTGTCATTTCCAATGAACAAAGGAAGCAGGGTACTAGGTAGACTGGTTACATTTATTTAAAGAATGACTCAGTTGACTTTTCTATGAGTATAAAATAAGGTTTCTGTGGCTAATTTAATGACTAGGTACAAAATACACACATAAACATGCCCACCCCCGCAACACACATCTGAGGAATAGGCACCTAAGTTTTTACCTGAATACAGAAAGAATAAATATAGATCTCTGAAAGCAAAGAAGCTCATGGTGAACTCCATTACAAAAGTCACATTATTCTAACATAAAATAGAACTTGACATTTGGCCTAATTATACTTTTCAAATCTTTAATATTCTGCTTATCATTATGGATATTTAAATAAAGAAAACTACTCTGATACCTTTTGCCCTTTTTATGTTTCACAGTCTTCTTTGAATTAAAGAGGAAATTAAAGTTTTCTCAAGTAGAAGTTTTAATAGATAGATGAATAATATATAAAATTAATAATGCTAAACTTCCTCCTAGTATTTTAGAGCCAGGACATTTTCTATTTTTAAGAAAAGCATCTATTACTTTTTCCAAAATAGCTTTTAAAGAGAATAGAGTAAAAAATGAGTTATTATGATTCTAGACAACTTTGAACTTTGACCTATGCAATCCTATTACCTAGAAAAATTCTAGAACTTTCTTCATCTTTTTCTAAATATGGCTTAGTGTTATTTTAACGGATTTACACAAATCAGAGAGTAAAGTGCCTTCCAATGATTCACCTCATTGGACTTGGTTAAGTGCACAGGGAAATACTACATTTCAGACTGTCAGTTTGATTTATATAAAAGAACCTAGAGTCACTCACTTAGGGTTTACATTAACTAGACAGTCAACTGAGAGCAATGATTTTGGCATTGTAGAATTCTACAATGTTTTGTCTAAATGTCTAAATTTCTATAAATTGTTTTAGAGTTACTAAAATAAAATTTTTCTTTATATTTCCTTTTCCAGATTTTAGTTTTTAATTTTTTACCATATGATTTTATTATATACAGAGCACCATTATATAATATTTGTAATTTGGGTAATTTTTATTAAAAATAATAATTTAGATATAACAAGATCAACTAATGAGTGGCTTATGTGATTAAATCATAACACATTTTCTTTAAACATGAATAAATTATTACAGTGATTAAGAAGTTGGTAAACATTGCTGGGCTCAACCAGGTAAGAATGAAGAGTGATTTTTACCTTAGGGGTATAAACTAAATGAATTCACACTCTGTATAATTGGGCATTTATTAGTTTAATACACAGAAACAATAGATTAGTATAAGTTTTGCTTGGTTCAGTTTTAAGGTAAAAACAAATTCTTGTCCTGAGGAACTCATTCTTTATCATGGTTTAATTATTTAATTCTCTATTATGCATGCTCATACTAATCACTAATTATTTATTATAATTTGATGATTTCTAATTTAACTTTTCTTATGAAAACTGTACCTTAAACTCAACATACCTACACTTATACTTAACATCCTCTCCTACACCTAAACCAGTATCTTCTACTATCCTTATTGTGTGCTTGGTTCACCTTTGTGTTCCCACCCTCTATGGCTTGAAACTTTAGAATCAACGCACCTTTCCAGAGTATATAAAAATTTGCTAAGACTTACAAAATGTTTCTCTAATCCATCTCTCAAATGTATTTCCTCCATCCACTACTCCCCATTTCCACTGCTTCTTCTTCAGTTTCTCCTTTTATTGACTACTACAAAAAAAATTAGTATCCTCAATATTGGTTTTACTTCATTATATCAATCCTATATCATACTGTCAGATTAATATTTCTGAATCACAGTTCAGATGTATAAACTTGGGTCTTTACGACTATGCCTGAATGTACACACCATTTTGTGGCTTATACAATGGTTATCATAGTCCTTGCACATACTAAGCTAATTAATAAATATACCTCAAAAGAATATGTGAATGAATGAATAATGGAATGAAGTTTCTTCACACTAATACTTTTGATTATATCATAGAGATAGACACATGACATACAATCCCATAAATGCAAATTTAACAGGATCCCTTAATGTTTTGCGGTTTTTTGGCCTTGTTCTCTGTTATGTGCCACCATTGAATATTAACTTCTTCATATTCTTCAAAACTCAAATTAAATTTACCTTTTCTTTGATATTTTCTAAGATTATTGCAAACAAAGTCAAACTTTGTACCTTAGTATTTTCCTTACAGTGTACATTATCACAGTCTTCCTTGAACCGTTATTTAGGTATGTAATCTGAGTGTCCTCCTTGTACTAGTTTTATACATAATCATATTGACAACAATTTCTGGATTCTACTTCTGAGCACTCACCTCACCACTACAAAAATGGGAACTGTCCTGCAAAATCACTACTCCAATTATATTTCTAAATGTCCCCAAAGATGTGCACAAAAGACTTACAGATGAATCTAGTGCATTCCCATTCCCAGACAATATTCGATATGATCTGCCCTTCAACGTACACTTATGATCACTTGAAGAAGCCCACTGTCTGTTGCTGATTTTGAGAATGATAGTGAGTATATATTTCAGCTTCTCAAGGCTCTCAAAGTTTCTGATCTCCAGGAGTCAAATTAATGGAGGGTCTGGAGCCAAAAATGGAAAGAATGGTCTCTCCCTAATTCTGGGCTTTGCTTATTTCTATCTTAGCTTTAATAATACAGTGATGTTCAAGTACAAAGCCTCTGATGTAAAAACACACTACTTTCTAATAGCCCTAACACACTCACTGCAAGAGAACACTCCCCAACAAAGGCAAGATCAGCTGAGCTTTTTCTAAACAGGATTATTTTCTAGGACAAACATATCCTTGTCTGGAACCTGTCAGGGTTCATGCCATGCCATGCCATAGGGAAACCCAGAACCTCCTGAAGCTCACCAAAACTGCTTCCCCTGATTTTCTTTCCAGAAGATGAGGTCCTTATCTCCTTCCCACAGTGTCAGCTTGTTTCAGGATATTTCTCATACTGACTTCACCAATCAGTTAC
Organism: Mustela nigripes; assembly: GCF_022355385.1. Taxonomy (NCBI): domain Eukaryota; kingdom Metazoa; phylum Chordata; class Mammalia; order Carnivora; family Mustelidae; genus Mustela; species Mustela nigripes. The sequence continues at coordinate 111,505,320 of NC_081561.1, forward strand.
ACCCAGGTAGAGTAATCCTTAATTTATTAACCTGCTTTGGATTTCTCTGTATCTCAATGTTGTTTTGTTTTTCCTCTAAAGATTGTATATGAATGGATGACTATTTCCAAATTAATGTATCATTTCTTTGATCCATACTATTTCTCTGTTGTTCACTATGCTCAGCCCTGGACCCTCCTAATTTTTTCTTTCACCATTTTAGCAATGTTTTTGTCTCCTCCCGTTCCCCAGTAGACCACATCTTCATGCATAATAGCCTTATCATTGTTCAGTACTTGAAAGGTAAGCCTCTTTCACTTCTCTCTCCAGTTCTCCAGAGCTTTCATGAATGCGCTTTCTCTTGCCAGAAGTGTTCTTCCTTCTTCCTCCACTTGACCCAGTATCTATTAATCTTTGTTCTGTAAGCATCATCTTCTCTGTTATGCCTCTATTAAAGCCTCTGAGTGCTTTGATTTCTTACCATAATGCGTATATTTTATACTCAGAATGAAAAAGGAAACTCTGTGACAGGGTTTACACTGTTTCTTTCATATCGATTGTGTCTTACGATGGGATAATAAGTTTATTGAACTGAATGGGGTCAAACCATGATGAACTGACACCTGAAATAGGAATATACCAACTCCTGGTCTTTTTCTCAATGCCTTTCCACCTAACTGTCCATTCATCTTGAATATACGATCCCCCTACTCTAGTTAATTACAGGAATGTTTGCCTTTTCATCTCAAACTATCATAGATATTTGCCCTCAGGGCATCCTTGCAGCTACCTATTCCACTGGCCAGATTGCTTTACAACTGTTGGCTCTTTAACTCTTTTTCCTTAAGGTCTGAAATTTTTAACATCAAGGACTGTTTTTTTGCCCTTGAACTTCCCAGGAAATAGCAACATATGTGGTAACATAGTCCACACAAGATATGCATCCATCTTTTTCCCAATGCTGAATGAAAATAAGGTATTTTGTATTGTATTGTTAGATTGCATTATATGCACTATATTAATTTACTGCATTATAATGCATTATTTTGTTTTTTATTGTGGAGTAAATTTTCCACCTTCTATGTCACACTCAGAGGAGTGGTTTTAATAAGTGAAACTTCATGACAATGTAGAAGGGAAAGTGAAGAGCAGATCACGAGGATAAATGTAGCTCTGTGTAACTGTTTTTTTGTAATATCCCACAGCATGCTCCATGTCTTCAGCATAGCCTCTTCATTGTACAATAGTTATTCGAACAAATTCCCAAATACAGACTTTAGCAATAAAAAGGAAACAGATTTCTGATATCTCTTATTTGGGAAATTATCCTAGAGTGGGGGTGTTTATAGGCAGGTAAATATCATATTTCATTTTTCCCAGACATTGGCAGCAGTGCAGAACATAAGGAATGTGTCCAGGGCCCGGGGAAGTAAGCTTAGGAGAGTATTCCTGGCATCAGATGCTGAACTGGATGGCAGCTGGGAGATCATCAACAGTTTTGGTCAATAGTTGGTTTTAAGAATAATAGCAGGATATGCCAACAGATAGGAAGAAAGGAAAAATATTGACCCCATGTCATGTAATTCTCAGAAGTCCTGGAATGGAAAGAGGAAGTTCACTTCTGATACCTGTGCTTAAAAATGGTAAGCTACCCCTTTTCTTCAAGTTTGAAAACATATCAAATCAGAGGATTGAAGAGAAAAAATGATTAGATTTTCATTTCCCTCACTGACTCTAGAATCATACTGTTAGTTTCCTAGGGCTTCAGTGTTAAAGTCCCACAGACTAGGTAGCTAAAAACAACAGAGTGTATTGTTTCACAGTTCAGGGGGCCCAAAGTCTGAAAGCAAGATGTTGACAAAGCCATGCTCTGGGGGTTAGGATTTCAGTCTATCTCTTTTTTTGGGGGGGTGGGGAGTCAACACAGTTTAATTCACAATAGTTAAAAATCAATGGAGTCGGTTTTCCCACTGAATTTATAAAGTTCCAAGGTTAATAGTGATATGCATATTCAACACTTTCAGCTACAGATACAAAGGCTGTATAGCCATGCAAGGGAGCCATGTTGATGAAACTAGGGTTCTTTGGGATGAACAAGTTTTCATATTCTAGAAAGTTTTTGAGGAATAGGAGGTTCTGTATTTTACCTATCTCAGTGCTATAGAAGGAATATACATTCAGCAAATTATTATTTAAATAATATTTCTTCAGATTCATATTGGCCATCTTTCTCATATCTCTTTCAGGGCTTAAGAAAAAAGAGATCATGCTGAAACTATGACATCTTCTGCCAGAAATAACTTCATATAAAGTCCTCATGACACCAAACAAGAGGTTACTATGGGAAGACAGTTCAAAATAATAAGATTCTCAATCTAAGAACAAATGAATAACGTCTATGCCGCTTTCATTACTTTTGTTCCCAGTGACAAAGATAAAGTTAATTATTCAGAGATAGCAAAGAAGTCTGTTTATTGAATGTGACATGCTAGATGCAATTCTGGATTGCAGTATATAGTGACACAAAGATCAAGCAACTTTTAATCAGAATCAAACACAATTTTTAATTGAGTCCATTTATTGCACATGTGAGCTGTATTGGAAATCTCTCAAATCAAAAACTCAGTAAAGATTATTGCAATTAAAAAGTGAATGCAATAAACTGAAACTTTTTTTTTGCTTAGATTCTCTTTAAATAAGTTACATTTTAAATCAGTTATTAACTACATTTGTTAAAACTTAAAAATTGATTTAATATTAAATATGGTGATTTTTTAAAAATAAATTCATCCTCTTTTTTTTTCCTTTTTGACCTCTAGTTTGTTTCACATTCTTCACCTTCATTAAAAAGAATTTACTGATACACTGTGTCTATGTGATGCCATGACATCTGAATGAAAGATTTGATATTTGTCAACCACATGCTTTGCCTTCTTGACACCATCTGGATATTTGGCCTTGTACTTACAAACCATCTGGGTTTGTTACTATACTTTCCACTTTTCATCCAGATGTTTTGGCATTGTGTGGACAAAGCATGTGGTATTGTCTATAAAATGTAATTGCATAAAAATAAATAATGCTATGCAAGCAATTAAAGGAGCAACATTTTCTCATGTATAAATCTGAACAATTTTTCCTTAGTAATATAGTTGTGGAAAGATAGTTCCTGTTGCATTTTAAAACTTTTAATTTCATTTCTGAGCAATAAAGAAACAAGTATAAAATGTTCTATTAAATTCAAAGGAAATTTCCAATATTTTAATTTCTAACAGGAAAATCACAGATTACAAATATATACAAATATTAATACAAGTTTTTATAACATAATTAACATACTAATTGGAATTATGGTATACTTATGGAAATTTGAGTTTAAAATTATTATTAAATTCTTTCAGATTAAATTCAATGTTATAAGAAAATTATCTTAAGCCTTATTTTACAAAAATCTTTTGTAAAAATCATTCATACAGACATATGTGTTTTTCCTAAACATCTGTTCAAATCTTCTTTTTTTTCTGTTCAAATCTTAATAGAAATACTTATTTTCATAATTCTAGTACCTATGTAGTTATCATTAGTACACATGGCAACTCATATTCCTGATTAGATTTGCTTTCAAATATCTGTGTTATTTAACACACAAAGGTTTTATATTATAAAATAAGCATTTTCAAAAAAGAACAAGGTAAAATGTAGATAATTGAAATGTGATAAATATATCCTAGAAGGGTCCTGGGGTCATTTCCAAATTCTTTGGAAGCAAGTGAGTGTATATAGTCTTATGACTCCACAGTACATTTTGGCCAAATTTTCCTAGGCATGAGGTAAGAGAATCTCATTCAACTTTCTTAGTTTATCTTAGGTGCAATAAGTTTAACTCTGGGTGCAGAATTTAAGGGTGGTGGGTGATTAGAAACTTTAAGGAAGGTATTGATTGAGATGGGTATAGAGTGCAAGGTCTGAAATATAAAGTATTCCTAAAAGAAAATATTTAGCATGATAAGATTTTCAGGTCAAGAGAGAAGAGCAGAGAAATAACAAGAAAACATTCTCTGAAGATTTAGGGTTATAAAAATTAAAAGATATTGGAAATTATATGTGTATCTAAAAGGAGAACTAGAGTTAGAATTTAAAAAATACATAGTTTTTCTTCAATACAATGGGAAAACTGCATGACTGACGGAAGTGGGCTCAGAAAGTCACTTGAAAGTTGGGAACATGATCAGAAGATTGCTCAGTTCTCCTCAAAAAATGTTTAATGTTTTCAGTGTCCAAAAGATTGTCTGATGCATAATTTATGGTTAATACATATGTAATGAATAACTGGATGAATTCTAAAGTTATATTTCAGATATCACTGTTCTAATTGAGTCAAGCAGATTTATGATGTTTATGCTTTGTCCATTTGCACCCTCCAGGGCACTCTATTTAACTGAGTGCGGCGAGAAAGTTACCTCCTGATGTGTGTACAAGCAGTGGGCTCTTCAAGAACCTAATTATTTAAGAAAGACTAGGTAGTACGATTTTATGTGGTGGTTAAATTTTGAAGTCCATGTGTAAGAAAAACAATAAGCTAAACAAATCTACCACGTTAAAGACCAAAGCATAGTCACTCAAAGTCCAAGGAGAGTTTCTCCCCTGGCACTCAAATGATCTGTTCAGTTGAGTAATAGATGAAGTAGCTGACTTCCACTTAGGTGACATTCTGAAAGAAATACACTCATATTTTAAACTTTACAAATGTACTCAGTTTAGCAAGATGTTCCCAGTCTAGGCAGGTATTGGGAATGGAGACTGGTGGGTTGTGGTTAAGTACTATGTTCCCTGCCATGTTCAAATCAGGAAAGTAAGTGAAGTTGACCACATTGTATAAACATGAATTGCTATTTCTCTATCTCCTGAACTATATAGTTGATTTTGTATAAGCTAAATAGAAGCATGATAAAATTTTACTCTACTTAATCAACTTTAAAAAATGTAGTTGCCTCAAAGCTATCTGCAGCAACTATGTGTGTTGATCCCAGTTTCAGACCCAAATAACTCCCATGCTCACACAGTCATTGTTTCACTCGTGTCACCAGACTACCATAATAAAGAGAGAGTAGTCTCATTTGCAGAAGACTTATAGACCTTATGACCCCTGATGCTTTTGAGCTGCAAGGAGAAAGTTTTTGCAACTCTCAAGCACAGAAATAAATTTTCAAAGGATTACATTTCCAAAACACTTCTCCCATTAAAATATTCCTTATAATCCCTCCTATTTCACACAGACTCTTCATAATTAAAAAAAAAAAAATCACATCCTAAAAAAAAGCAGTAAGGTTATTATGAAGGGACATGCCATAAAGTCTCATTCTCTGTTCTTATTTTCATTTTTTTAATATGCTGAAATATTCAGCAACAGCCAATCATCCCTTAAAAGGCAGTCATCTGGATCAGTGCCCTCTCTACATCTTGTCCCAGGATATACTCCTAAGAGTGGTATGAGTCCTTCCCATATGCATCATCAAAACATCAAAGGAATGGCAAGCACTAAGCTTAAATAGATCTTACATCATATAGAGAAGTAAAGATCTCAATTCTAATTAGCTATTTTCCAATTGCAAGAGAAAACTACAAAATGTTCTAAGATGAAAGGAAGTGCACTGGGCAATACTACAAATAAGAAAAGACTCCATCCAGATGGGCAAATTGCCCTATTCAAAGAGAAGGAATGCAATCAATTCACTGAGACAGGAGTGAGATTTCCACTGCACAACTTTGCGGTGCAACCAGGGAGGCAGAAAGTAAAACACTCCGCTCTTTTTTTGAGTACTTAATGATTAAACGTGATTATTAACCAATTTATTCAACTATTATTTTTGAAGTCCCTTCTACATGTCAGGCACTGTGCAAGCACAGGAAAAAACAAATTAAGTAAAATAGATTTGGTCCCAATTTGCAACAGGCTTGAATGATTCTAAGCTTTGATGGGGTTAAGTGAATTGGACTGGCTAGTGGCCCACTCCAGCAGACAAAGTCAATATCCTGCTTAGGCACCAAGAATCAATCTAAAAACAGAAATACTGCCTTTGCTTTTGGATGAGCTCTTGATTCGGCTCTGGAGAAATCCCAAGAGAGACATGGATAATTGAAAGGAGCATCCCAAGAATCTGCTCAGGTTGATCTGCAAATATGGTTACCAGTGGAGGATCTCATATATATTCTGACTGAGTTTATTAAGAGGTTGAATGATATTGTTTGAGCAATTTTTGAAGCTAATTATACAGATCCGATTTATACGTAATTTTCAAAATAATGGTTACCACCTCTCACTGAAGAGAAAATTCTCTATAAATAAAGTATTACTATCAGTGTATATCACACTCATTAATTTTAACTGAAACAGCGTACCTTTTGATTTAGGAGTTAAAATTTGATGATGTAAGGCATGGTGCCCTCAAAGAAGGGTGTTATCAGGATCACTGAGATTGGTAAAAATTGCCTAGTTGGAGGCCATTCACATACTGTTTGATAGTACAGAACTCTTTTACATACTGCATGCTCTAGCTTTGAGTTAAGTTGAATTTCAATTCAAAGTAAGGCAAGACCTTAGGCTGCCCCAGGTATCACAGGAGCTTCTACCTTGACTTGATATTGTGAACATTCTGATAGAGAGGTTTTTTGTTTTGTTTTGTTTTGTTTTAAAGACTTTATTTATTTATTTGTCAGAGAGAGAGAGAAACCACGCGAGCGAGCACAGGCAGACAGAGCGGCAGGCAGAGGCAGAGGGAGAAGCAGGCTTCCTGCCAAGCTAGGAGCCCTATGTGGGACTCAATCCCAGGACACTGGGATCATCACCTGAACCAAAGGCAGCTGCTTAACCAACTGAGCCACCCAGGTGTCCCTGATACAGTGTTTTGAGGGAAGAGGCATCCTCCTCAGATTGGGAACTATGATATAATGTTCAACACAAGGCAAGGATAGGAAAAATAGAGTATGTGCTTAGCTGTTGTTTCCACAATCGTCATGACACTGGACCACAAATGCAAAGAAATAAAAATTATCACAGTTATGCATAGTCTTTTTCAGTTATTTCAGTTATTTCAGCAATTTTGTGAGAGAAGTTTTTTGTTTTGAACCTTATTTCCTTTTATTTTTATTATGTTTTGCCCGTAAAGAGAACCCATAAACAAAACAAAACAAAATGGAAAAAAAAAAAAAAAAAACTAGAGAAAAAAAAAAAGAAATTTTTCTCCATTGTTCCATTCAGAGCAGCTTACTTTACATTTATAAGTCCAAATTCCTTGACCCATTTGGAAGATGGGAATAATAATAGCTATCATGACCACCTACTACAAAAGTAAGCATAAGAGAACATTGGGGAAGTATATGGCACAGTACTCGAAATGTTATAAAACATTATAAAAATTATAGAATATTATTACTTGTTTGAAATGCCACAGGAACAATCAAACACAAGTCAGAGAATGATATGGAATTATCAGGCCCTTGTAACTTTGTAACTTCTCTGCTTTCACTTCTGATTCTTCCTGTTTTGCCTATCTCCCATTGCCGCTCTGTGCTTCTTTACACAGAAATCCCAAACTCAACTGTCAGGTCTCAGTTGAGGTGTTCCCTTCTCCAGGAAGCTTCCTCAGGGCTGCCTGTCCCTGATGCAGAAAAAACCTTCACTTACCTTCCATGAACGACAGTGCTCAGCTCTACCAGAACATAGCAACCCTTAACTCATCGTCACTTACCCTTTCTGGGCTCCCACTAGAACAATGTGAAGTCCATTTTTAATATCCTGGTGTTTTGCAATTACTTACTCAAAATGAGTATTTAGGCCTCCCCCCCCACTATGCTGCTCTTATTTATTTGTTTGTTTATTTATTTATTTATAAGATTTTATTAGTTTATTTATTTGATACACAGAGAGAGCAAGCATGTGAGTTGGGAGAGAGAGAAGGGGAGATTGGGGAAGGGGCAGAGGAGACAGAGAAGCAGACTCCCAGCTGAGCAGGGAGCCTGATGTGGAGCTGGATGTTAGGACCCTGAGATCATGACCTGAGCCGAAGGCAGATGCTTAACCAACTGAGCCACCCAGGCACCCCTCTGCTCGTATTGTTTTCAGAGAACTTTCTTCTGGTTAAAGTTTACTTGTAAATTTGAATAAAATCAGATTTAGGCAAGGGGGGAGTATTATGGAGTTTCTCTTGCCTTTAAAGTACTTCTCAGTGAAAGAAACCATCATCGTCATTATTGATAACAAAATACATTTATAAAGCACAAGATAGAATATTTGGGGAAAGTGCTTAAGTTCAATACATTTCAAATTTCTATGTTTTCTACAGAAAAAAAAATTATCAGGAGAAAAGAAGACAACAGGTTAACCTTAGGATGTTTACTATCAACTCAAAGTCCTTATAAATCCTGAAAAAGCAACAAAACTCATGTTAATTATTTAGCTAAAATTATAATACATTATTTTATATGCTGTATGTGTATTTTATTCTACATTTCTTTTTTTTTTCTTTTTTTTTTTTTGTAAATCAGTAATGCAATCCTTTGAAACTATTTCTTAGAAGTAGAAACATGGTCTGTTATATACATCATTAACCTACATAACATGTAGATTGCTAATTAAATTTACTACTATGTTTACCCTGTGATTATTTGGAAGGTAAATTCTTGAACAGAAAAACAAATTCCCCAAAATTGCCTTGGTTGTCGCTGGGTAAATATGACTTCTACTTCAAAAGCATACATCTTTCCTAGAAAATCACTACAATAGCAAATGAGCAATATACTAGCTTGTTTCTTTCACTGAATCATTTTTATGTCTTTCTGGCAGATTGAAGGCAACCAATATTTACAGAAATGGTATTTTGTTTTATTTTAAAGATTTCGTTATTTACTTAAGAGAGAGAAAGAGCAAGACAGAGATAAAACATGAGCGGGGGTATAGAGGGAGAGTAAGAAGCAGACTGACTGCTGAGCAGGGAGCCAGATGCGGGGCTGGTTCCCAGGACCCCAAGATCATGACCTGAGCTGAAGGCAGATACCTAACCGACTAAGCTACCCAGGCACCCCTGAAAGGGTATTTTAAAAGTAGACAGACTACAATTATATCATAAAAGGAATTTTGTGTCACATGTAGTGAGTCAAATAGTGTCTCCTCCCTACACACCCTAAAAAAAAAAATCATGTCTACCTGTGACCTCAGAATGTGACCTTATTTGGAAATGAGATCTTTGGAGAGGTAATTAAGATGACATCATAATAGATTAGGGTGAACCGTGACAGAGAGATGACAGCTATGTAAAGATGGAGCCAGAGATTGGAGTTAGGCTACCACAAGCCAAGGAAAGCCTGGGGCTACCAGAAGCTGGAAAAGGCAAGGAAGGAGTCTTCCCTATAGACTTCAAAGGGAACATGACCCTGCCCAAAACTTAATTTCAGATTTTCAGACTCTAGAATTTTAAGAATATATTTATTTTGTGTTATGCCACCTGGTTTGTTTTAAGCCTCCTGTTAGTCATGGCAGCCCTAGGAAACTAATACACTCAACTAAAGAGTTGTGGAGATTTTGACTCAGAGGTTAAAACCATTATTAGTGTGACTGGTTGTGCAAAATAAGCCAGTTAGTAAGTTCATAAATAAATAGGTAATAAATAAATACAGGTTATTTTAGAGAAAGGGTTAAGCACCTGATCAAGTAGAGAAGGAAGGTCTTTCTGAATTCTAAGAAGCTTAGCCGTGATGAGGTATTAAGAGAGGGCCATCAGGACTGTGAAGGAAAAAGATATCTGCAATTCAGAAAGTGAAATTTGGCCAAGGACTAAATAGCCATTTGGACAACAGGAACTAAGTATAGCAAATAAAGAACACGGAAGAACTCTGTTACTTTAGTGTGTGTGTGGTTCTGTGGTGTTTTAGAAGTCCACTCATACATGCAGTGCAATGCTCAGCCCTTCACTTCCTTGGTGAAATGTATTCTTAGGTATTTTATTCCTTTTGATGCAATTTTAAATGGGATTGTTCTCTTAATTTCTCTTTTTTAATAGTTTTTTTATTAATGTATAGAAATGCAACAGATTTTAGTATACCAATTATATATCCTGAAAACTTACTAAATTTATTAGCTCTTAAAACCCTTATATCATATATATCTTACATAAATCATATTACCTTCTTTTAATCATTTTATTCACTTGTGTTATAAATGATACTTTGAATGATTTGTTTTATAAGATTTATTACTTTCTCTTTCTATGGTCAAGTTAATATGAACATTTTATAGGGTAGTTTGAAAATTAGCCATCAGGATTTCTTTCTCAGTTCTAAAGTGTCTTTCAGGAGTATCTGTTACTCTAGCATTCTTCCTTACCCTAGACTACTCCTCATCCCCACAATGAGTCTAGTCCATTGCTTGGTGGCACACAGTATGACTCAGAATATGTTTTTTAGCTCCTCAATGTGGAGCATAAGAATGGAGCCACAGCGTTCCCCAGTGTGTGTTGATTCATGATGACTCTGCTATAAGAAGGGCTAATAATATACCCAGTATAGACAATGTCTTGTTTTTTACTATATCCTCAATAACTACCACATTTGGCCTATTACATATCAGATTCTCAGTAAAGGAATGGGAGATAATTTAAGAGAAGAATTACAGGGCTGACCTTTGTAAAGAGAGAGGAGTGATCTGGGTACTACTTAAAGAATTTTTAGAAATATTATATATAGGGACGGGGGTTTGAGCTCTTTGTCAAGATAATATCCTCATGGAATGTCTTAGCTGTCAGATCTAGGTTTGGAAATAGTGCTGAGCTTTGCAGTGCCACACTAGGTAGCTATTTTTTAACAATGGGGTCTAGGCTTGTTAGTTTTCAAAGCCCTGTGATGAAAAAAGTTATATACTACAAAGTTAGAGCAGAACTCAGTAGTTCCATATTTATCAGTAATTTTATAGGTTAACTCGAAGGTTCTCTTCAGGAAGTTGACCGAGGTATTTAGTTTGATTTTACACTGATAAATGAAAGGTGGTGACCCAGAAATTCAATATCTACAAGAGGATCTTGTCAGCAAGAACAACAATGAATTAAATAAGATGAACTGAAATTATCTGGCATGGGCAAGCATCTTCTATTTTCATTAACATATTTTTAGGGCTTGTTACAAAGCACACACTACACTAGGCACTGGGATACAAAGCCTTCAGGGACTTGCTGTTAAAGGAGGTGTGATGTGTAACAGAATTATAAACAGTAAATTGCTGCAATGTGATCATTCATTCATCCATTCATGCATTTATGCCACAAATGCTCATTAACACCTTTTATGGGTCAGACATTTGTACCAGGCTTTGAGAGATGAAAAGACAGGGTCCATGCCCTCAAGCAATTCATAGATAGTAAACAAATAATTACAAGTGCTCTAGACAACTATACAGAAATGCAGCACACCACAAAAATATTTAACATGTGAATGAACTTTATCTTGGTGGCTGGATAAAGTTACCTGGAGGAAGGCCTGCCTAAATTGAGACAGAAGGATACATAGGAATGAAATAGTAGGGAGAGTGTCCAAGGCATAAAGAATATCATTCAAAAGACCTGAGTTTAAAATGTATAAACTTATTGAACTGAAATATATTCTATTTGACTTAACCATATATTTTTAGAAGGAGAATGGTGAGAAAGGAGGCTAAGTAGGTAGCCAAATCATATACCTTAAGAACTTGTTAAGGATATGTGTTCTAATCTTAATTCTTGAGATCTTGTTCCTGATAAGCAATAGGAAGCCATTGCACCAAAGGGGGATAGAATGATCAGATGTACATTTTTAAAATGTCACTCGAAGTGCAAAGAGCTCTAAGGAGCCAAGAGTGGAAGCTGGACAACCAGTAATGAAGGTGTCATGGTGTCCAGGAGAGAAATGATGGTGTAAACGAGGATAGTGGTGAAGGGAAAGAAGATGATTTCAAGAGATATTGAAGAGTTAGGATTTAGAAGATTAGTGAAAATAAATGTGACAGATGAAAGATAGAGAGACTTTCAAGCAACTGTCAAATGTCTGATGAACAATGGGTACCTGCTGCGCGACTTACTAGAAGAGGAGGAGTTTATGGCCTGTAAAAATGTCGGGAAAACATCACAGAGTCATGATCTGAACAGGCTGCTCCAAGAGCATTGATGCAGCATCAGTCTAAACTGCTTATAGGTGCAGAGGTAAATTTTCTACTTGTGGAACAGAACTCATTTTATTATTGCATTTCCATCCCTTTCTTCTGTGAAAGCATCTTTCTTCAATTTAGAAAATGTTGCCTTATCACCCCCAAAGCTGCAATGTTTACACTGACCTCACTTCTCTGGTCTAATGAAAAACATCTGGGATTTTTGAATGTAGGACTAGTAAGTATGTACATCAATCCCTCTCTGGTGGAGGTGGGTATAGATGTGAACCCTGGAACCGTCGGTTACCATTGCCCTTGTTCAAAGGTGGATGGTTGGCTAAGAGAGTGGGTGATGGAATGGGAAGATTACTACTCTCAATGCAGAGGAGTAGCAGCTACTGGAGAAAACTAAAGGATTTAGGGAAGATTGTACAAGTATTAGTTAGAGAGAATATTAAAACACAGAAAATGCTTAAGGTCTGATGTGAATGATACACTGAACTTTCTTTAGCCATGTTTGAGAAGAAGCAAAGGTGACACTATTAATGGAACCACACTTCATGGACTGGCATAATTTCTTCTGTGCTCTCTGTTTCTTGATGTCTCCTTGATATATTAAGAAAATGAAGAGCTCTCCTCCTGTTCTCTACTAGTTGAGAAAATGTTTCTCACCCTGAAACATTTCATGTAGATCCTGATTTTGATGATAACCTGATCCATAACTCTTGAACACAGAAATGAATATGTACATTGTAGATTTGGGGGCTGTTGTAAAATGGAAAATACCTCAAGTTTTACTCTAATCATTTCAAGAGTCCCACAGACACATTTTATTCATATATTGCTACTTTTAAATAGTATTTTTTTAAAGATTTTATTTATTTATTTGACAGACAGAGATCACAAGTAGGCAGAGAAGCAGGCAGAGAGAGAGAGAGGAGGAAGCAGGTTTCCTATTGAGCAGAGAGCCCAATGTGGGGCTCCATCCCAGGACCCTGGGACCATGACCTGAGCCAAAGGCAGAGGCTTTAACCCACTGAGCCACCCAGGCGCTCCCATATATATTTCTACTTTTAATAGTTTGGGCTACCCCTGGGCTGCCAGCCTTGCTGGGAATTATCTGCCTTAGAAAATTAGTGATTATTGAACCCAGCCTAGATCTCAGCTGACCTATCCAAAAGTAGTAACAAAATCACTGGTTCTGCTCAGCACTAGTATTTATTAAGGCAGCAATGTTAATTGGAAATAAGATGTGCTCTAAATTAAAATACATCAGATTTCAGAGATTTAGCTTGAACAATGATTGTAAAATAAATCACTATTTAGCTTTCAATATTGATTAGATGTTAAAATAACATTTTATATATATTGGGCTGAGTAAAATGTATTGTTAATGTTATACCTATTTTATTTTACCGTTTTAATGTAACTACTAGAAAGTTTAAAATCTGTGTTTGGGTTTCTTTTTTTTTTTTTTTTGGTCTTTGGTTTCACTTATTATCATAAATTAGTAAATTAGCATTCTGATTTACATATTTTAATTAACATATAATGCATTATTTGCCCCAGGGGTATGGGTCTGTGAATCATCAGACTTACATATTTCATAGCCCTCACCATAGCACATACCCTCCTGTGTCTCACATTATATTTCTTATTGGACTGTGTAATCAAGTGGCTTTTAGCAAAGGATTAAGTGAAATCAACTGCAGGTTTTTAAGTATGTGTTGTGGGAAGGGGGGTCATGATAAGACTTATTTTTGCCTTGTTTTAGAAATTTAGTGGTAGAAGCATAATTTAGATAAGGAAAAGAACAGAAATAAAGGAGTCAGTTACTTGAGTTTTGTAAGAGTCCAAATAAGAGATGACAGGGAACTGAAGTGCATTTGTGGTTTGGAAGAAAGAAAATGGATTTAGGATATATTTTAGGGTGAGAATTGGGAGCAGTTGGTGTTGAGTCAAATGTTTTGGTTAAGAAAATTTGGGGTTAAGAATATTAATTCCAGTGTCTGAGTAAATACAGTAATATGATAATATCTTCAATGGAGAGACAAAAGACAAAAAACAAATTTTTTATATCCCCAAAGGGAGAAAAAGAACTGACTTGGGAGTGTTAACAGCAATTAGTCAACTAAAACCAACTGTCCTACAATAGCTTCAAGTAGTTCACCTCAATTTAAAATCCTAAATGGAGTGAGAAGATTTAGCAAATCGTCTAATGAGTTTCTTCTTCCCAGAAGAAGTTTTTGGGAAGAATTTTATAATGCAGAAAATTTTCCCTAAGGCAAAACTTTTCTTTCATTTCTTTTTTTTTTAAGTAAATAAACTAAATATATAAACTAAATGCAATTGTATTATTAGACTTGTAACATCATAATGGAACCATATAGAACTATAATACAAATAAGTTAAGCTCTCACAATGGGTAAGTTAGAAAGGGGAAATAAATAATATTTTAAAAAATGATTACTACTTGAAGTCAAAAATTAAAATAATTTCAAGTAATCTTAGCAGAATTATTAATTTTATGATTTATGTTTGCTCCTATTACTGTGCTGATTGGTTGGAGAAAATACAATGCAGAAACCCCAAATGTAATAATGAAAGGGATATTAATGACCTCTTTCATTTATTTAACCATTATTTGTTCTGTACGAACTTCATGGGCTGAACTTTTGGAATACCATAGTGAGTTGAACACACTTATTCTGTCTCATGTAGTTTGAAGTTTAAGCTGGGGAGGAAAATTTCTACTTATAGTATATAAGTACAGTAATGAAGTTGACATTGATATAGGTTCTCTTAGAAGGGGCCTGCAATTCAGAGTTGGAGAGTATCCAGAAAGTCAGAATGTCCTCTCTAGAGAAAATAACATCTATATTGAGAATCAGAGGATTAGGATTAAGCTTGTTAAATTAGGCTAGTCATAGGTGGAATAGAATGAGGACAATGTACAAAGGTCACAGAGAAAGAGAGAACCTGACACATCCTGGATTCAGGAGGTTGATAATTTCATCAAAACATAGAGCTATCACATTGGATTGTCACTCACTTAGGCTGAGGTAAATGGAAATCATATTATAAAGGGCTTTCTAAATCATAATAAGAGTGTTCTTTTAGCTAAAGTCTTCTATTTTCATGTTATGCCTTTGTTACTTTTTTTTAAAGTGTATATTTTTAGTAATAAAATGTCTAGTAAGAAAAAATTATATGATTTCCAAACAACAAAGTATTATGTAGCAGTTTAATAAAAGAAAAATGTAAATCTCCATATATTGAGTTGGACAGATTCGGTGGGTCAGAGAAAGAGGGAGAGAGAATCCCAAATTGACTCCCCACTGAGTGTGGAATCCAACATGACATCCAAACTTGATCTCACCACCCTGAGATGATCACAACCTGGGCAAAAACCAAGAGTTGGATGCTTAACCAACTGTGCCACTCAAGTGCCCCTGAGGGAATAGAAAAGAATAAAGAAACTTTTTATCAATCTTATAGTAAGCAAGAAAGAAAAAAAAAAAAGAAGGAAAATATATCAAAATGCTTTAAAATATAGTAAAATCCTATATATTATTAATGAAATATTAATGGCTTAAATAAGCCCATTAAAGACTGAAATGCAAGAAAATTAGAATAGATTTAGAAAATCCAGCTAGCTCATGTTTATAGATGACACACTTAAAAAAAAAAAGCAAATGTAAAAATGAAGAATGTGAAAAAATTTTGAATAGACCTCTAGCAAATGAAAGTTTTGAATTAGCAACATACAAAATTTCCTATAAAGAAAATTTCACTGATGAAATCTATAACACTTCAAGAACATTTAATTTCAACCCTTTATAAATTCTCCCCCCCAAAAATAAAGAAAATACATTCCCACTTATTCTATGAGGCCAGCATTATCTTTTATCAAAACCAGATAAAGATATCACATGGAAATGAAACAACACAATTCTATCCCTTATGAATATATATGCAAAAATTCTTGACACAATACTAGCATACAGAATGCAACAACATATAAAAAGAATTATATAGCATGACCGAGTAGGAATGCAAGTTTGTTTAACATCCAAAAATTGACCAATATAATACACCATATCAATAGAACAAAGGACAAAAACTATGTGATCTTTTTAATGAATGCAGAAAAAAAAGTATTTTACAAAATTAGATACCCTTTCATGATAAAAAAAAATTCAAAGAACTAGGATTTTTGATCTAATAAAGGCCATCTATGAAAACCCTACAGTTTACATTACACTCAATGGTGAAAGAATGAATGTTTTCCCCCTGCAATGAGGAAAAAAAAATACAAGAAAGAAAGAAAGAAAGAAAGAAAGAAATGGTGTCTGTAATTATCATTTGTATCCAACATAGCTCCCAAGGTTTTAGCGAAGGCAGTTAGACAATAATAACAAAACACATTCAGACTGAAAAAGAAGTAAAATTATCTTTATTTGCAGATATTATGATGCTGTATATAGAAAATCCTAAGGTATCCTCAAAATAACTATCAGAACTGATAAATGTACAAGATTGCAGTATGCAAGATCAATATAAAAATCTACAGAATGGGAGAAAATATTTGCAAATCATATTTCTGATAAGTGACTCATAACAAGAATATATTCAGAATCCCTGCTGCTCAAAAATAAAACACAAATAACCGAACTCAGAAATGGGCAAAGGATATGGATAGACATTTCTCCAAAAAGTTGAACGAATGGCCAATAAGCAACTGAAAAGATGATTAACATCATTAGTCATTGGGGAAATGAAAATAAAAAATGCAGTGAGATGCCATTGCACACCCACTAAGGTAACTATAGTTAAAAAAAAAAAAAAGAAAAGGCAGATGATAACAGATGTTGACAAAGATATGGATAAATTGGAACCCCCATACATGGCTTGAAATGAAGCAGCTGCTTTGGAAGAGAACTTGGCAGTTCCTGAAATTTTTAAGCACAGAGTTACCATATAACCCAGCAATCCTTTTCCAGTTATATTCCTAAGAGGAATGTAAGTGTGTGAAATATATACACACAAAAATTAATACATGAATGTTCATTATGCAGTGTTATTCATAATGGCCAAAATGTGGAAACAAACTAAATGCCTGTCAAGTCACGAAGGAATAAACAAAAATGATATGTCAATGCAATTAAATATTACATGGCAAAAAAATGACATACTGATATACACTAAAACATGGTTGAATTTTTAAATAATTTTGCTAAGTGAAAGATGGCACTCACAAAAGACCATATATTGTATGATTCCATTCATATGAACTGTCCAGAATAGACAAATCCATAGAGAAAAAAAGTAGATGAGTGATTGCCTAGAGCTAGAAATGGGGGTAACAGAAGTGTCTGCTAATGTGTATAACTATTCAGATGAAGAAAATAATCCTATGGTTTAGAGAACTTCCTTAAACCATTACTTCCAGATAGATTTGCTAGCTATGAATTCTAGTTTTTCTTTACCTGAGAATGACTTGCCTTCCCCATTATTGATAAAGTGTAGTTTTCATTGGATATAGGATTCTGTATTTATTATTATTACTATGTTGTTGTTGTTGTTAGCCAATATATATTACATCATTACTTTTTTGATGTAGTGTTCAACGATTCGTTGAATCGTTGCATATAACACCCAGTGCGCATCACAACACATGCCCTCCTTAATACCCATCACCTGGTCACACAAGTCCCCCATCCCCTTCCCTTCTGTAATCCTCAGTTTGATTCCTGAATTTTGTATCGATAGTTATTTTCTTTCAGCACTTGAAAAATGCCGTGCTATTTTCTTTTGACCTCTATGGTTTCTGCTGAGAAATCCACTGCTATTTGAACAATGCCAATCCTGCCATTCCTCCACCTCCCTTACCCCATAGGTAGGTAAGGTGTCATTTCTTTCACTGTTTTCAAGATTCTTTTTCTTTGTCTTTACTTTTTGAAGTTTGACTATGATGTGTTTTAGTTTGAGTTTCTTTGGGATTAACTTGTTTGGTATTACCACAGCTGCTTCAATCTGTGTGCTTATGTCTTTTGCCAAATTGGGGGAGTTTTCAGCACTATACACTCAGTAACTATACTTATCATTATATTTTAAAGTGAAAGACTAACTTCTATTCTCCTAGTAGTGGAAACTAGGTACAGAGTTTCACTATAAGCACTCTTATTTAACTTAGTGCTGGAAGCTCTAGCCAGTAAAATAAAGCAATGAAGGCATATGAACCTGAAAGATTGAAATAAAACTGTCCCTCCTTGCAGATGACATGATTGATGATTATCTTTGTAAAGAATCTCAAGTATTATAGAAAACAAACCAAAAAAGCGAAACAAAAACCCCTCTTAAAGCAAATAAATGAATTCAGCTAGGATGTAGGGTACCAGACAAACATACAAAAATCAAATGAATTTCAATATACTAGCAATGAGTGTATGAATAACAAGATTAAAAATACAATGCCATTGACCATTGCTTAAACAGAATGAGATGCATATAAATCTAACAATACATTTCTAAAAAGTTAGTAGAGGAAATCAAGCATATTTAAACAAATGAAAAGGAAGACCATATTCATAAATTGGAAGGAAGCCTCAGCATAGTAAAGTTATCAATCATCCCTAAATTGATACAATGCTTTAATACAATTCTTAAAAAAAAATTCCAGTATGATTTTTATGTGTGTGTGCGTGGGTGTAGACAAGCTTATTCTAATCTTTATATGGATAGGTAAAGAAACTAGAGTAGCTAAAATAATTTTGAAAAGAAAAAAAAATAAAGTGAAAGGAATCAGTCTTCCTGATAACAATACTTACTACATAGCCATTGTAATCAAGATTGTAGAATTGGCTGAGGGACAGATAAATCTATCATTGAAACAGAATAGATATCCTGTAATACATTTACACAAACATGAGCAAGTGATTTTTAACAAAGGTACAAAAGCAATTCAACAAAAGAAAGGTAACCTTTTCCACAAGTAGTGCTGGAATAATTAGATACGTACAGGTAATACATTCATACCTAGACCTTAATTTAAACCTCACACCATATATAAAGTTACTTGAAATAGTTCCAAGTTCTTCACATCCTTACAACACTTTTTATCTTTTTTTTTTTTTTTTTTTTTAAGTAACAACCATCCTAAAGATATCTCATGTGGTTTTGATTTGTATTTCCCTGAAGATTAGTAAGGTTGAGAATCTTTTTAAATACCTATCATCCATGTGTATGTCTTCTTTGGAGAAATGTCTATTTGGTCATTTGCCCAGTTTTTAATTTTTTTTTAATTTTTAAGATTTATTTATTTACTTGAAAGAGAGAGCGAGCTAGAATGCATGCAGGAGGGTAGAGGGGCAGAGGGAGAGAGAAAGAAAAACTTAAGCAGATTCTGTGCAGCTCAGAGCTCACCCTAGGGTTCAGTATGATGACCCTGAGATCACGACCTTGAGATCAGGACCTGAGCTGAAACGAGGAGTAGGATACTTAACCAACTGAGCCACCCAGGCATGCCCTTTGCCCCATATTTTAATCAGGTTATTAGTCTGTAGGAGTTCCTTATCTGTCTTGGAAATTAATGGATATACACATTACAAATATTTTCTCCTATTGTGCTGGTTGCCTTTTCACCCAATCAGTTATTTCTGTTACTCTGCAGAAGCTTTTCAGTTCAATGTAGTCCTACTTCTCTGATTTTGCTTTTCTTGCTTATGCTTTTGGTGTTATATTGATATGCCAGTTATATATGTTATATATTAGTGTGTATATATATATATATATATATATATATATATATGCATGCTAAAAAGTTATCAACTACCAATACCTAGTCTTTTTTCCCCTCTATCCCCTTGCTCTACAGTTTCTAACAAGTCTACCAAGGGCTGTGGTGGGGAGGGAGTAGAGGTCTACCAGGATAATCAGGCAGGACAATTAAGAAAATCTGTAATTTTTTATTTATTTGTTTTTAATTTTTGCTACACATTCTCCTCAGCTTACTCAAGTAAACTGCGCAAGATTTTTGTATTTAATGTGTTGTCATCAGAGGTTTTGGTGAGCGGTACCTGGATGGCTCAGTCATGACCTTTGGCTCGGGTCATGATCTCAGGGTCCTGGGATTGAGCCCCATGTAGGAGTCCCTGGTGAGCAGGGAGTCTGCTTCTTTCTCTCCCTCTGCCTCTGTCCTTGACTCATGTCTCTCTCAAATAAATAAAATCATTAAAAAAAAGTTTTGACAATAAAACTAATTTAAGAACTTATTAAGTAAATAATTTCAAATTATACATATGTTGAATATGTATAATTCCATGAGACTTAAATGGGATGATTTTTATATGGTATGTATTTATCAATCACTACTATAGTTTTAGATATTGTTTGTGCAGTGACTTTTTCTCTATCCAACATGTTAGGTCATATTCTGTATTAGTTTATTATATCTGTCATAACTAATACCACAGACTGGACAGCTGAAACAATAGAAATTTACTTCTTCAACTTCCTAGAGGTCTGAGATCAAGGTGTTTCTAGAGTCTGGGATCTCTCTGGGATCTCTCTCTGCATGTCCTAATCTCCTATTTTTATAAGAGCACCAGTTGTATTGGTTTAGAACTCACCTCAATGGCTTTATTTTTATTAAATTACCTATTTACAGGCCCTGCCTTCAAATATAGTCACATTACGAAGTCCTGGAAGTTAGAACTTCAACATGTAAACTTTGGGGACACATGTAACCCCTAACTCTCACATGCTTTGATACCTTCAGTTACTTGTCATAAGAAACTGATTCAGTTTAGGAAAGTTATTCCTGGTTTGCGGTAATAAGCACATTTTCAAAATGAATCTGAAATCAAGTATTATTTGCTCCTACAATTAGGGTTATAAGTAGCCTGGCTTCTGAGTGTAAGGAAAGCAGTGGATCAGGTCTACTACTTGCTTTTCCCATCTAGAGTCCTAGCCTTCTTCCCCATCTTCCCAACTCCAGTTTGTAATTTTCTCTACAATTGTACTCACCATTTATATTTCTCAAGGATAAAACAAGTACCAAGCCATGTGTCTCTAAAATTTCAGGACACACAAGTCATGTGTCTGAGAGATCTTTTAAAAGTCTATCTCTTGACTTGAGATGAGAATGCCCTCCACATAACCCTGTCCATTGGAGGTGTTGTTGAGACTCACAGCACACTCATAGTGCTTTCTTTTCTTTCTTTCTTTCTTCTTTTTTTAATTTAAATTTTAGATATTTAACAAACAGTGAAATATTGGTTTCTAGATTAGAATTCAGTGATTCATCACTTACATACAGAATTCAGTGCTCATGATAACAAGTGCCCTCCTTTATATTCATCACATATCTAATCCACCCCCACCCACCTCCCTCCATCAACGTTTCTATCATTAACCATCATTAACCATCTCTTATGGCTTGTTTCCCTCTCTCCTTTTATTTTCTTTTCTCCCTTCCCATATGTTCATCTGTTTTCTTTCTTAAATTCCATATATAAATGAGATCATTTGGTATTTGTCTTTCTCTGACTTACTTATTTCACTTAGTATAATACACTGCAGACCCATCCATGTCATTGCAAATGTGAAGATTTCATTCTTTTTTAAAGGCTGAGTAATATTCTCTCTCTCTCTCTCTCTCTCACACACACACACCCGACATCTTCTTTATCCATTCATCAGTTGATGGATATCTGGGGTCTCTTCATAGTTTGGCTGTTGTTGATAATGCTGTTATAAATATTGGAATGTATATATCCCTTTGAATCTATATTTTTGCATCCTTTGGGTAAATACTTAGTAGTTTATTTGCTAGAATGTAGGATGGTTCTATTTTTAACATTTATGGACTCTCCATACTGCTCTCCAGAGTGGCTGCATCAGCTTGCCTTCCCATCAGTAGTATAAGAGGGTCCCCCTTTCTCTACATCCTTGCCAACAGCTGTTTATTCCTGTATTGTTAATTTTAGCCATCCTAATGCATGTGAGACAGTATCTCATTATGGTTTTGGCTTGTATTTTCCTGATGATGTCTGATGTTGAGCATCTATTCATATGGAATGTTAGCTATCTGGATGTATTCTTCGAAAAAACTGTCTATTCATGTTTTCTCCCCATTTCTCAACTGGGTTATTTGTTTTTTGGGTGTTGAGTTTAATAATTTTTTTATAGATCTTGGATACTAACCCTTTATTGGAGATGTCATTTGCAAATATCTTCTCCTATTCCCTAGACTGCATTTTAATTTTGTTCATTGTTTTCCTTTGCTGAGCAGAAGATTTTTATCCTGATGAAGTCCCAGTAGTTCATTTTTGTTTTTGTATTCCTTACCTCCTGACATGTATCTAGTAAGAAGTTGTGACAGGTAACGTTAAAGAGGTCTCTGCCTGTGTTGTCCAGGATTTTGATGGATTCCTGTCTCATATTAGGGTCTTTCATCCATTTAGAATTTATTTTTGTGTAGGGTGTAATAAAGTGGTCCGATTTCATTCTTCTGCATGTTGCTGTCCAGTTTTTCCAGCACAATTTGTTGAAGAGCCTTTTTTCCATTGGATATTCTTTCCTTGTCTATTGAAGATTAGCTGCATATAGTTGTTAGTCCACAACTGGGTTCTCTATTCTGTTCCATTGATCTTTGTGTTTGTTTTTGTGCCCGAACTTAAATACATAGTGGTTAAAAGACATCTTGCTAAAGAATGAATAGGTCAACCAGGAAATTTAACAAAAAAACAAAAACAAAAATAAAAAAAAAAACCCAAAACCAAAAAACAAAACAAAACAAAAAAGAAAATTTAAAACTGGAAGGAAATGAAAATGAAAGCACAACAGTCCAAAACCTTTGGGATGCAGCAAAAGCACTTCTAAGAGGGATGTATATTGTAGTACAGGCTTAACTTAAGAAACAAGAAACAAGAAAAATCTCAAATACACAACCTAACCTTACTTCTGAAGGAGGGCATAGCAAATAAAGCCTAAAACCAGCAGCAGAAGAAAAATAATAAAGATTAGATCAGAAATAAATGATATAGAAACAACAACAGCAAAAAAATTGGAACAGATTAATGAAACCAAGAGCTTGTTCTTTGAAAGAATTAATAAAATTGATAAACCCGTGGCCAGATTTATCAAAAAGAAAAGAGAAAGAAACCAAATAGATAAAATCATGAATGAAAGAGGAGAGATCCCAACCAACACCACAGAAATACAATGATAAAAGAATACTCTGAAAAACTATATGCCTACAAACTGGGAAACCTGGAAGAAATGGACAAATTCCTAGAAACTTACAACCTGCCAAAACTGAAATAGGAAGAAATAAAAACTTGAACAGACCCATAATCAGCAAAGAAATTGAATCAATAATCAAAATCTCCCAACAAACAGAAGTCCAGGGCCAGATGGCTTCCCAGAGGAATTCTACAAAATAGTTAAAGAAGAGTTAATAATTATTCTTCTCAAACTGTTCCAAAAAATAGAAATGGAAGGAAAACTTCCAAATGCTTTCTATGAGGCAAGCATTCCTTAATTCCAAAACAAGAAAAAGACCCCACTACAAAGGAGAATTACAAGTCAATATCCCTGATGAGCATGGATACAAAATTCTCCATAAAATACTAGCAAATTGAATTTAACAGGACATTAAAAGAATTGTTCACCACAATCAAGCGGGTTTATTCTGGGAATTCAGAGGTGGTTCAATATTCACAAAACAATCAATGTGATATACCACATTAAATAAAAGGATAAGAACCCTATGATCCTCTCAAAAAATGAAGAAAAAGCATCTGAAAGAGTGCAACATCTTTTCCTATTAAAAACCCTGATCCACATAGGGATAGATGGGAACATCTCAACATCTTTAAGGCCATATACAAAAGACCCACAGCTAATATCATTCTCAATGAGAGAAAACTGAGAGCCTTTCCCCTATGGTCAGGAACAAGAGAAGGATGTCCACTCTCACAATTACTATTTAATATAGTACTAGAAGTTCTAGCTTCAGCAATCAGGCAACAAAAAGAAATAAAAGCCATCCAGAGTTGAGAGTAAGAAGTCAAACCTTCACTCTTTGCAATGACAGGATACTCTATGTAGAAAACCCAAAGAAGTCCATCAAAAAAATTGCTAGAACCCAGACATGAATTCAGAAAGTCGCAGAATATAAAATCAATGTGCAGAAATCTTTTGCATTTCTATACACTAATAAAGAAACAACAGGAAGAGAAATCAAGGAATTGAATCTTTGCAATTGCACCAAAAACAATAAGATACCTAGGAATAAATCTAACTAAAGTAGTAAAAGATCTATACTCTGAAAACTATAGAATACTTATGAAAGAAATTGAAGAGGACACAAAGAAATGGAAAAGCATTCTATGCTCATGTACTGGATAAACAAACATTGTTAAAATGTCTATATTACCTAAAGCAATCTACACATTTAATGCGATCCCCCTCAAAATATCACCAACATTTTTCATAGAGTTAGAACAAACAATCCTAAAATTTGTATGAAACCACAAAGACCCCAAATACCCAAAACAATTCTGAAAAAAGAAAAAATAAAATTGGATGCATCATGATTCTGGATTTCAAGCTGTATTACAAAGCTGTAGTCCTCAAGACTGTATGGTACCAATAACTCTTTTTATTATTTTTTTAATTAAAAAAATTTAATTTATTTTCAGTGTAACAGTATTCATTGTTTTTGCACTACACCCAGTGCTCCATGCAATCTGTGCCCTCTCCAATACCCACCACCTGGTTCCCCCAACCTCCCAACCCCCGCAACTTCAAACCCCTCAGATTGTTTTTCAGAGTCCATAGTCTCTCATGGTTCATTTACCCTTCCAATTTCCCTCAACTCCCTTCTCCTCTCTAACTCCCTTTGTCCTCCATGTTATTTGTTATGCTCCACAAATAAGTGAAACCATATGATAATTGACTCTCTCTGCTTCACTTATTTCACTCAGCATAATCTCTTCTAGTCCCGTCCATGTTGCTACAAAAGTTGGGTATTTATCCTTTCTTCCTTTCTGATGGAGGCATAATACTCCATAGCGTCTATGGACCACATCTTCCTTATCCATTTGTCCGTTGAAGGGCATCTTGGTTCTTTCCACAGTTTGGTGACCATGGCCATTGCTGCTATAAACATTGGGGTACAGATGGCCCTGCTTTTCACTGCATCTGTATCTTTGGGATAAATACCCAGTAGTGCAATTGCAGGGTCATAGGGAAGTTCTATTTTTAATTTCTTAAGGAATCTCTACACTGTTCTCCAAATTGGCTGCACCAACTTGCATTCAAACCAACAGTGTAAGAGGGTTCCCTTTCTCCACATCCTCTCCAATACATGTTATTTCCTGTCTTGATAATTTTGGCCAGCCTAAGTGGTATAAGGTGGTATCTCAATGTGGTTTTAATTTGAATCTCCCTGATGGCTAGTGATGATGAACATTTTTTCATGTGTCTGATAGCCACTTGTATGTCTTCATTGGAGAAGTGTCTGTTCATATTTTCTGCCCATTTTTTAAAATGATTGTCTGTTTTGTTGAGTTTGAGGAGTTCTTTATAGATCCTGGATATCAACCTTTTGTCTGTACTGTCATTTGCAAATATCTTCTCCTATTCCGTGGGTTGCCTCTTTGTTTTGTTGACTGTTTCCTTTGCTGTGCAGAAGCTTTTGATTTTGATGAAGTCCCGAAAGTTCATTTTCACTTTTGTTTCCTTTGCCTTTGGAGACATATCTTGAAAGAAGTTGCTGTGACTGATATCGAAGAGGTTACTGCCTATATTCTCCTCTAGGATTCTGATGGATTCCTGTCTCACGTGCACATGGAATGTTCTCCAGAATAGACCATATACTGGGTCACAAATCAGGACTCAACTGATACCAAAAGACTGAGATTATTCCCTGCACATTTTCAGATGATAATGCTTTGAAACTGGACCTCAATCACAAGGAAAAGTTCGGAAGGAACTCAAACACCTGGAAGCTAAAGACCACCTTGCTTTAGAATGCTTGGATCAACCAGGAGATCAACGAAGAACTGAAACAATTCATGGAAATCAATGAGAATGAAAACACTTTGGTCCAAACCTATGGGATACTGCAAAGGCAGTCCTAAGGGGGAAATACATAGCCATCCAAGCCTCCCTCAAAAAATTGAAAAATCCAGAACACACCAGCTGTCTCTACACCTTAAAGAACTGGAGAATCAACAACAAATCAAACCAACATCACACATAAGAAGGGAAATAATCAAGATTAGAGCTGAGATCAATGAGGTAGAAACCAGAGATACAGTAGAATGTATCAATGAAACTAGAAGCTGGTTTTTTAAAAGAATCAATAAGATTGATAAACTATTGGCCACATTCATCCAAAATAAAAAGAGAGCAAGAAATTTTCTCTTAAAAAATTCTCTCTTTTAAATTAATAAAATTATGAATGAGAAGGGAGAGATCACAATGAACACCAAGGAAGTAGAAACAATCATCAGAAGTTATTATCAACAGTAATATGCCAATAAGCTAAGCAACCTAGATGAAATGGATGCATTCCTGGAAAACTACAAACTCCCAAAGTTGAACCAGGAAGAAATTGACAACCTGAATAGACCGATATCTCGTAACAAGATTGAAGCAGTGATTAAAAACCTCCCAAAAAACAAGAGCCCAGGACCTGACGGATTCCCTGGGGAATTCTACCAAACTTTCAAAGAAGAAATAACACCTATTCTACTGAAGCTGTTTCAAAAAATTGAAGCAGAAGGAAAATTTCCAGACTCTTTCTATGAAGCCACCATTACCTTGATCCCCAAACCAGGCAAAGACCCTATCAAAAAGGAGAATTTCAGACCAACATCACTGATGAATGTGGATGCTAAGATTCTCAACAAGATCCTAGCAAACAGGATCCAACAGCACAGTAAAAAGATTATCCACCATGACCAGGTGGGATTCATCCCTGGGCTACAAGGATGGTTCAACATTCACAAATCAATCAATGTGATAGAACAAATTAATAAGAGAAGAGAGAAGAACCACATGGTCCTCTCAATTGATGCAGAAAAAGCATTTGAAAAAATCCAGCATCCATTCCTGATTAAAACACTTCAAAGTATAGGGATAGAGGGAACATTCCTGAACTTCATCAAATCTATCTATGAAAGACCCACAGCAAATATCATCCTCAATGGGAAAAAGCTTGCAGCCTTCCCGTTGAGAACAGGAACACAACAAGGATGCCTACTCTCACCACTCTTGTTCAACATAGTATTAGAAGTCCTAGCAACAGCAATCAGACAACAAAGAGAAATAAAAGGTATCCAAATTGGCAATGAAGAAGTCAAACTCTCTCTCTTCTCAGATGACATGATTCTTTATATGGAAAACCCAAAAGACGCTACCCCCAAACTATTAGACTCATACAACAATTTTGCAATGTGGCAGGATACAAAGTCAATGTACAGAAATCAATGGCTTTCTTATACACTAACAATGAAAATACAGAAAGGGCAATTAGAGAATCAATTCCATTTACTATAGCACCAAGAACCAATAAGATACCTGGGAATAAACCTAACCAAATAGGTAAAGGATCTGTACTCAAGGAACTACAGAACACTCATGAAAGTAATTGAAGAAGACACAAAAAGATGGAAGACCATTCCATGCTCTTGGATCAGAAGAATAAACATTGTTAAAAAGTATATACTGCCTAGAGCAATCTATACTTCTTTTTAAAAAAATTTATTTATTTATTTGACAGACAGAGATCACAAGCAGGCAGAGAGGCAGGCAGAGAGAGAGGAAGGGAAGCAGGCTCCGTGCTGAGCAGAAAGCCTGATGTGGGGCTTGATCCCAGGACCCTGGGAACATGACCTGAGCTGAAGGCAGAGGCTTTAACCCACTGAGCCACCGAGGCGCCCTGCAATCTATACTTTTAATGCCATTCCAATCAAAATTCCACCTGTATTTTTCAAAGAGCTGGAGCAAATAAGCCAAAAATTTGTATGGAATCAGAAGAGACCCCGAATCACTAAGGAAATGTTGAAAAACAAAAATAAAACTGGGGGCATCACATAACCTGATTTCAAGCTTTACTACAAAGCTGTGATCACTCAGACAGCATGGTACTGGCATAAAAACAGACACACAGACCAGTGGAACAGAGTAGAGAGCCCAGATATGGACCCTCAACTCTATGGTCAAATAATCTTCGACAAAACAGGAAAAAATATCCAGTGGAAAAAAGACAGTCTCTTCAATAAATGGTGCTGGGAAAACTGGACAGCTATATGTAGAAGAATGAAACTCGACCATTCTCTTACACCATACACAAAAATAAACTCAAAATGGATAAAAGACCAATGACTCTTTTTAAAGATCTTCTCCAAATGTCCAGTCCTTTTCAGTTTTTCCAACCTTTTTTATAGACTGAAATTAATAGTCTGCTAAGAGGAAAAACCCCTAATATTCTGATTTCTCCTTTTTTTACATCCTATGTAGTGATTTTACACCTCAAATTAGAATGTGGCAACTTTTGTTTGGGGTCTTCAATGTAATTGAAACACTAGAAATTTCATTTTAAACATTTTGCTTTATAAGAATTATGATGCCATAGGATTTGTGAATTTTTCCAAACCAAATGTTAAAAAAAAGAATAAAATAAATAAGACATACCCCTTCTCACTGCTATGCATTCATATGTCTAAGATAAATTTCTAAATAATAAAATCAGTATGTCATAATTTAAAGTTATGGAGAAATTATTGGTTAAAATGGAGATAAAAGACTCAAAACGTCATATTTTGGGGATAAATTTTTGGAAAAAATTAAGAAAGATGGAAATTGCCACAAATTTACTAATGAGTACAAAGATTTTACCTCTTCTAAGTCATTTGAGAATAGTAAGCATCATGGAAGTAATTGGAAGCTTAGTTCATGAATAAAACAAAGCTTTGATACTCAGTCTCCCTCTGAGATAAATTCAGAAAATATTCATATTTAGAATGCAAGTTAGCAGTTTCCAGGACCCATAACCAGTGACAGAAATGGAAGGAGAAGACATGGTCTTGCCCACTTTTTGTTACTGAAGTCTGTGTGTCTATACAGAGTGGATCTTGCAAAGCACAGATGGTTAATCATTTGCAAGTATTCTCCTTTATCTGGGAAAATGTCACTCTTATTCAAACTCAAAATGACACTAAAAAATGACAAAATGACAATTTGGCAACCCAACATACCTATTATATACTCCCCTCCTCAAAAAAAGGAAAGAGAGAGAGAGGGTCTGTTTAACTACTCATTCACTTACTCAATTCACACATCGCTACTAAATACCCATTGCATGCAAGGCAGGCATGAGACACAATAGTGCTAACCAGAAGCATGTTTAGACCTTGGTTATAAAGTAGTGTGTAAAACACAGATAACTTGTCAGGCATTTGTGATTGATTTTCTCATTTAATTCTGTTTTTTTATACCTTCAACTCAGTCATCTAGAGTCATCAATACCTTTCATTTCTGGGTTCAGCATTGTTTTGCTTCTGGATTCTGACCAAGCAAGACCATATTCAGAAGTTCAATGGTGGAGGTAGTGGAGAAGGGTATTAAGAGTTATCATTATTACTCTAAGGCTGTTATTTTGGATATCAAGGAAAAAACTCTAGACACCTCCATCATCACTAAACCATAACATTCCCTTCATATTTTCAATATTTGCTTTACTCTGATAACTGAAGGCTGTCTTGTTCCCCTGTTCATATTCCAGCTGCCTGTGTACATGGAATTTACTTTTTGGAGTTTGCAGTCAGGTGGAAGAGAAAGTTTTATCTTTGAAAATAAATTGAATAGATATGAAGATAAAAGGATAAACAGATTATAGATAGGAAAGTAGATAATAGATATATTACACATGAGTTGTTTACATATTGCTCCATGGAACAAGAGGTAACTGTGTCTTGAATTCATCAATGCTATAATCTTTATGGTTGCTACTTGATTGTTTTCTAAGAAGGAGAAACTGTAAAGGAAATGAAACTGCTAAAATAAAGTGTGCTCTAGGCAACCATGAAAAAACTTAAAGCATTTTATGATTAAATTACTTAATATTTTCTACTTAATTTCAGAATTCTATAGGGGCCATGGAACATATATTTAAAAGGTGTGTGAGGGACACCATTCATTAAAAAACAGGAAAAGGTAGTGGAAACTTTATTAAAAATTGACTAATAGGCACTCTAGATAATTGAAATGACAGCTTGTTTTGACAGCTGCAAGCAAAAATCTACTTGTTCAAAACAGTGAGTGTAAATCTTTTTAATTTCCAGAAAGAAAAATGATGTACAGGTTTAACTTAATTCAGTCAGCTCATAAAGTGTAATAATAAAAGGTAACTCTTCACCTGACTAGTGAAATTCTGGTAATTGGAGGTCCTGCCAATCACTGCACAGTGGGGCTGGATGTGAAGACCTTTGAAGGCCCTCAAGTGGAAGAGTTAATTTCCTCCAAGATCCTCAAGGAAACTGAAATAAACCCAGGAGCAACCAAATATCCCCAGAATAACCTTTTAAAATACCACTTAGTATCAAATTTGGGGATCATGAAACACTTCCAGAAGTGCTTTGTCACCCAAATCTCCTAACAAGTAGAAAGAAGTGGAAACACATTCATCATCTATGCCATGGCCCCCATAGGTATTTTGTAATTATGCTGTAAAAGCTAAAGAATAAAATTAAAAAAAAAAAAAAGACAGTTAAGTTTCCTAATCAACAAAACAAGTCAAATCTCGGGTCAAGAATAATCTGTGCAACATTAAAGTGCACCAGTTTTCCTTAATTAAGACATGGCTGCTTGATTTTATTACATTTATACCCATAAAGGAAATAAAGAGAGCAAACAAAGCAGTTGATGAATCAAATCCTGGCTTTTCAAACTCACTTTATATCTGATTATAAAAGGCAAAGTGGAGCTTAGGTATCCAGCCTCAGGATCTGAATTTCATGCTCTCCAGATATTTTTATTTTTTTATTTTATATTTATATTTTATTTTATTATTTTTTGTTTTTAGATTTAAATAGTCATCTTATATGAGACACAACAAGCTAAGAATTTAAATTTCACTTTTTATCAGTTTTGATTCTCCTCTTGCTAAGAGAGCACACAACTGAACCCAACAAAAACTAAAACCAGTTCATGAACGGGATTTGATTGTGTATTTTTAGACTTTATCTACACTCTATGTGGGAGAGTTTGGTATAAAATACATTTGTTTAAAATGTTACAGAGCATAGAATTGCCAGGAACAATTTAAGCTCCATAAATGTTTCCTCTAAATTGAATCCAAGATGGCTGAGAATCTTATAACACAGTGTGGAATCCAATGCTTAGTTTTTAAATGAAACAATTTAAAAAATTGGAGCATTGCCATCATTTACAGCCATCAGGATCACTGTCATACTAGAGAGCCTTGATTTCTCTTCATTCCTAGCTCAACCACACTGAAAGTTTTACTTAAAATCCACACTGTGAAGCAGAAGGCTGAAAAAGTACATGATTTAGATCATCTCAGTAAATGGTCTTTTTTCTTCAGAGGTAAATCTGTTCCCTTACTTAAGCTATAGCAACCTTTTGACCTTAGAAGTGAAAATGTTTCCAAAGTTAAATTTCATAAGTCTTTTTTAATCAAGATGTATTCATTTCTTTGTTCATAGTTAAAGATTTACATTGTATATGTTTAATATCTTATGTGTAAACAAGGGCCATAAATTATTGATTAGTTAATATGGTCTATGAATGAATGCATTTTTCTCAAGGTAGACTGATTTTATTATTAACAGAAGAGAACGAATCTAAATCCTTAATGTCTGTGAGGCGTTACACAGGAAAAAACATTTTAAAATTTAATAACAACAAGAGGGAATGCACATGAAGTTAGATTGTCCCTGGTGAAAGTGTATTACATTCAAAACTTTTATTAATACAAAGAATTATTAATATATTAAATGGTATTAAAATGTACAGCCACATTTAGATAGATAGATGTTTTAATACCTATTTAGTCATTATTCAGATAAAAATTAATTTTTAAAAATACAAAAGCTAATGTTTATTTCAAAAAGCAAAAATGGGGGCTCCTGGGTGGCTCAGCGTGTTAAAGCCTCTGCCTTCAGCTCAGGTCATGGTCCCAGGGTCCTGGGATCGAGCCCCTCATCGGGCTCTCTGCTTGGCGGGGAGCCTGCTTCCCTTCTTCTCTCTCTGCCTGCCTCTCTGCCTACTTGTGATCTCTATCAAATACATAAATCAAATCTTTAAAAAAAAGCTTTAAAAATATTCAAAAATGGAAACTAGGAGCAAAGAGTAGATGTACACAAATACATGTATAATACATAAAGATGAAGTAAGGAATTTAATTGATACCAAACCTAGTCTGGAAATTCCAGAATGCAGAAATTGACTGTTGCTTCATACTCAAGATGACAGTTAAGATTAAATACAGAGACAGATGAACCCATGGAATGGGGAAACAGTGGTAATACTTAACTGTATAGTATGTCTAATATGTGAAATGAGGACAGGGAATAGGTTTGCATTGATAGATAAAGTACACTGTAGCCTAAAAACACAATTCAGGCAAAGAATGGCGGCAAACACAAGAGACATTCTTCTATTGCAAGACTTGGACACATCAAAGGGCACAGTAGGGAAACTCAAATACTAAATAAGAGACTGTGGAAGCGTCCCATCAATGATAATTAGGAACTGCATTTACTATTCATAATTATCATTTCTATTGAAAGAAACAACTAGGCCAGTCAGCCTTTCTTCCTTCTCTTCTTTTCCCCACTTTCACAGCCAATATAAAGAGTCAGGCGATAGAAACATTAAAGCTACACCTGGAGCATAGCTGTGAAGATAATAGCTGACTTTCCTGGGAGGTTTAGAATGAGTGTGCCTTCAAGAGAAGCAGTAAAGGGATTGGCATAATTTTAGAACTCTCTACCAGACCAAAACAAAGAAAAGAAAGCAAAAAGAAAAGAGTATACTAAATAATTTTTATACTAAAATAAAATTTGTCACTATGTTTTCATTTTCAAGCTGACCATTTTTGAGCCCTTACTCTATACGAGATATTGGTCTAAATGTATTGCATGTAACTCACAACAACACTGTGTTGAAGATTACATTATTTATCTTTTTCAGATAAGAGGCACAGAGAGAATAAGTAAGTTAGACCAAGTCATGGAACTTGTCAGTGGCAGAGCCAGGGTTTGAACTGAACTGACTTGGTTCCAGAGCCAATGTGCTTACCTCCTGCCCTCTGCGGTTTCTCATTTGTGATGCTGAGGAAGGGGCAAGTCCAAGATAGCCTTCCACTCGCCCTAACTTCACTTTCTAAAAATGAATTATGCACACAAAAGCCCCTTAACAGACCCCCAAATCATTTTGAACCTTCTTTTAAAGAGAAGAAAACTTTAGGAAGTAAAACTGCCCAAAGAAGCCTTTCTTCAGGGCACCTGCGTAGCTCAGTGGGTTAAGCTGCTACCTTCGGCTCAGGTCATGATCTCAGGGTCCTGGGATCGAGTCCCACATCGGGCTCTCTGCTCAGCAGGGAGCCTGCTTCCTCCTCTCTCTCTCTCTGCTTGCCTCTCTGCCTACTTGTGATCTCTCTCTGTCAAATAAATAAATAAAATCTTAAAAAAAAAAAAAAAAAAGCCTTTCTTCAGCAAACCCAGTCCATTTTATAGACATGGATGACTCAGGAAGCATCATTAACTGTTTAATGAAAACAGTACAAAAGAGAAGAATGGAGAGACATAGATCTAGTGAATATTCTCACAGGAAAGTGATTATTTGGGGTCAGAATAAAAACATAAGAAAAACAAATTTTTATTCATAGTCTCTCATGATATATAAAAATTCAACAGACTATTTTATTCATAGAATAAATAGCCACTCCTATGGGAAAGGTGCCAAAGCAGAACAGACCAGGAGGTGTCAGTGGAAATTTAAAATGTGACTGATAATTATTTCAAGTCACTAGAAATGAAAAATAAAATGGAATTTCAGAAGGCCAAATAAGTAATCTGGAAGATCAAAATGTGGAGATTCCTCAGAACAGGGGAAAGAACAAATTTATAATAATTATTTTAAAAAGTATGAAACAAGACAAAAACTTAAGAATTAAGGAAGGAATGAATAAGAATGTCAAACAACCACTTGGGAATTCCAAGAAAGAAAACTGACCCTCACCCTACAAAAAAAATAAATTAATAAATTAAATAAGTAAATAAACAGATAGATAAGGCATTCATTGTTATTTAAAGATTTCTATTACTATTTACAACTCAGTACTTAATGAGTTAGATGAATGAATAAACACATATTCACTAGTTGGTAAAACAAAAATTTCAAGAATGAAGCTAAAAGCCTACCAAAAGAGAAAAATAAAATAAACAAATCATGTAATAAGTAGAGAACCTATTGGCTTTAAATTAGCATTAAAAATGCCAGATATGAAAACACATTGGAGTAAGGCATTCAAAGGTCTGAAGGAAAAGTTTCCTGAAGGTAGATGTTTACACTGAATTTCTCATTAATGAAGAACAAGGTAACATTAAAACATTTCAATACATACACTTTAATATGTAATAAAAGCTTGGCATCCATTTGGATTTAATGAAAATATTAAATATATACTATAGCATATTGTATTAATATTATAAAGAATAATGTGAAATATATGAAACATTATTCCCATGAAAAGATATCCAAAGAAGATAGCTGTACATAGTCCCAGGAAGTATTACTGCTTAACTTAAAACAGGAAGTTGAAGTCTTCATGGATAATAAATACCTTTAATAGGAAAGTGGAATACAACAACAAATATTTTGTTAAGAGGCTAGCTCTTCATGTTCTTTCCTATCAACAACAAAAAGGCAGAATTGCAAATTAAAGTTAAGAAAAACAAAACTATTATGACCTTAATAAGAAACAAACTAGAATATGATACAGTTCATGAGCATTTGAAAGGAGAAGGCATCTGACATTGATGCTTTGACAATTCTTTGAAGAACAAAGTTTAGGGTAGAGATTTTAAATCCTTTCCTAAGCTCCAGCTGTACTACTGTACAATTAAAAACTTGTGTACTTATAAATGTTAGTAGCTTTCACAATTCAATCAATCAATAGGCACAGTGCATTGAAGATTTAACTGTAGGAAAATAAGAAAAGTGAACAGATTCAGCAACTCTGAAAACATCAATGTGATTACATAAATAAGAGGAATAGGAAAATGAAGTAAGGATGAGGGATGTACACCTATGTCGACTCCTTTATTTTACATACTATGAAGTCAGTAGAAAATCTCTAAAGATCATAGGTTAAGGAAATAGAAGTGTAAAACAGAAAATATAAGTTTACCACTAAATTATTTAAAACAATAACGGATATTGAGAATCAGAGACATGTCTAAAGTTAAATCAAATGTGACAAAAGCTTGAAATACAGTAGAGATTATAATCATGGAAAAATTGGATTAGAAACCATAAAAGACTAGGAATAGGAGTCTTGGTGGAATTGGGTGTTAGGCTTCTCATTTTCTTTTTTGTAATATTTTATTTATTTAGGGCACCTGGGTGGCTCAGTGGGTTAAGCCTCTGCCTTCAGCTCAGATCATGATCTCAAGGTCCTGGGATCCAGTCCTGCATTGGGCTCTCTGCTTGGCAGCGAGCTTGCTTCCTCCTCTCTCCCTCTGCCTGCCTCTCTGCCTACTTGTGATCTCTCTGTGTCAAATAAACAAATAAAATCTTTAAAAAAAAATTCTAAAAAAAAAGATTTTATTTATTTATTTGACAGAGAGAGATCATAAGTAGGCAGAGCAGCAGACAGAGAGAGAAGGGGAAGCAGGGTCCCTGCTGAGCAGAGAGCCCAATGAGGGGCTTGATCCCAGGACCCTGAGATCATGACCTAAGATGAAGGCAGAGGCTTAACACACTGAGCAACCCAGGTGCCCCTGTGAGCCTTCCCATTTTATACGCTGTTTCACTTTTTGAAATTGTAACTACAGTTGACCCTTGAACAACACAGGTTTTAACTGAGTGGGTCCGCAAATACCCAGATTCTTTTTCAATAAATATAATATTGTAAATGTGTTTCCTCTTTCTTATGTCTTTTTTAATAGCATTTTCTTTCCCTAGTTTACTTTATTTGCAAGAAGGTGATTATTCTAAGTGAAATAAGTCAAACAGAGAAAGACAATGATCAAATGGTTTCATTCATATAAGGAACATAAGGAATAGGGTGGAAGACCACAGGGGAAGGAGGGAAACCTAAATGGAAAGAAATGAGCAAGGGAGACACCATTTGAGACTGGATTCTGGGAAACAAACTGAGGGTTACAGAAGGGGGGGATGAGGTAACTGGATAATGGATATTAAGGAAAGTATTTTCAGATGAGCATTGGGTGTTATAAGCATCTAATGAATTGTTGAACATTACATCAAAAACTAGTAATGTACTATATGCTGGCTAACTGAACATAATAGAAAAGGAATATAAAATGCAAGACATATAGAAAACATGTGATAATCAGCTATGTTATCTCTAAAGCCTCTGGTCAGCAATAGGCTATTAGTAGGTAAGTTTCTGGGGAGTCAGTTATATGTGGACAGGAGGTAGGGTCATCCAACTCCTACAGTGTTCAAGGATTAGCTGTACATGGGTGGACCTACACAGACAAACTAGTGTACATAATATCTATTTTTATAATTATCTATATGATTATCTGGATAATGAAATCCAGAATACTAGCCACTATAACTGCAAGAAAGAGAAATCTGTCTTAAGCAAAACAGTGTTGTCTCACCTCACTGAGAAGTCTAGTGACGAGTGGGCTGGACCTTGTTTCTCACGTAATACCATCCGTTCCTGACTCATAGTATCTTGGTATAAATTTAATTTTCAAGCTGAATGTGTCTACAGGATGGCAAAATGGCCACAAAGAATACCAAGCTTATGTTCGGTCTACCAAGCAGCCCAAAATTCCAGTAGTCCCATTATAATCCAGTAGTTCTGCAGATAATCCCAACACTGACTGTCCTTGATTAGATTAATGAAAATGATAACTAACATATATTTATCATTTACTAACTGTTTGATTTTGTTCTAAATCTCATGGAAGAGAAACAACTAGCACAGGGTTTTACTGCTAGTGAGTGTTGGAGCTGGGATTGAACTGGAGCAATTATACTCCAAATCTGGTGATTTTAATCAATGTTTCACATACTCATAGCTGAACTAATTACTGTAATCTGTTGATCAGGCCTAGGTCACATGTCTACCTCTACAGTGGAATGATGTCAGGACCATTGAACCATCTGGACTGAGAATGGGACAGGATAGTTCCTCTAAAATTATTAGACAGTTTAAAAAAAAATATTTCAAACCATCTGCCAAAAAAATGGGGGGTGGGTACCTGGACATTTCCTTTGGTTAAGCTACTGACTCTTGGTTTCAGTTTAGGTTGTAGTCTCAGGGTCATGGGATTGAGCCTCAGGTCTGGCTCCCAGCTTAATGGAAGTGTGCCTAGGACTCTCTCCCTCTGCCCCTCCCCCTTGCTCTCTCTCTCTCTCTCAAATAAATAAATCTACCTTAAAAAAAGAGAGAGAAAAGATGAAGGATGCGAAGCTAAAATAAGAAACCAATAAATGAGGAAAAAGGACAGGGATAGAGAGGAAAAATGGGAGAATTAGGGAGAAGAAGAAGAGTTTAATGCAGGCTGGCTTCCAAAAGACTTTCCAGTTTCTAACTCCAGGCCCTTATGGGTCACTAATCCTCTGATTCTGACATTGGTTTGGTGATAGACTAGACCCCCTTGTCATCCAATATTATTTTATTTTGCTTAAGCTAGTTGAATAAGTTTCTGTTTTTTTGCAGCCAGTGTTGATTACATTATTGGAAAATGTTCTTGGCTCTTATAAGTTTGTAAAGGATATGCCTCTGGGGTAGAATATGAGATGCAGAGAAATATTTGTCTATCTGTTTCAGGACCTCTTGTGTTAAACTGTTTTTAAAAAAGTTAAAAATTAAAGGTAATGATTAAAAATGTTAACTCCATAGTGAGATAAAAGTGACTCTTAATCATTTCTTTATTTACTGCATCGTTTATATATTCTGTGTTTTTATGTTGAGAAAAATATGTATTAGAATATTCTATAATGATTTTATGTATTTGTAAGCTAAAGAGAAATGAACTATCAAACCATGAAAAGACAGGGGAAGACTCTTCAGCACATATTACTAAATGGATAAAAGCCAATATGAAAAGGCTACATATTGTATGATTCCATCTATAGGACATTCAAGAAAAGATAAAACTATGGAGATGTTAAAAGGCAGTAGTTGTCAGAGGTTGGAGTTTGGGGAGGGATGAACAAGCAGAGCCCAAGTGTTTTAGGGGAGTGAAAATATTCTACATGATACCATAATGATGGTTATACTGCGTTTTACATTGGTTTGGACCCATATGATGCACAACACCAAGAGTGAATTCAAATGTAAACTATGGGCTCCAGGTGATGATGATGAGTGTGGGTAGGTTCATCGATTATAACAAATATACCCTTTTGGGGGGGGGGGGGGTGTTGATAAAAGAGAGACTATTCAAGTTCAGGGGCAAGGGGTATCAGAGAAATCTCTATAGTTTCTTTTCAATTTTGCTGTGAACCTTAAACTACTCTAAAAGATTGTCTTAATAAATACATAAATAAAAGGGGCCAGGCCAGTGAATGCAAGTGGGTTTTTACATCTCATCATCAGTACAAGTGAAACATAAGCACATCATGTCCATCTGTAAGTAAAAAATACAAACATGTCGTTTCGACATATCAAAGAACAGTGCATAGTAACATATTGTCTGGTGTTTTTTGGCTATTGGATTGGACAGTTAGATACATCTAGTCTGAATCCCAACTCTTTATTTGCAAGGGAATCTTTAAAAAGTTACTTGAGTTTCTTTATAGTTTACTTTTTTCCATCTACAAAAGTAGATATGTAGGATTATCATGAAGATTAAGTAAGAGAAAACATACAGAATATACAATCTTATTTATTTATTTATTTATTTATTCATTTATTTAGAGCAGAGAGAAAGATCACAAGTAGGCAGAGAGTCAGGCAGAGAAAGAGGGGGAAACAGACTCCTTACTGAGCAGAGAGCCCCATATGTGGCTTGATCCCAGCTCAGACCTGAGCTGAAGGCAGAGGCTTAAACCACTGAGCCACCCAGGCACCCCAGGTTATACAATCTTAATTCAAAATAAGGTCTTAAAAGTGTTTGTTGTTCTAATTTTCATGAAGTGGAGTAAAAGGGTAAATTCACAATTCTTTCCTAAGTGATCAGATCCTTAATAGGAAAAAAAAAAAATCCAAGAATAGTCTACATCACTACATCTGGTCATATTGCCACATACATGTTATTTATAGACCAAACAAAACACAGATTAATGTTTTGTGTTGTGTGTCCTTGTATATGTAAATTCTAAGTTTTGAATTATAACAAGGCATAGACAGTTGTCAGGAGCTGTGAAGATGGAGGAGGAAAACACGAGACAGACGAGAGAGAGAGAGAGAGAGATCCATCCTCAACTTCCTGAATAAGTCATTGTGAAGTCCCCATCCTGTAGAAGAAAAATAACCTTTAGCTTCTTATTACACTGCAAATTTAACCTTTAATTTTGCCAGAGCAAAATGAACACTAAATATTTCTCTAATATATAAATTTCATTCTTTTTGACTCTGTGAAATTTATCATAGTTTATCACTTGGATTGTTTCATCATTCCTTAGCATCTCTCCCCATATCATTCTTGATTCTTCTAGGTCCTTTTCCATAGCTACAGTGATCCTCAGAAGGAAATGTAATCATCATCTCCCCTGCATAAAAAGAATTGCTTTAAGAATAAATAACGTTACCATTAAAATATAAGTCTCTGCATTATCTGATCCCTGCTCTCCTTATTTCCTCCTCTTTTTTTTTAATGTTCAGAAACATTAATTATATTAAAATGTTCCACTAATTATTTTAAATATTTAAGAGAGTCTAGTACTAATGACACTGTCAACTTATCATCGTGTTAGCCAGGGTACTAAACTCGAGGAAAGTTATCCAAGAAAAATGTTAAAATTTGTTCCTTTACTTAAAGGGACATGCACTGCATACCTTCCAGCTTTAAGGTTTTTACACTCCAAATGGGCATACTTATTTCTGAGCCCACATTTTATTAGAACAGCTTAATCCCATTTATAATCTAGACATTGGATCATCTTCCCCAAGAAATCACACACAGTCTCTTAGGACCCCCATTTCTAGTTTCTTATTTATCTCTCTATGACACTGAGATCTATTAGATAAACTAGCCAAACAAAACAGAAGGAGTAAGATTCAATCAGCTTGGTCAAGGGTTCAGTCTGATCCACACAGGAATTCGAGGACAATCCATTTTGAGATTTAAATGAAAATGTGAAGACTTCAGGAAAAAATAAGCCCTTAATTTAGTTACAACAGATAATTTTTTAAGCTTCTAATATAATTCCATCCTAATGACTGGAAGTAGAAAACAAAATTTTAATATTGGTAACATGAAGGAAAGTACGAGGCATAATAGAATATCCATTAATCAGAGGATTAAAGTGAGTGGTTATCTGGCCACTCTGGTGGAAGGTGAAGGTGGCGTTTTACATTTGGTGAAGGTAGTATTTTAAAAGAAGTGGATAGCATTATATATCTCAGGGTGTAATATCTTGAATGAAAATTTTGAATAACTCGGATATGTGGCCAAAACTGAAATAAGCATTTTTCTCTTTTGAAAGGCACAGCTGTGGTATTTAAAGATGAGTTATAGAATTTGTGTTCCAAAGTATATGAGAATTACAGCCAACACAACTTCAAAACATAAACATATATATATATATATATATATATATATGGAAAGAATCAAACATTTATCCTACTTTTCCTATACGAACTATAGAATTGGGTAACCAAATAGCAGATGAAGGAAAGTGTGTCATAAGAACATTTCAAAAAAACGAAAACAAAAAAACACAGGAAGAAAGAACAACAGAATTGCAATTTCAACATTTTGCAAATTCTAATTAAAGGATTTAGGGATTAGGGACTTCTAATTTTATCAGAAGAGACAATTGGTCATTAAATACCTCCCATGATCTCATGAGGAACACAATACTGGCTATAAAGTTGATTTGAAAAAAAAAAAAATGCTAGCCTGAGTCTGAATAATCCTCTAGATTCAATCACAAATTTGGAGACAAAGTAGTAGAACACAGTAAAATACAGAGAGGAATGCAATCAACAAGATCCAGCCCATGGAAAATTATAGGATAGGTAACCTGGGTTCTTTAACAAATAGATTTCAGGAAAGAGAAGTGATGGAGGGAATCCTACAGATTAAAACAAAATTAATTAGAAGAAAAAAGAAAACTAAACTAAACTAAACTTTGATGTCTATCAAAACACAGTTTGGTGATAAAGTAGGAGGTAGTTACAATAAAATCTAGGGAAGTATCTCAGTAGAGAGAGAAGGGGCTGTAATTGGTGGCTATTTAGGGTCCCCTGGGGCAACTGGAGAGGTTTTATTCCTTAATGTGAATGGTGTTTGCAAGAATATTTACCTTTGATAATTTAGTAAATTACACATTTGTTTAATGAGGTTTTGTATGTTTCTTATTTGAGAATAAGAATTATTAAAAAAAAAATAGATACTAAGACCAGACGGAGGAAATATGCTATTTTGATATACTCCAGAATTTGGACTCAAATCATAGAATGAGTTAATTCCTAAATTTAGTTAGCAAAATATTGAGTACCATATCCCTAATAATCTATTTTGTTTCAAGGTTCAAGGTTGGTGTTTACAAGATGTGGCATAGCCCTAGTACTTGTTTTAATGTGAAGTTGCATTGCACTTTCTATTTCCTTTGTTTCTTTAATGAAAATGAATATTCACTAGTTGAAATTTTCGAGTTTGGAAACTTCACTGGGATTATTGGTGGTATTAAGGATTAGATTGGAATACATATATAATCTCTACTGAGAATTATGAAAATTATCTCTAGATTTAGTAACGTATCTTAACCTCTTTACAGAAAAGCAATATAACAATCATAATATATCCTGCTGCCCAAATGAAACCATGGTCCGTTGACCAAGGCTGACGAAGTTATTTACAATGGGAAGACTGAGATACATAGAAACTTAAAGGAAATAGTAGAAAGAATAAAAGGGAAGAAATTTACCATCTTAAATATCACAGAAGTTTAAAAAAGCAGAGAATGCTGAAGTACATTCAATATTACTAATATTTACCCAAATGTTTTCCACCTGCATCACTTAAGACACATATGATTCCAAACACAGCTGGATTCAGTGACATGTTTACATAACAATTTCAAACCTGATTTTTCATACCAAAATTAAAAAAAAAAATGAATGTCTTTTAAGCAGTTTCAATTAATAAAAACTTCTTTCATGAGGAAAATATTTCGCATTTAAAAACCATTCAAAGGAACCTATTAAATTCTTATTTTTCCTGTAGCCTCTCTTCTGAAAATTGTCTCAACTGGGGAACAGTTTAAGAAATGTCTATGGCTATACAGGAACAAAATTCCCCGTAGACATTTTTATTTGATAAATACAAGCCCAATGCCTCTTAAGCCAGCATAACATATTTGGTCAGAACCAGTACAGGGGAAGAGAGAGGGAAGTCAGTTCATAAGACCCCTGTGTTACAAGCCCAGGGAGCGGATCTGTCAGGAGGAGCAGCTCATATCCCACATCACATGGCTTCAGCGTCATTCGGTGTCGCAAGTAGGTTTGGCTGTGCCTAGCAAGTAGGTTTCAGTTTCTGAATACAGGGTCTCCATGACTCTTGATCTTATTGAGACCTTCAGAAAAGGGCCTAGTTTTTCTTTTTTAGTCTGGTCTTGGAAGGCACGATCTGCCTTAGGCAACATTTCAAAGGAAGTGTTTATGGCTCCTCCGGCATCCTTCTGTCCTTCCCAGACTCTCCTCTATCTTTGGAAAATCCCTTCTCTCAGCTTCTGTTTTCAAGAAACTCATGCTGACATGTTTTAGGATGAGAAAATTTCTTAGAAGAGAGGGAGACGCCCTGGTGAACCACACCAAATGAATCATCACTTATCTTTAAAGAAAGGCCCTTAAAGCCAGGGTATGATAAGACCAGATCATAGCTAACAAATCTTAAGGAAGAAGAAATGTTAAATAGAAAAATCAAGATGCTGGTCATAAAAGCTTTGACAGTTGCCTTTACTTTACTTAAAAGTAATAGGTAATTATTAATTACTTATATTAATAAACTTATTAATCACTACTATCAATGTGATCATAGAAGATAACTGCTATATCCTAGACATCTTTTCTAAGATATCATAGATGTAGAGTTATTCATTAACTGGCTTTATAGCTGGCAAATGTAGTGGTATTTAATAGCTGTGGGTGTTTGTGGCACGTGTGCCTTTTATTTGCATGTTGCTCCATTCCCCACCCTTTTGCTCTGCTTTGTATTTTAGGAAAACATTGACCGATGGGTTTTGACTAGTTCCATAGCAGGCATATGGGAGGAGGACTGGAGGGCAGGAGACAGCTTCTCATCATTGCTCTGTCACACAGCCCGCAGAAGGAGCTTTGCCTCCCTCATGGCCCAGATCCCACTTGGGCAGCCTAACCACATGGCCTGGCTTCCAGATTTGGCTGCGCCACTGCCTCCCACTTTTCCTTTAACCATCGAGTATTCTAGCTTCCAACTCTTGTTAGTCTCAATTGCCTTCTTGCTTTAAATTGTCCAACTGAAAGGTACCTGGGTGGTCAGTTGATTAAGTGCTGGACTCTTGGTTTTGCCTCAGGTCGTGATCTCAGAGTCATGAGATCAAGCCCCATGTCATGCTCCATGCTCAGTGCAGAGTGTGCTTGAGATTCTCTCTTCCTTTCCCTCAGCCCCTCTGCTTATGCTCTCTTTCTCTCTCTCTCAAATAAACAAATCTTTAAAAAAAAGATAAGTAAATTGTCCAATTGGATTCTCAGTTTTTTTTTATTTGCATATCTAAATTATCCAAATTTTGCCTGAATTGAATTTTCTATAGTTTGAAAACCTATCATGTTTTCTGTCCTCCTGAACAGAGCCAAAGGGATACAGGAAGGATTAAAACACATGAATTATCTGCATTCAACGAGAAGAGGTGCAAGCATGTTTAGTCATCAAGACAGCTTTGGAATCATTCAGCTCATTTTGTGTTCCTGTCTTCCCAGTCCTGC
Source organism: Mustela nigripes (assembly GCF_022355385.1). NCBI lineage: Eukaryota > Metazoa > Chordata > Mammalia > Carnivora > Mustelidae > Mustela > Mustela nigripes. The sequence continues at coordinate 111,549,845 of NC_081561.1, forward strand.
TGCAACTCTGTGTCAGCAGAACCACAGCATCTTGCAGGGGAAGAAGAACAATGGAAGGGACACATCACATACGGAATGTTATTCCCCATGACTCGCCCTGTATGCACACACACATAAACCATGAGCAAAAATAGAATCCAGGCAGCACTAAAGAATTGATGAAGGAAATCTCCAGGCTCTTTTTTCTTTTCCTTCCTTCCTTCTTTCCTTCCTTCCTTCCTTTGTTTCTTCCTTCCTTTCTTTCTTTCTTTTCCCCAGAGACGGAGAGTGGGGGAAGGGTCAGGGACAGAGAATCTTAAGCAGCCTTCACATCCAACATGGAACCCAAAGGAAGGGCTCAAACTCAGGACCCTGAGATCAGGACCTGAGCCTAAGCCTAAGTCAAGTCAGTCACTTAATCGACTGAACCACTGAAGTGTCCCCTTTTTTTAGTTTTTTTTTTTTTTTTTTTTTTTTTGGAGGAAAGGAAGGAAGCCAGGGAGGGAAGGAAGGAAAGAAGGAAGGAAGAAAGAAGGAAGGAAAGAAGGAAGGGCAAAAGGAAGGCAGGCAGGAAGGAAGGAAGAAGGAAATACATTTTGCCAGTGGTCACAAATCCCTCTCAGTGCCACTGAGAACGAACGGAACAGGTAGCAAAGCAAGTTAATAAAATTTGGGGGATGCAAAGTGTGCCTCAGAGTTGATGGGGGTATCAAGCTAAGGAAAAGTGACAGGAGGGCCTTAAAGAACACTGGGAAATCAGCAACATGGGTCGAAGAGAAGTGGCTGGGAGCGTATCTGTAGTGGGAGAGTGGGGGATTCTGAAACAGGGAGCTTGGTCTCATTCAAAGCCCTTTGCTTTGCCCCAAAATCTAGATGTAAATTCTTAAGTTTGAAAAAAAATAACTTAAGAAAAGGGAATTGGAACGTCAAATAAGTGACCAGAAAACTTAAACTCTCCCCTTCCACCTGGGAATTTGTAGTGATCTTGGTGAGGACTGCAGTTTGCCTTGAATGAGGGTTGAGTCCCATTGATTTAATTATCAAAGAACGAGGAATCTCACCAGGTGTGCCTTTATATGGAGATAAACAGATTTTATATGGGAGAGCACATGACAAACATTGCAACACTAGACAAATCTTATTGTTTGCAATGAATATTTTCCTCCATTAATTTGTAATGGTGTTTTCAAAAGCTTTCCTTTTTCCTTGCATTAGATTAAGGTTTCAATTTTTAATTCATGATCTTCAGGTTTCTATTCCATGTAACCATTTTCACACATAGTGGGTTACAGCACCAAACCCTTTCTCTCTTCTTGTTTCTTATAGAACTAATCAAATAAAACTACATGTAGGACATCGACAGTGCTATACTCTAAACATCAGGCAGTTTTCCGCCATTACAGTTAATTGCATCTTAGTTTGACGAAGAGCCACTCAAGTTAAGTATCCTTCAGATGTCATTTTCAGAGCACATCCTGTTTTAATTCCCTGGCCTTATATTGGTTAGGGGTTGTTCTGTAAGCAGTGTGCTTGACTCCGCATCCCAGTGAAAGCCTGTTCCAGTAATTGCTTCGTTAATGGAAGATTACTTGATATTGGATATCTTCATGTAGCTTGAAAAGTCTCCTATAAGCAATAAGTTCTTTAGTGATATCAAGTTTTACCATCATTGCACCTGTAATAGAAAACACATGTAAAAAATAATGCCAATCCTATCTCTATATTAGAAATGCTTGTCTTAATTAATATGCATTATTTTGAAGGAAAGCATCAGTTAATACATAGTTTGTTAAAATAAGTGTGCATTGCATTTAGATTAGTTGTAACTCCATGAAAATGATGCTTTGACTATAATGAGCACCAGTGGAATTTAAATGAACTCCCCCAAATTTTTCTTGTTAATTTTTTTCCCCTTAAATGCAGGCAAATATACAATGTGATATCATATATTTCCTGAAGTAACTTTCTCTGATAATACTTTTTGAGGAAGATCAAGAAGCAAAACACCGATTGTTGTTACTGCATTTTCTATATTTCATACATTCGTTTTTGAACCATAGCTAATGTAAAAACATGGGGATTTCCCCTGCCCAGTTAAAAGGTACATCCAAGTATAGTGATATTTAGCATTTTAAAATTTCTTATCAGGAATGCATGCGACCAAGTAAGCCTGCTTAAGTTTAAAACTGTTTCATGTTTAGAATCAGCAGATCATGGGTATTATTTATTCTTTTGTTCATTTCATAGTGATGCGAGATGACAGATACCCTCTTTTGATGGAGTCGTGGTTTTCCAGCATGGTTAACTGTCCTGGGCATTCTATAATGTGAATTTAGCCTTTGAACTTATTCAAAAAGTAGAAACAGTTTCTATGACAGAAAACCTCCTTTACTAGATTGAAATACATTTATATTTCATTTTGGAAGGGATTAAGCCAGAGGTATGCTTGGGGCTACAGCATGCTAGAAACAACGCATTTAATGTACTTAATTAGAATGACACGTTATAACTTCGTAGTAATTTTCTGTCTTTCTTCTCTTCCACCATCCGTTTCTCATTCTCCATGCCAGAATTTATTTCTCATCCCTTTATGAGGCTATGTCACTTGAAATGAGTAAATATTTGCACTTCTTTTATGATCGTCAAAGTATACAACACGTGTTTGTGAAGCAGTAATTAGCAAGGTACATGAGTGTCTGTTAAGAAATATTGACATGTTTTGAAAAATAAATCTGAGCAGCATTTCACATCATCATAATGGGAGTTGTCTTCTGATGGAACAGCTCCTCAGACTGTGAATGTTATAGCAAAATATAGAATTGGAATGCACTTCTAGTACCTATTTAACTACGAGGTTTTCTATGCTAAATACATACTCTCCTCACATACTTGAAATTAACATCTTACATATATAATCAGCAAAAAGGTTTTCATTAGAAAGTTATAAATGATAATATATCTTAACTTTCTCTTAATATACAAATTTAAATATTGTTTAGTAAGTCTACATGTTTGAGCATCTGCTTTCTAGTTATCAGAATGACTTATCCTATATGCTTACAAGTATGTGTGCCTTATAGCTTATTATAAACTCCTATCAGTGTAAAGGGTCAAAACCATCTCTTAACTATGTACCTCATGTCAGTTACTTTCTACTGGGAGAATCTCAAATCATGTCTTGAATATAATAAGATTCACTGAATTTCACATCTCTATTGGTCACACATTGATTTAAGCTATCTGTGAGTTGGTATGATCAATGGTACATTCTGGAGTTTTTGTTTGTTTCTTTGTTTACTTCATAGAACTGATTTATTTTATTGCAAAAGCAGGTTTTCCAAAGTTCTTGCAGATAGAGTAATACAGGTATATAGTGAAAAACAGGTATAACAGAATGAAAAATAATCTAAGAAGCACAGGAGATAAAAAATAGAAAATATTTGGTTGACATTTGAAATGGGAAAAAGAGTTAATGAGGCAAAGAGATTCAGAAAGTTACTTCCAGAAGACGTAGAGAAAGTTTTCACATTGACACTAGTAAGATTATGTCAAGGAACCAAGAGGAAGCTAATATCATCCTCAAAGGGGAATTGGTTGCATGGTCTAGAGAATGAAACTCTTACACGTGTTCAGGCAAATATCGAATACTTTTTTTAAAGTATAATTGACATACAATATCCTATTAGTTTTAGGTGTATATCATAGTGATGTATTATTTTATACATTATGAAATGATCTCCATGATAACATTGATTATCATCTGTCACCATACGAAATTATTACAGTATTATTGACTATATTCCCTATGCTGTACATTATAGCTCCATTACCTATTTATTTTAACGCTGAAAGTTTGTACCCCTTAATCCCCGTCGCTTATTTTGTCTGCCTCCCAATCATAGCCTCACATGCTTTGTAGCCATATGGAAAAGATAATCCTTTATTTGAAGACTTTATACTAGTTCAGATAGATGTGAAGGAGCGAAAGAAAGAAGAAAAAAGAAGGCTCTCTTTTGGACTGGCAGTATTTTTGGAGAACAAAATGAATCAAGTCAGTTTGTATTGTTTACTCACTACATCTCTGTAGCAAAGCTGGATACAGTTTTCTTGGCATAGAGTTTACCTCTCAGAGGAAGCTCATTGGATGGCCATGTGTCTTTATTCCATAAGCCACTGCTGCCAAATTGAAGAATGGAGTCAGTTATTTTCACAAGCAGCCTCCTTGAGCATGATTAAGGTCTCATGCACATATCACAGGTGAACCAATCTGTGTTGTCTCGCAGGAAGAAGCAGATGCTCTAAATTAGCCCTGAACCCGAATTGGAATTTATGTTTGTTATAAAGTAAAAGCATACCTAACTAATTAATTAAAACTTACATAACGGTGAAAGGTTCAGTGTTTAGGTATAATTTTTAAGGTAACTGATGCTCCTTGTTCTCAGATATATTCCTATTTTCATACTCACAGGTATAATTTCAAAGATAATCTCTCCTAGGTTGAATTGCTTCAATGTAACAATCTGAAATTTCCTAGAATCCTTTATTTTAAAGGTTACAGATGTATATGTGACAATTTCATTAATAAATAAACAGTATAGACAACACAGAGCTTCTCCGTTTTCATGTGCATCTTAAAATCTATAATTTCCTTCTTGTTTTAAAGTTAAAATATATGTACATCCTTAATGTGTCAAAAGCTTATATTCCCCTTTCCACCATTATCCTCTAGATCCCCTCTTGTTCTGTTTTTTTTTTTTTTTTCTTGTTATCGTGTGTTCCCCATGTATGACATCAATGTAATCTCTTTTAACTTTTTTTTCTCCCTTCACTGCTCACTATCACTGTGGAGACCAAATACATCTTCATTTGTGTAGATTGTTCATCTTTTTTTATTTTTTTTAAAGATTTTATTTGTTTATTTGACAGACAGAGATCACAAGTAGGCAGAGAGAGAGAGGGAAGCAGGCTCCCTGCCGAGCAGAGAGCCCAACAGATTGTTCATCTTTAAATTTTGTGTATTTCCTTCTCAAGTGTACCCTACCTTTGGTCAGTGAGGGTAATGAGTCTCTGTCATCTTCTCTAACATAGTTTTAACATTATAGGGAACAGAGTCATTTAATTTTATATCACTATCTCTTCATTGTAATATTTTTTTCTATCATAATCATTTGTTGTTTGGATGTAAAAAAGCAAAAAGGAAAAAATAAGTCAGATTTTTCATAGTATCCCTATGATTCACTAATTTTGTAATAAAGACAATGTGGTAAGTTGTAGTTATACTGAGTAAGTAGGAAATACTATGTAATGTCAATTTTTACCCTTTCTTCTTTGATTTTAAAAACAGATTTTTATTTTATTATCTTATTTATTATTATTTTTTAATTTTCCAAATTTTTATTTAAATTCCAGGTAGCTAACATATAGGAAAATATTAGTTTCAGGTGAAGAATTCAGTCATTCATCACTTACCCTGCAACACCCAGTGTTCATCACAATAAGTACCCTCCTTAATCTAACATCTGTTTAACCCTTCCACCCACCCACTTCCCCTCTGGTAATCATCAGTTTGTTCTCTATAGTTAAGATCAGCTTCTTGGTTCGCCTCTCTCTTTTCCCCCCATGTTCATTTGTTTTGTTTCTTAAATTCCACATACAAGTGAAATTATATCATTTTTGTCTTTCTCTGGCTGACTTATTTTGCTTAGCATAATATGGCCTAGATGTTGCATCCATGATGTTGAAAATGGCAAGATTTCATTCTTTTAATGACTGAATAATACTCCATTGTACATACATACCACATCGTCTTTATCCATTCATCAGTGGTTGGGCATTTGGGCTCTTTCCATAATTTGTCCATTGTTGTTGCTGCTGCTATAAACATTGGGTTGCATATATCCTTTTGAATTAATATTTTTGTATCCTTTGTGTAAATACCATATTTTAAGAAAATACTTCCACTAAGACTCTAAATTACCAAATAGTCTTTTGTATCTGACCTCTTTTACATAACATTATATCTTTGAGGTTTATTAATGTTATAACATATAACCGTATTTTATTCTTTTAATTGCTGAATAGTATTCCATACTATGTATATGCTACCTTTGGATTATTCATTTACCACTTAATGGACGTTTGGATTTTTTTCCAGTTCCTGGTTGCTATAAATAAAGTTGTCATGAATATTCACATACATATCTTTGTATGGACATATATTTTCATTTCCTTTGGGTAGATTTTTAACAGTGGAATTGTTGGGTTGAATGTTAAGTTTATGTTTAACTTTTTGAGAACTGTCAATTGTTTTTCCAAACAGATGTACAATCTTGTTTTTCCACTAGCAGTGTATGAAGGCTTCAGTTTCTCTGTAACTTCTCCAATACTTGAGAGTTGAAGTGTGGAAATCCTACTTCCTCAAGATATTTGACCAAAATCTATGACCTATCATTGGTTGAACATTTAGCTATGCAGACATAAAAGTTGCCCTTGGGAAGCTGGGCTTAAAACTTAAATCAAGAGAGGAAAACAAATAAACTCTAAGCAAAAACATCAATGACCACACAGTTCAGAGGAGATATGTTTCACAGATTTAATGGAGACAAATAAATAAATAATCAAACAAAAATACAAGCAAACAGACAAAAACAACCCAATAGATTGAGAAGTACATTCAAGGATCAGAGTGTTTTTGAGGATCTGTCTCACTTTTATTTACTGCTGGACCCCGTGTGTGTATGCATGTTCAAGTACCTTCAGCCAAGAATGTGTGGGTAACTTTGACCTACTCTGATCTCTGCAGTATATTAGACTACGATCAACCTGAAATTGATAGGAAATTTATCAAGTCTATATGGTTGTCACAGCTTCTGGAACTCCCAGTTAAATCACTCATTTGTTTGCAGGTCTGTTCTTTGCTCACATAGTACTGTAAACTACAGCTAGCTGAGCTTCTGTCTTCCATTGTTGGCTTTTCCACTTTAAATGACAAGACTCCAAAACAACTGAATGATTTCTTGTGGTGGGATTGAAGGTGCTGGATCTGTTCTACTTTGATTGAACTTCTTTACCAACAGAACTAGGGAGGCATAGGGGATGGGGGAACAGGACAGCAGTAGCAGTCTTAGGGAAGGATACCAAGAATCCTGCTGCTTCTATGCCAAGTTTAACATTTTTCATTTTATAAACTCTCCTTAGCTTGTTGTATGCCTGTGATTTTCAGAGGGCTGAAATGATGGTGATGATTGTTGTTGTTGTTGTTGTTGTTTTGACAGTTTTCCCTACCTTCATAGTTGCTTTTTGGGAAAAGACTTTGTCGATGTCCTCACTCCATCATGCCAGAAGGCCAGAAGTGAAACCTCTGGGTTACCTTTTATCTTTCCTGAAATCATCTATGAAGACTGGATCCAAGTAAATTACAGTTAAATATGATGGAAAAAAATGTTTATCTCTGTATTCTCTTTCCTCAGAAATGAAACTAAAATATACCTAAAAACTAAATAGAAAGAGAATGGGAGAGGAGATAACAGTAGATAAGTGATGTCAAGGGAACATTGGAAGATGGCAGCTGAATGGACTCAGCAGGTGACATAAACCAACACATTAGATTCCAAGGCAGAATTTTTCAAGCAGCAGCTAATTTCTTCTACAGAACCCAGAAGATGCTCAGAAATTTGAGGGGCCAGGTGCTTGGAACCTAACTGCCCATCAACAGAAATGTGGGTGAATGGATGCTGATACGATCTCATAAATGAAATAAGCATTGAGCAAAATGAAGTACCTAAAATAGATAAATATGGATACATTTTATTAATATGTACACGGAAAGTAGTATAAGAAGATTACAAGGAGCTTAACATTCCTTATAAAATAAAAATAAACTTAAAAAATATACGTAGGATTATATGTATACCATGGGTAGCAAACTATGGCCTGAGGACCAAATATACCTGTTTTTCTATGGTTGTTCCTTGAGCTAATAGTGGTTTTTATACAGATAATCATTGAAAAACATATTTCAGTGTCCATAACAAGATTTATTGGAACATAGTCAAGCTCATTATTTAGTACATGTTATACCTGTGGCTGTTTTTGCAGCACAATAGCAGAATGAGCTGTTGGGACAAAAACCAAATGGCCCACAAAGCTGTATTCAGTCTTTTTACAGGAAAAGTTTGCCAAACTCTCACATATATATAAAATCTATAAATCACAAATATATAACACATGTACATAATACATATACATACACACTCATATATGCACATATAAAGATATTAAACTTAAACACAAATATACATATATTTATAATTGGATATACATATATTTATATGTATAAATGTAAATGTTTTTATTTATAAACATACAGATATTTATAATGACTATAGTGGAAATAATTATGAACATGGCAATTAAGGAAATAGTAGCCTCAGATGAAGGAATAGTAGGAAATGGGTTGGTGGAGGGACATGCAGTTAGATGTAAGTTACTGTCAAAGGTTTGGTTTTTATGTTTGCATGCTTATTCAAGATAGATACGTAGTTAGATAAGAGGCCCATGCATGGACCAAAGATGACAGTGTTTTGTAATAAACGAATATGATTAACACAATTATGTACACCTGCCAACCATTAAATTTCTAAAAATTTTCTTCATAATTAGCAATTAACCCTCTATATATCCTTGCCCATCTCATACAACTTAAAAGTTACTCCCACATTCAAGAAAAACACTGAAGTTTTGCTCTGTGGATAAATGGAATGAGAAGTACTAGCTATGATAAATGTTAGGGAAGATGAACCAAATTGAAAACGGAAGAATTAAAGGATATGGTCTACATTTTCTACTCATTGGTCAAACCTTTTGTTCTCTAAACATGGAATTAATTACTCTCTGGCAAAAATTGGCTAGCCATTCCCCCACCCAACAACAGGAAATCCTATAGATATGAACACTTGGTGGAAGGGTAATATATTAATTTTCTGTTCTTAAATAAAAATTACCAGAAACTTAGTGTTGTAAAACAACATAAATTTGATAAAATGGCATAGCCCCTATAGAAAACCAGATGGTGGTTCCCACAAAATTAAACCTAGAACTACCATAATATCCTTCAAAGTCTTTTCTGAGTAGATATCAAAAGAAGTGAAAGCAAGGACTCAAGCAGATATCTGCACACCTATGTTCTTAGCAACATTATTTACAATAGGACTGACGTCTAATTTTGCTAGGTGTCAGCTGGAGACTGCGCCAGTCAGCTGGAGGCTGCCATCAGCTTCTAGAGTCCACCCCATTCTTTTCCACGTGGTCTGTTCCTTCTTAGCAAATCCCTCTCATGCTTCAAATCTCTCTGACCCCGTTTTATGCCACTAGCTGGAGGAAATGGTCTGATTTTAAAGGGCTCATAAGATTAAGTTAGATGCACCTAGATGATTTCCGCATTTATTTTTTCTAATTTCCCCACTTTAAAGTAATGGGTTTTCTTCATCAGGGAAATACAAATCAAAACCACAATGAGATATCACCTCACAC
>NC_081561.1:111584354-111636612 GCF_022355385.1 Mustela nigripes
AAAACAAACAAACAAACATAAGGATATAAGGAAATCCTCTTCTATATCTAAACAACACACACTTCAACATTCTGGAGGGAGGGTACTAGTTTTTATAATGGAAGCCTTAATTAGTGGATAGTATTTGTAGAAACTGATTGTACACAGAGTCCAGGCTAACTTCAGGTTTATACAAAGAGGAAACTAAAAAATGCCACCTTTTAACTGTGGTGGTTCCGGCCTTATAGCCCTGGGCTGTTTCTTTTGTGGGAGTAGTAGTAGCCCAGGTAGAAGCAGAAAGGCAGCAAAGAGTATGCACTGTGGAAAGCAGAACCACCTAGAAGCTTCTGATGTATATCTGAGGGGAAAATGACCATGTAATTTAATATTCAAACATGCAATTATATGAGTGACAGAGAACATTGAAAATAATTAAACTTTTATACTTTGAAATATTCATTTAATGAAAATCCTGTAAAATAGTTATGAATCAAAAACTTTTCAAAACTAAAGTTATATCTGAAAATCTATATCCATGTACAATAAAGCGATTTTTAAAAGGTATGTTGGCTAGCTGAGATTAGTAATTAAAATAAGCAAAATAATTTTAGCAAATATTCAACATAGTCTAAGCAGTTTTCTTAATTGTATCTGTCTCTCATATTATGTCATTGATACATTTTGGGGGGAAAAAAGTGTGTTTCCAATAGAGTCTTTTCCATTTAAAATCTTCAATCTTTTTCAAAGTTGCCTTTTATTAATAATAATTTAAAGTTCTTGACACCTCTATTGTTCTTTTCTCTGGGGATAATATTTTTAAATGATAAACATCTATAGATATTTTAGTTAAATATTTAGATATTGAGGTACTTCATAAGCTTGGAGAAAATACTGCTATATAGAGGACATCTTAATTCTTTTTTTTTTTCTCTGCAGAAATGTGTGACTACTTCAACCCAATGTTTTCACATGTACTGTCTTTTTTACTTCATTCAAAATGCTTTTCTTTGTCAAATATTTTTACATGACAAAACTCATCAAATGAGTTGTCTCTATTTTGTGATTTCCCTGAATGCTTCACCAAATTCAGATGTTGTAAAATTGTATTCCCTGTCACTTTATTCTATTCCAATTTTGAGTATAAATTCATCCAATTAAACATAGGGTCATCATCACATTTTTTTCTTAAAAGTTGGGATTTCCAAAGTACAATTACACAATTCCGAAATCAAAACACTCATTTTTCAAAAATTTACCATTTGAGTGTCTGTCTTTATTTTTTCTCAGCTTTATCGAGATATAATTGACATACAACATTGCACAGGTTTTAAGATGTACAATGGTATTGATTTGACATAGTCATTTTGCAAAATGATTATTGCCATAGTTTTAGCTAATATGTCTATCATGTCACATAATTAACTTTTCTTTTTCACAGTAAGAACATTTAAGATCTACTCTTTCAGCAACTTTCGAGTATATAATACAGTATTTTTAACTATAATCACCATAATGTCCATGAGATCCCTAGAACATATTCATCATATAATTGGGACTTTGTTTTCTTGACCAGCATGTTCCCATTCTCTTACTCTCCAGACTTGTGGTAACCATCATTCTAGTCTCTGGCTCTATGTGTTTAGCTCTTTCAAATTCCATATATAAGTGATACTATACAATTGAAAGTAGCCTAATATGCATGTAATTGGAATCCCTCAAGGGAAGAGAGCTGACAGAAAAATATTTGAAGGATTAGTGGCCAAACATTTTCCAAATTTGATGAAACAATCATTTTGTGCATCATCACATTTCTTTGAAATGGAGATTCAAAATCCCAGATGGTTTATTGTGAAGTGATAAAATTATAATCAATAGTAAAATAAATACATGCAGATTTTAATTATATATAACATGAGACAAGAAACACTTCTTTATATGAGTTAAAACAGAACTTCTCAGCCTGTATTTTTTTTTGGCCCATACATATCACTTGTGCTTTAATCTATCATTTTCCACTTTGCCTCTGACCTGGCTCACTGGCAGCCTGGCAGCCTGGCAGCTTTGTGCTCTCATTGGCAGCGACACCAGCCAAGGCACGATTGGCTGATGCATCAATAGCAGCAGGGTCAGCAACATCATACATTCTTCCCACTTCCACTAGAGACCAGAAGGAGTAAAGTCTCCCTACCCACTCTTGAACCTACGTATTTCATTTTATCAGCAAGTACCTGGTATGACTGTATTGCAATAGAAGAGGGTTAAAAAAAAAAGTATTAAAATGAAGCCTCTGTTCACTGTGTGTGTGTCTCACACATTACTAGATGAGATTTAGTATAAATAGGCAACTACTAACACCATCCTTACCTATCTTAATGCAACTATTAACACAACAACAATATTTGAGTGAAGAATGAAAAATTTTAAACAAACATTAAGAAGGCTTGATCAATGTTGTCACAGCTATTCTGGGTTATATGATTACCCCATATTAAGAAGTAAGTTTGCAGTTAAAATCATTGTTTTTAAGACACTGCTATGTCTTTATATTTTAAAAAATATTAAATATTTTCTTTTTCCTATTTATTGTTATTTTTAAGAGGTCTAGGCAGGACTAGGAATTGACAGATTTAAATAAAATTATTAACTTCCTGTGCTTTTGAGATTTTTGCTAATGCAAATTGCTTCCTTTGTGACACAGTACTATGTGCACTTCCTTTTGACGGGGGAAATCTTGAAACACAAAATTCTTAAAAAAATAAACATTCAATCTCAATTTTAAAATCAAAAATACAATTTTAGTAAAATATAATATTCAATGACAAAAATAATTTTACAAGACTAAATATAGATATCTTGTTTTTGCTAAAAAAAAAAAATCTATACCTACACTCATGTTTTCATAGCTACAAATAAAGATGATATACTCCGAGTATTTCAGAGAGATAATCTATATAGGTTGGAAAATTTTGTGTAATATTGTCTTCCTTAGACTCTTTTTGTTTTGACAATTGGAAGAAAACCATGTTATGATAATTTATAGAACTGAGTGTATCTGAGAATCACAAACAAGATCACCTTTCCATTTTTATTAAGCATACACTCAGAAAATTGATGTAGATAAGGTACTCTACAAAGATCTGAGAAAGATACAAAGAATGAGATAGAAATCTAATCCTTAATGAGCTGACAGCCTACATGAGGAGATCAAACATACATATATAGACTCACAAACACACGATTGGAGATTACATTTACAGAACAACATATTAAATAATGACAATTATAATATTAAACATGAGTAAATTCTGTTTGAAGCTGTCAAATAAGGGATGGCAGATGAAGTTAATCACCAAAGATTCCCTCGATATAGTGAAATCAAATTGTATTTGAATTAAATACTTCTTAAACTTAGAAAATAAATCTATGAACATAAGAACTGTTTTTATAACAGTTCTTGATGTCCTTACTCAGTCTTTGGGCATCAGACTGAAGAGCATTATATTGATGGTCCCTATTCCTTACGTTCAGCAATGCTAATACAGGGGGCATATTCTCATCCAAGTGACTGACAGTAAGTGGGCCATGGGCCATGGCTCATACTTATTTAGCTAACACTAGCTGACAGCTACACTTTGGAGGTCAGCCAAAGAAATTAAGAGAAGGGGGCATTACATGGACTTTCTTTTGCCTAAAATAATCAAATAGAATGGAGACATTGAGGAGAAGCTGTTTTTACAACTTTTAGTTGAGCACCTCTCACATCAAGTTGGGAAGTGTTTCTAGAATTACAAAGTGATGATAGAAAAAGACTCTCCTTATGGTAACAGAAGATGCATTCATTCATAAGGACTGCTTGCCCTACTTTCCTATAATGAACCTGTAGGACAGGTCTTGTGCTTTCCATCCTTGGATTTTAAAGTCTGTGAGCTGGGTATGAGATAAAAGTAACACCAGCATTGTATAGCAATAATGTGCACTGTTTTTTTTTTTTTTTTTTTTTAAGATTTTATTTATTTATTTGACAGAGAAATCACAAGTACACTGAGAGGCAGGCAGAGAGAGAGAGAAGGAAGCAGGCTCCCTGCTGAGCAGAGAGCCCGATGTGGGACTCGATTCCAGGACCCTGAGATCATGACCTGAGCCGAAGGCAGCGGCTTAACCCACTGAGCCACCCAGGCGCCCTGCACTGTTTGTTTTAAATATCCACTTTATTGATCCCATTGGTTAGGTTATAGTGTTCGACACATCATCTTTAAGAAATCTTGTGCACTAACAGCTTTCACTGAAGGAATGTGTGGTGAGAGATCTTCAAAAGATTCAAGGCTTAATGTTCACTGGGAGTCTCTTTTACAAAGCTGAAGGTGTATATGAGAGAGCACAATGAAAGAGATTATTTTGATAATACTGAATTGATCAGTAATTACTATTTTTCATATCTCTAGATACCTTTGTAATTATGAGCATCCTGGTGACTACAGCTGAACCAGTGCCTCACTTTCTTACCCGTGTCTTCACCCCAGCTATTAATCTCTCCTGTCATCCTCTCTCCTTCCTTCTTCTGTGTGCCGTTCTTTCAAAAAACCATTCTAATTTTGTGATTCAATCTGCCAAAACCTTAATCAGTGCTATTTCAGTATCTTTGTACAGGTTGTACTTAATGAGAGGTCAAAGGGTAACTTCTCTAGCACATTAATTCTTTCCTTCACTACAGGAATACTGGTTGAGCTCAGCTCTATGTCAGACACTCTGCTTGATGCTAGAGATACAAAGAAACACAGCATAGCTGTCCTATTCTTGAATTTTCAGGACAGAGGCAAAACTATAAACAGATGATTCCAATGTCACGTGAAGAGTGCTAGAGAAGAAGAGGCTCAATGCAGTGCAGAGCATGAAGAGAAGTCAGAAAACCCCTCAAGGAAGACACAACAAAGGGACCCTGCTGAGCACTAAAGTTCAAATAAGCTCAGCCCCTTGAAGGAAGTAGGTAAGCAGCAAACATTGTTCCCTTAAAAAGCAGCCTAGCTTCTGAAGGAAGATTTCCGTTAAGTGAGCATGGTTAATTTGTAGAACTATGTCATTCTGAGTGACACGACAGGGTCACAGGAAATGCTGTTAATGAGTAGCAAAATCCCAGTTAAGGTGGGAGACAAGAATAAGACCATTAAAAAAAAAAAAAGTTAAAATTAAAATTAAGCCCAACAATGATTAGCATTCCAAAAGATTAGGAATTTATTGAAAATGGTATATGAGCCATTTCACTTATTCAAAATTTTAATGATGTCAAATTTGTCTTTTAGAACATTCTTGTGCCTACAAAGAAGAGAACAGATTAAAGGGAATGAGGCTGGGACCAGATAGGAGAGCTGCCTGAAGAGTTTTTCAGGCTAAGAAAGATGGGGGTTGAATTAAGGTCATAAAAGAAATTAGAAGGAAATTGTTGGATAAGAGTTAGCAAGGATGTAGAATAGATGGAATATTTTTGTGATTTGGTGTAGATTCTCAATGAGGGTTCAAAATGAGTTTTCTGTTTGATCTACCGGGTTGACAACCAGATGTTCACTGAGATTAAAATATCAAGAAAGAGGTGTATTGGCATTGAAAGGAGGAAGAGAAGAGAAAACATTTCTTTTGAATTTAAACTTGTTGAGCTGGAAATGTCTGTAGAATAATGAAGAATAAATAATCAGTAGTGGTCAAAAATATCTCTGGAGAGGAGAATATTAATCTGGGACAGAGAAATTGATATTTAAGAATTCAGACTATAAATGGTGAAGTACTTGAAATGGATGATATCATCTAAGGAAAATTTGTAGTGATACCAAAAACAAAAAAAACTCAAGAGTAGAACTCTAGCTTTATAAGGACAAACTGCCAAGAGTCTGAAAGAGTTTAAGATGCTATAAACAAGAATACTAGAGACAGAACAGCAGAATGATATTCAGCGAGAAGAAGAGAGGGTTCAGAAAGTAGGAGTGATCAAGAGAGTCAAATAGCAAGAGCATAAAAGAAATATAAGTGAGAAGCATCTGAGCATCTTAGAATCCATGAGATTCCCTTTGACAACAGCAATTTTGCTGAAGATGAGGGAATAGGGAAGAGTTTTTATGTTGAGTTACAAATGAGTTCAGAGTAAAAACAACAACAACAACAACAACAAAACCCTGCTTGCAGAGAATTCTTTTAGCTTTTAGAAAAGAAGGAAAAGCATATGAAACAATGATGGCTATCTCACTCCTTTCCATCTTGGAGATGATGCTCTTTTATGGCCTTGTTAGGTGGGTGGAGCCAGAAGAGGGTGTTTGTGACCTGAGTGGAGTCACAGACTACTGGTCTCTGACACAACAGGTGGGAAAACCACAGTTCTTCTCCAATCTTTAGTTAGTAATAGCATTTACCTCAAACAACATTGGTAAGTAATTCATTTAAATACACTAAATGTTAATTCATAGCCTTATAACATCCATTGTTATTTAATAACTGTGAAAACTGGTGTGATTGTAGAGATAGTAGGTACAGAGTTGATTGACTTTATTCTTGCCTCCCTAAAGGAACCTAAGAGATTTTAACAATTTATTCAATAAGTGTTTTTGCAGCTTCTCCCTTGTGCCAAGGTTGGTAGTGGGTGATTTTTGCTTCACGTTATTGATGAGGCTCAGGAAACTTAATTTCTTGATGGAATAACAGATAGTAAATAACAGACTTCGGTATTCCATGTGAGTCTCTCTGACAGGAAAGCTTGTGAGGGGCACATTATGTGTCACTTCCAAAAGAAGAGAAAACTATTACCATATTCCCAATATTATATGAACAATTCAGTCTGTAATATTGATAATATAGGATTAATATGTTTTATTAGTTGTGCAGGGGTTCTGAGATCAGGGAAACCTGCATTATCTTGAGTCCAAATCTTTGCTGGCTTCAGTTTCTCATGTTTAAAGGGAGCTTAAAAGTTAAGGGCATTTAGTATAAACATTTAAAAAGCTGATCTAGATAAAATTCTTTACAAAGTTGTCACAAGGTAAAACTCTAAGCCTATTAATGAAAGTGGTAATAGTAGCAATAGTACTAGAAGTAGTTATATCTTATGAGTTTCTTATTTTACCAAAGAAGTAACTATCCATAAAAGAGAACTATACTGTTTTGTCAAATTTGGGTAATAAGCTCAGTAAACCAGTAAATTCAGCCACAGATAAGATTTGACATGTGACTTTTTCTGATAATTGAGTTAAATTACTCAGGATAGTTGACATTTTTTTCTCACAAACATTAAGTACGTCATTCACCTAATTTAGCTGACCCTTCATTTTTCTCAAGTCACATTTAAATTTATTGCTTACATCAGAGGTTGACTTGGAATGAATATAGGGAATACCACTCTATTTTTTTTTTTTTGCCATTTTTAATGTATCAACCTGTATTTGTGGTCTCAAGTGACAAAGCTATTTATTCCTAAGTATTTAATATTCATTTCATTTCTCACATGCTTAATCCTCTTCAGTCAGTTCTATTAAAAAGGGATTAAACTTTACTAAAGACAAGAACAAATATTTTAAAAATTGTTTTCATTTTCATTAAAAGCATAAGCTTTCTAGGATAATTTCGAGTTTAAGAAACAAAAAATGTGAATGGAATAGGAGAAATTATCCAAATTATGACATTGAAGTCATATTTATAATGATGGCCAACATAGTCACATAAACAAGTTACATGGGCAGGAGAGAAAGCTCAGGTAGTTGTTAAAGGGAGGGAGTGGAGTAAGGAATATATTTACACATTTTCCATCTAATTGCTTTAGTGAGAATTATTTTTCAATATTTGTGGCAAGCTGAAAAGTTGGGATATCCAACACAAAAATGAACACATTATCAACTTCTTCCATCCAGGAGCTAACCTAGTGCCAGTATCACTCTTCCTTATTTGTTCACTAAACAAACTAAAATACTGGCTATGGGAATGAAAAAATTATAGAACTGCCCTATGACCCAGCAATTGCACTATTGGGTATTTAGCCTAAAGATACAAATGTAGTGATCCAAAGGGACACATGCACCCGAATACTTATAGCAGCAATGTCCACAATAGCCAAACTATGGAAAGAACCTAGATGTCCATCAACAGATGAATGGATCAAGAAGATGTGGTATATATACACAATGGAATACTATGCAGCCATCAAAAGAAATGAAATCTTGCCATTTGCAACAACATGGATGGAACTAGAGCGTATCATGCTTAGCGAAATAAGTCAAGCAGAGAAAGACAACTATCATATGATCTCCCTGATATGAGGAAGTGGTGATGCAACATGGAGGCTTAAGTGGGTAGAAGAAGAATAAATGAAACAAGATGGGATTGGGAGGGAGACAAACCATAAGTGACTCTTAATCTCACAAAACAAACTGAGGGTTGCCGGGGGGAGGGGGTTTGGGAGAAGGGGGTGGGATTATGGACATTGGGGAGGGTATGTGATTTGGTGAGTGCTGTGAAGTGTGTAAACCTGGTGATTCACAGACCTTTACCCCTGGGGATAAAAATATATGTTTATAAAAAATAAAAAATTAAAAAAAAATAAAGTAATGGGTTTTTACCTTAATTACGTCTGCATATCCTTTTTGTAATATAATGTAACATAAATACAGGAATAACACGAAGGAGTAAAGATTCATGGAGGGCCTCCTATAATTCTGCCTGTCAAAACGGGCATCTTGCAAAGAGAAGTCTATTTCTCTGCTTAGCTCACCAGTGGACAAGCCCTGCTCCATACGTAGTATCCAGTCAAATTTTTAATACTCATACAAAGTGTCACTGAAGATTTGGGGAATGAAAAAAATAAAAGAAAAAGGAAAAATATTTTATTTATTTATTTATTTGACAGAGAGAGATCACAAGTAAGGAGAGAGGCAGGCAGAGAGAGAGAGAGGAGGAAGCAGGCTTCCTGCTGAGCAGAGAGCCCAATGTGGGACTCGATCCGAGGACCCTGAGATCATGACCTGAGCCGAAGGCAGAGGCTTAACCCACTGAGCCACCCAGGTATCCAGGAAAAAGATTTTTTAAAATGCATTTTAGAACACAAAGGCAGTGAACAAAACAGAAGGAAAAAAAAAAAAAACTATCTCATAGAAAGAAAAGGATGAAATTATTTCAAAGTTCCTAAAACCATAACTGGAACATTAAATGTTGAATAGATTTTGGTTATTATTAAAATTACCATTTTATTACACATGAAATAAGAACATGACACCATAAAAAGGGACATTTATAGGCCAAAGGGAATTCATATATAAATGTGTGTGTGTATATATATATATATATATATACATAAGTCTAAGAACACAAGTGTACATACTAAATGGATATATTTCTATCATGCATATATATACATATCTAACATATATATCTGTTTATATATGTGCATACATGTACATATACCTAACATATGTATATACAAAACATTTAAAGAAGGCTTGGGGAAAAAAGCTGAGGAAATATTATATAAAAAAATATATAAAAAGTAACAACAACAATAACAAAACAAATGGTAACAAAAAACCCAGAAGTTTAAAGATAAGGACAGTAAAGAAACTGTCCAAGAAGTATAAACTTTAAAAGGAAATCCAATAATAAAGAGAAAACCAAAAGGGAGAAATTATCAAAGAAACAATATATGAATATCATCCATATTGTTAGGACATGGTTTGTACATCCAAAGGTAACATTATTTTATAATAAACATAGTAGCAATTTAGGAGATCCATTAAAATACTTTACTTCATTAAAATTCAAAATTCCAGGAATATAGGAAAGTTCGCAACATTTTCCAGGGAGGAGAAAAAGTGGGGCAGGCAAAAATCTGGGAAACAGGAACATCAGATATATGAAATATAATACTGAAATCTGGGGAAAAAAATGGAATTATGCTTTCAACTTTTAAGGAAAATTTCTCACTTAAAATTCTATATTATGCCAAAAGATGAAATAAGAGTGATGGCAGAAAGACATTCCATGCATACAAATTCTTAATATTTTAACATTTTATACATCTTTCTCCAGGAGGTTGCACAAGTTTTATTTCATTGATATGAGGCGAACAGTTAAAACAGAGAATAATGTAGAATAAAGGGAGATTGTCCAGCACAGTACAGAAACAAAGGAAATTTCTATGCAAGGGTAGTTTTAGGAAGACAGCTGGACTACTGTGCAGGTTAGTACTATAAGCATTATGGGAGCCGGGAGATAGTGGGAATGAGGAAGAATGTTTCCATTCCCATGCCATCCTCAAATATTGAAACTTAAAAAAACTTTTGATGTGTTGTTATAAAATGGAATTTTTAAAAATTCTGAGAGTAGTATTATTTCATATAAATACAAATTAAATTGGCAAATGAATATATCTCCTCATCATTCCATTTTTTACCAATAAGCCCACATTTTTTTGTGTGTTTTATATTTTCTGAGAGAAATCTTCTCATTTGTACTTAATGACCATGGACCATATCCTTTTTTGATACCTGAATATTGCAGTGGTTGTTATATCATTGTTAATTAAAAGTAAGATATCACAGGTGCAGATAAAACTTCAGTTAGCAATTTATGTTACCAGCTTTAAACAATTTAAACCTTTAAAAATGTCTAAGAAAAAACCCCATTCAATATAATTTTAATTAGTAAGAAAATTTAATTCAAATTAATCAAAATTTTCACTTTTACTTAGTCTAATGTTTATTGGTCTCTCAGCATTATTTTTTTGTGAACTCTGCATCTTTTTTGGATATTTTAAAAATGATTCTGATTCTAGCTTTTATAAATAATTTACACATGCACATAAAATGTAAATACCTACTTGCATACCCCTTAATAACATATATCTATTCAAATTCAAGGGCAAAGAGCTGGCATTTGGGAAAGTTAGGGTCAGTGTCCAGTTGACAATCTGGAAATGTCATCAGGTACTCTCAAAGAATGTTTTCCAAACAATCAAATTTATTTTCCACTCCTTTCCAAGTCGCTGGCACTTGTCATCCTCCTGCAATAAAACTAAATCCTTTTCCCATTCACCTGGCTCAGTATTGCCTCACAACATTTTCTGTCCAGCTGCAAGAATTTTTGCCTCTCCCCATTGCCAATTATTTCCTCAGCCAACACATTTCCCACCATTGCTTCTTTACAATAATTTCACTTATGTAATGCTTTCTTAAGTAGGTTCTCAAAGTTCTTCCAAATATACTACCTCATTAGTCTTCTTGATAATTTTATAATGAATACAAGCAGAGAAAAATTTCCAAGTTTGTCAATGAATTGAATTCTCAAAAGTCATTTGGATGTTGGTTGTTTGGAACCCAGAGACAAAATACTGAGTTTGGATCTCAGCACAGCCTAAATGTGCCTACCCACATGTGCGACTGAAGTATAGTTCTATATGCGTGATGCTACATGGATCACCTGGTCTGTTTCATGATGGGTCTGCAGGATTATGAATCAGAAAGTCCAACGGGGGATTCTGGAAACACATATTCCTCTGTTGACTTCTTGGCAACAGAGTTTGGAAATCTGTATTCAAAACTACCCAGTCCTCATCTCTAACCACATAATAGGAGAATTTGGAGAAGGAATGATCCAGGGTGCTGGCAGAATATGGAAAAGGAATGTGGAAGCAATAGCAGTGAGCTGCAGAGGATCTGAAGCTAGTTTTTTTTTTTAGCTTATGAGCTCATATCTTTTTATTTTTGCTCTTCCTTCCTTTCTTTCTTTTTTAAATTTGGATTTTCTGGGGTTTGGCCTTTATGCACTATTTTCACCACCAACTACTTGACGTTTCCATGAAGGTTTCTCACTTTTTTGATACATTGTGAACTAGAAAGAAAGTAACTACTTTTTATCTTCCTATTCATTGCCACAAAAGACACTGAATTTTCTAGTAATTTTCTAGCAAATTTTTCTAGTAAATACTTAAAACGTTGAAGAGATAAAAATAAAATTTCATGAAGGGGAATGCACACCTGTGATGGTGGCTATGAGATGCATGAAATATTGATATAATGTTGATCCATTCTTCAGGGAAATGCTCAGCCTAAATATTTCTCTAACTATTGTGGAGAAAAACTCCACCTCTTTGGCACATCAGCACAAGAGACATGCAGATTCTGAAACCATGAGAAAGGGAGAAATTTGTATTTATGGCGAGGGAAGGATGAGGTCATTCATTCATGGATAGGTGTTCAGAAGAGTTAGATACTGCAAATGAATCATCCCTAAGTAGTTTTGAAGGGAGAGTCTGAGAGGACAGAGAGAGACAAGGGGAGGAAAGAGAGCGAGGGAGAGAAAGGCAGGAATTTTGAGTACACAAGTGACTGGGTAACTGTATGGAGAAGGGGCTCAAGGTAGAGGAAAAGAGTAAGGACTGATGGCGGAGGCTTAAAAACATTTAGGAGGGTGTATAGTAATATGAAAAAGGGATAGTTGCTCAATATGATACTCACAGCTTCCTTATATTTCCATCTTGTTGACAGTTTTCTGATTTTTCTCCATTGTCCCAGAAAAAAATAGAATTTATGTTAGAATGACTTTTTTTTTCTTTTTCTTTACAATCTGCACAGCTGATTCTATACACTCTCAAGTTTTGAGTCCTGAAAGTTTTAATTATTTTTATTTGTTTTAATTTTCTTTCTGTGAAACATTGTTTTGTGAGGTTGAGACCTGGGGACATAATATGCAGTCATCGTGAAGCAAACTAACATACCAGAGGGGGGAAATTCTATCATGGTGTTGGCAGTGTCATTTACCACCTCTTCCTTTGATGCCATGTCACTAAGGGAAAAGAAACAGATGGCCTACGTAATTTCTTCACTTCTTTTCTTATAGCCATTCCCTTTACCAAACAATTCATTCTGTCAGCTGGGATACCAAGTGAGAAACTATCTCTGGGTGTTTGGGGATTCCAAACACTCTGTCAGTGTTTTGTAATAACAAGATTGAAGAAGAGAAGAGAGATGAAGTAGGAATCTAGGTCTTTAGAATTTGGGGAAGAGTTTCTGTGCCACTTGATCTTTAATGGTTGCTCCCAGATTAAGTGTCAAATATTTTGAACTGGGAAGGTCTTGGATGTTACCTACTCTGATCTCTCATCTAAGACATGAACACAGATCAGTGGTATAACATGGGAACAGCTTAGATATGGTTCCCAGAAACAAATACTAAAGGATATGTTTTATCCAATAGCTTAATGGTCTACCTAAAAAATAAATAAAGTTGAAATGCAAAATCCTCCACAGAGAAACTTCTTTCTCTAAATTCCATAAATTTATCATTAAAGGTGACTGAAATCCTCAGTGGATGTCAGGGCTTAAGCAGTAGTAACTGGAGATATCATTAATAATTATATATTAATGCTCCAATTGGTACATGAAGACACGATTCCTGGTCAGTAGGTATAAATGAGGCATAAACAAGCACATCTGGAAGGTTCTGGATATATAGTAGGTTGATTGATTGATAATAAGTAATGGATCACACTTGGCCATTTGAATTAATTTGGAAGAGAAGTCAGCTGTAAATAGATTATAAGGAGAATGCTTAAATATTAAGAGTAATTAATGAGTTACTTTTCAACATAATTTTTATAGTGGAGCTGGAGACTTTGTAAGCACTCAGGAAAACTGATTCTGTATGCAGATGTGGATATTCTAACGAATTAATTTATTATGTATACACAGCTAAATTCATTCTATGAGAAGCACCCTATAAACTGTAAAAATAAAAATGATGTTACACACATCTGTTTTTTAGAGCACATTCACTTTGCAATATAGCTTCAAATATTTTTTTAACCTAACCACATTGCTTAATGTCAAACAATGAAGGTCTGGTCTCCTATAGTGATTTTTATGCTTTCTTTAAGAGAAAAATTTTGTATATGAAATTTGATAACTTGAATAAATGCTCTAATTATAAAAAAGAGAAGGAACTATAAATAAGTATCATCATCCACTTTACTTTTCATATGAATCATTTGATTAAATACTAAAAGTAATCAATAATCAGTAATAGTAAAGAATATTTTATGACTCTTGTTCAGTTTTGTTTTTGATTTTGCCTTTTAGACAACACTACAATCTGAGCACAATATACAGTGCAAACTGATGATGTGTGGGCTGTCATAGAATTGTTATGCATTTGGTTTTTTGTGACCAGGTCACTGTCTGTATTTTAGCATTTAATCTCAATACACATTTATTCCATTTAAAAGTCTTTAGAGCATGGTGATAAAGTGCTGGGACATTACAGAGACTGTCTCAACATTAGAAAAATAGAGAAGCAAAAAATGTGATGTTTCACCAAATCCATTTACCTGCTGGTTCAATAATGTATCTCATAATTTGTTTTTATTTAAAATAAGTAATAGTGGGGCGCCTGGGTGGCTCAGTGGGTTAAGCCTCTGCCTTCGGCTCAGGTCATGATCCCAGGGTCCTGGGATGGAGCCCCGCATCGGGCTCTCTGCTCAGCAGGGAGCCTGCTTCCTCCTCTCTCTCTCTCTCTGCCTGCCTCTCTGCCTCTCTCTCTGTCAAATAAATAAATAAAATCTTTAAAAAAATAAATAAATAAGCAATAGTTTGAGGTTTCTGTAGGATGAGTGCTATTTTTCCCCCTGAATGGTGCAATAGTATCTTCAATGAATCATTCGATGGGCACTCCATAGTTTATAATACCTACCTGGAATGGATTACGATACAGTATTTGTAATGTTTGGTTGTCTGCTGCTCCCCTTTGATATGCCAGACAGGTTGCCTTTAGCCTGTTTAACTTCCTGGTCTTTGCCAGCATAACATCTAGCCTTACTAATATAGACCCATATCAATTCTTTTACATAAATTAACATTTTTCCTTCACAATAACCACATACAGTAAATAATATTAGTCCAACTTGACAGATGCAGAAACCACAGCTCAGGGAGATTTCACAAGCTGCTTTAATCAATTATTTGAACCTAGATCTTTTGACTCTACAGAATGTCTTATTTTCAAAATGCCATCGAAATTAATACGATATTTGGATTTGAATGTGAAGATTTTATCAAATATGTTTTGAGTTATTTCTAGAGTCATTTCTTTTTGTTTTCTGTTTTCCTGCCAAGATGGAGTGAAAATTTTAAGTGCTTTGCAAAAAAGAATTAACAGGACAGTTGAAAATCAAAGCAGAGTAAAGAAAAAACAGTTATTAATATTTTGTATTGATGTTTCTATGATGCATGATTTTTATAAAAAAAAATCCTTGTCCCTTACTCTACCCTGATTATAAAGTATATATTTTATGGAATGTCAGTGTGCCTTAATTAAGTGATAGGTTGAGTATTAAGTTAATGCAGTACTATCAGATGCATATATTCTCTTGTGAGGAATGCTAAGTGTGATATTTAAATGGGGAGGTTGTATTTGGAATTCTCTGCATCTATATTCTCCCACTGTCAAATGGATCATTACATTTTCAACACTTAATTATCTTTTCACCTAAATTGTGTCTTATTTAACTTGATCATTTAAAGTGCTAATGTGACTTTTTTATGTTCATCTTGTCTTTATATAAATGAACAGCTATTCTCTAACTTGACTAAGGCTTCACAAATGAAATCTGAAATTTACAAAGGAAAAAGGGAAAAGTAGAAACTTTTCTTTCCTTTCTCTTGTTTGCAAAGGAAGAGTGGTTCTCAGTAACTTAGCAGCTAGACCTTGGCATATTCCTTGGACTAGGCATTGGGTCACTCCCATTTTTCATAGCTTGTCACACAATTAACTAAATCATTAAAATGGAACTAGTCCATTGTGACAAACTGAAATGACTAAAAGCCTGCCTAGGGCGCTGCACTACGCGGCTGTTTAAGAAAATTCCATCTCTTCTAAGTTAGTGATGGATAAGGTGACAAAAATATTCTGATTAAATTCTAACTTTGGAATACTTAATAAATTAGTAACAGCATTAGAAGTGCCACTTACATTCACCTGTCAAGGAGGAGCACTGCGGTGCTGATCCTTTTGCCCTCTTTGTCTGCCTTCACAAGAGCTGCTGGCAGCTGAGGGGGTCCCATCCTAGGAAGGTGTGAGATGACAGCGAGGTAAGAGATGAGGCTCCTTTGTAAGGCCTCTGTACTTATTCATTCCTTCCCTTCAGACTCAGAGGAACTGAGGGACACAACGCTTTCCTTTGATAGATTGATCTTTCTTCTTCATCATCGTTTCCTAGTCTTTTTTTTTTTTAATTTTGTATCATGGAAAAATTATTTACTTTTATTGTTTAAGAGTATTTCTCGAGAGGTGTTTGTATAAAACAGATATGTAGTTTGAAGCAATGTTTAAGATGGAATTAAGCAATATTATCGTTTCTGGAATGGTCATTGAATGAAAGCTTACATTTTTGCATGCATATTCCCACTTGGGTTTTGGGGTACATGCAAAGCATGAAATGACATTTATTTTTTTAACACAGATTAATTAAAACTAATTTGAATCATTGTTATAATTACTCTTTAGCACAGTTATTCATATATTACTGTAGTTAGTATGCTTGTGTCCATAAGTACTTAAAACACTCATGTATAAATAATTTATTAGAAAAACATAGAAGATACAGAACTGAGGTTTTAATCCTGGTCTCAATACTAGCTACATGTGTGACCCCCACCTGGCACTTTACCTCTCTGGATCTAGGTTATACAATTAGTAAAATAAGGGAATGGGCTGACCTTTACTATTGCTCCCCAGTTTAACCACTCACAAATATCAACATTATTGATGGGTATTCAAAATACTGAATTTTAACTTAAAAGTAAATATTTAGATCTATCATATATACTTTTTATTGTTTATATATCTAAAATTGAAAATTGGTCTAGTTATATCAAACTACTTTATGAAGTACTGTGACTAGCAGAAGTATTTAATTTGATTTCAGGAGACCTATTGAGACCTAATGGTAAGAAAATGGCTTTTCTTCCACAATGATGAACCTCTATAGAAAGTTAGGGAAAAAGTTGCTTAGGTGTTTCCTCTATTTTGATGAGTAATTTGTGGTTTTCTTTTGAATCTACCATTCTGATCTAAAGTGACTTCCCTGCCCTTCTCAACACTGGTCTTGGATATTCTAATCTTGGTTTCCACATTGGCTTCATATCCAGACCCACTTACATTGGTCCTTGTTTTTCCTTTTCAGTTTGCTTTCTTGGTATGTTTTCCCTATCCCAATACGACTTCCATATTTCTGACCATAATGATAATTTGACAATTTCCCCGATTTCTACAATGGCTTAGAAGAGGGGGGAAAACAACAACAACAACTAAGTTCTATGCTTGGGTAATTCCAATTCTGGGTAACAATAATGACATTACTACAATTACTGTACAATTACCAATACTGGTAGTAATGGTCACAGAAAATGTTCACAACAGGTTAAATTTAGTATCCATTTTCTGAATCACCATAGCTCTTTCAGAAACCAGGTAAAGACCTTTGCTTCAACCGACTCACCAAATAATGTAAGAGAGACTTCCAACAACACTTTATACCTATACTAAATTACTGGTTTCAGAATAGAATGCTCAGTTAGTTCTGAAAAGAAGAGTATTGTGATTGGATTCCAGAGAGGGGAAAATCTTCTGAATAATTATTCAAGTCTTTAGGAGAAAAACATTTTTTTTTTCCATGAAGTGTTTCCAGACACTCACTCTCCAGGGAATTTATGATTCCTATTTGCATTGTCCATTTTATCACAGTATAGTTAGCATCCAAGTTTCTTCAATTTTTTTTTATTGTTTTACTTCTCTGTATTATAGTGGAAGTATAAATTGTGTTGTATTCATCTTTGTATTCTAGTCCCAATACAGGATTGGTCACATAATTGTTATCATTATGGCTGTTGAATGAATGAATCCACATCATTGGAAAGGCAGTCCAATCATTATTTTAAAATAAGGTCTCACACAATTGCTGGAAATTAATTATGTTGGGGAATTGTTGTAATTTATGTTGAGACATGAATTCCCCAGCATAACACAATCTACAAAGTAGATGCATAATACATACGTATTGAATGAATGTACAAATTAATGAATGGATCCATAAGCCATCCATAAAAAAATGTAACTACTAAAAAGATTCCAGCCACCACAAAGATTAAAAAAAGAAGAAAGAAAGAGAGGATGAAAAGAATTTAGAAGGAAAGGAGGGAGAAGTGAGGGAGAGATGGAACAGAGAGAGACTGAGAATGTCGAAATGTAGGCTTGGCTGCGAGCCGTGAGACTATTGAAATAGAATTTATTAATGATTATTTGGGTATATCAAAAACAAATGCAGAACATTAATAACTTTTGAAATAAAATACCCATTTTACTATAATACTTTGTAATAATAGAAAAGGGAAGAAGGATGTTAAAAATTATCCCAGATTTCTATCTTGGGTGAACTAGATTAAATGGTTATGCCATTCACGAAAATGGGAGCTTTTATACAAGAGTCAGTTTTATGCAAAAGGATCATGGGTTTGTTATTAGATGAAGTCTGAAGTACCTTTGAGACAGGCAAGTAGAGGAGTTAAATAGCCAAGGGAGAGGTAGAGAATAGAGAATGTAGGTTTGAGAGTTGTTGGCAATTAAATGATTATTTAAGATATCAGTAGGGATTAACTGGAGTAAAAAAAAAAAAGGCATATGTTTTTATCTCTTCATTTAACTGATTACCATTTATGCTATGTATAAGAAACTGTAAATGGATTATACCAGTTAAAAAGTCTCTGAATTATCAATGACATTTTATAGACATCTTTTTCCCCCCTGCTTTTTACTTCCTATTATTTATACTTGCTATTGTATAGCTACTTGTATTCCCTCATATCTTTCCATAGCCCTCCAAGTAGGGGTGCGGATTTTTTTTTAATGTTAACCTGATTTATTTCTTCTTTCATGTAATTTGTCTCTTATGTAAATTCATGTTTTATATACATTAGCACCAGCTCTTGGAGGGGAATTATGGCATCACAACCAACTTGATCTTATTCTAAGAAATACTACTTTTTAAGGCTATTAAAATTCATTGCTCCTAAACTAATAATTCCATTTGTTGTAAAACAAACTAAATTGGAGAAGCATTAAGGCGTCTGGAAAAACATTACTTAAGGTAACAAAATAACATTTTTAATAACACTGAATTTCATGTCCAAAAATCAAATGGAACAAGAACACCTTTATATTTATCCAAAGTGGCAGCTTGTTCACTATACTACACTCAGCACTAGCCTTTCTACACGTGTTCTCTTTGGTCCTTGCATTCACTCTTTTAAATAGTCCCCTTGGAAAGGTAATTCTACTGACAAAGAAAAACAACAAAGAGGAGCAAAATGCTTGAAAACAATTTAAAGAGTTGATGTTGTCTACAACCATCACTGATAATAAACAATGGGATTTTTCCTTCCTTGAGATTTTTTTTTTCCTGAAGCTTCCTTTTTCAGATTTTTAGATTTAAAAACAGTTTCTCAAACTGGTGGTAATGTGTGAGAAACACATCTTCAGAGAAACAAATGGAGCAATACCTAAGAAGTACACTGAACTGTGCTCGTATTTCACAATTTTCATGGCACATTATCAGTGTGAGTTTTCCTCAATTCTCAAATTCTCTCATGCTTTTTTAGAAGACGTTAATTCTTCCATAAGAAATCTTGTTACTTGTATCTATTTGTTTACAGTGCATTGAAAGTAGGCAAAATTAGTGACTAAAATTAACCATTCTATTTACCCTCTCTATCTTCACTGTATCATCAAATTTCCGATGACTTCATTTTGTTTTATTTAGTCCAATTTTTTATTTTTATTTTTTGATTCTCTGTAGCTGGAGTCTGGGCTGCATTCCCCAGTCCCTTCTTGTCTTTAATGTTGCTGGTTATCTCTGCTGCAATGGATAGTGCTGATTTTCTTCTGAAAACTCTCATTCGTTTGACTTCCATGGCAATATTTCCTCCAGCTTTTCCTTGTGTCTCTGTACTATTTTTCTCTTGTTCTCTCCACTCATTGTGAACACATACTCTCCTTTCTGCTTGCTTTTTAAATATTGTTAGTTCGTTAGGCTTCTGCCTTGGCTTTTTGCATTGTATCCTCTATAGATGGTTTCATGTCCCTCATAGTTTTAATTATTACCTATCTGGATATAGATAAGTTTTTTTAAGAGAAAGAGAGAGAGTGGAGGAGTAGAGGGTGAGGGAGAAAGACAATCTTTAAGCAGGCTCTGCACTGGCCTTGGAGCTGGCTTGATCTCAGAACACTGAGATCATGACCTGATCTGAAATCAAGAGTCAGACACCTAACCTACTGAGCCACCCAGGCTCCCCATGCATGTAGATAACCTTAAATATATATATTTTAAAGATTTTATTCATTGATTTGACAGAGAGAGACACAACGAGAAAGGGAACTAACCCAGGGGAGAGGGAGGGGGAGAAGCAGGCTTCCCATTGAGTAGGGAGCCTGATGTGGGGGGTGATCCCAGGACCCTAGGATCAGGACCTGAGCCAAAGGCAGATGCTTAATGACTGAACTGTCCAGGTGCCCCAACTTTAAATATTCCTTGAGCTCTGATTTTTTCTGAGCTTTAGGTCATAAGATGATTTAGATAGACCAACTTGACTTTCACTTCAACATGCCCCAAGCTACTCTTTCATCCACATTACTCACTTCCACATGCTTTATTCACCATGCCAGAATCATGGGAGTCACACCAGGGTCCTGCACCTCATACCCCCACGTAAACACAAATGATTACTTCAGTCAGGTTGTCCATTTACATTTACTGCCCTAGTTTGGGGCTTACCATTTTTCTCACCTTAGTTTTTCTAATAGCCCTTATAGAAATCCTTGCTGAAGTACCCAATTCTAATAGCAAAATGTACCATAAATTACCATATCCACTTTTAGCCATAAAAAATGTATCTCATCACTAAAATAATATAAAGGTAAAGCAGTTTATGTTATGAATCATTGAAAATAATTCTACAATTAATTCTAAGGTTATTATATTCAAGAAAGAATAAATTTTCATGAAGAATCAGACTTAATAAACTTCAAATTTTATAAACTGGGAAATTACAATCTAGAATAGAAAGTGTTATTTTGGGGGTTCCAAAGTACTTAGGTATAATTTGTGTGACAGTTTGGCAAAAAATATAAAATCATCTCTTTCAGGAGACTTACTTTGAAGTTTCAGATTTACCTAAGCAGGCCTCCTATCTGGTCCTTTATCACACTCTGTCTATACCTATTTTAACACTTAACATGCTATATGGAAATATCTTATTCATGATTTATGTATTTTTCTTTCCAACTGTACTATAAAAAACCTATCCTCTATTTAGTACCTGTCAGTATGTTTTAGGCACTTAGTAAATATTTATAAGTTCACATATTAGAATTAAATGTATATTGTTAAGTAGAGACACTAGTTCCCAATTCTTAGAGATCAAATTGTGACTTAATCTATGTGAATAGTTGTCATTATGTGATATGGTGTGTGTGTGTGTGTTTATGTGGTGTACAAAACCACTATTTACATTCTTCATATGAATGAGGAAAAAATATCATTATGTTAAGCCATGTTAGATCAAGGGTTAAATCAAGAATTCAGTGTTCTGGCACATATTTGTTTATATCACATAAGGACACAGCGCTAATATGCTTTGATGTGATTATTGCTGTGATAAAACACTAAAAAAAAATTTATAATCCAATGTGACATGGGAGAGTGAAAATGTAAATAAATGAAAGCAGAGAATGCATATTGTTTTTACGTTGTACCTGTCAGTCAAGCTGAAATTTTATGAAGAACTGAGAGGCAATTTTCACTCATGTACATTATATCATGTAGGTCATATTCTTTTATGTAAATCTCTTTCAGTTGGGTGTTTAAATTTCAATATAAACATAGTTCTAAAAAGTATGGTTTTTATTTCTTTCTCTCTTTAATTTATTCTGAGTTTTAGAAGGCAAATGTGTTGTGGAGCATGACACCTACAAGGGGCATTGCTTGAGTAGGTGTGAGAACATGAGCTGCATCTGTTTGTTTAGAAGAACAGTGATGTGGCAGGGCACTCTCCTTGCCCTTTCACACTTTGTCCCATACACAGGAGAGAGGAAGATAAAACTCAGAAGGTGGGTACTAGTACACAGGTAAAATTTTAAAAAGAAGATAAAAGTTGTACTTTATCCCTCAGAAGAGTCTATTCATCCATTAGGATTAAACGTGTTTTGTTTCTCATTTTTCTAGAGATGGTTGATAAATTCTATATTTTTGCATCCATTTCTCCCCAAACATCCAATGCTTCATGTTGTGAAAATCTCTCTTTGTCAAAATAATAATTTTGGACAATAATAATTTTGGACATAATCATGTGTACTTTAGCCTTTGTCTTTTTTTAGGAATGTCATCAATAACATTCCTAAACTGCCAGGATCAGCCATTGTTGGCTTTCAGTCTGGGAAAGAAACAAAGTAAAGCAAAACATCCCCAATACACATATAGTTTATTCATAATTATTCTTAAAATAGTAGATCATGACTTGTGAATTAAAAATGTGAAACTTCAGTCATTTACTATTTGTGAAAGTTTCATGAAAGTAATTTCATTAAAGTGTTATCTTCATTATTTGAAATTTATATAAGATAAATGCATGTAGCATACTGCTAATTAAATCTAGTCAATTTTTTTTTTATAGTACTGAAAATTCATTTATTCCAAAATATACACTTTAAAAGATTCTGGCATTAAGGACCCAAGCAGTGTTACATTAATCAGTTTTTTCACTTTATGATTATATCATTCATAATTGAAACAGGAAACAAAACTATCAGATAAGGTAACTGAAAGGATTTTCATGAAAGGGGCTTCACAGAAACGGGGCCAGGTTTAAGTGATATAAAGAGCTGGTGAAGCGTCCCATTCTACGTTATCAAACAAAACATGCTTAAAACCCAACTAGTACTCTCTCTCCAAATGAGCTTCACTCACAGCCTCTTTATCACAGTTGAAGCCAATTTTATATTTTAAGCTCCTCGAGCCCCAAATCATTGAATTATCCTTGACTCCTCTCTTTTAGCCACACTCTGTGTCTGATCAATCAGGAAATCCTATTGACTCCACCTTCAAAATGGCCCCAGAATTCAAACACATTTTACCACTTCCACTGTTTCAATACCAAAGTCCAAGCCTGGATTGCTCCAACAGTCTCTTACCTGGTTTCCCTAAGTATACCCTTGTTTTGTAACAGATTGTTCTCAAAACTCTTACTGTAGTTATTTCAAGGGGGTAAATCAGATCATGTCACTTCTCTGCTCAAAGGCTTGCCATAGCTCGAACTTCACTAAAAGTAAAGAGAAAGTTTTTACTTAGCCTACAGGGCCCCAAATAACCTGAGCCTCTTTCTTCTTTGATTTCACCTTCTTCATCAGTCTTTACATGCTCTGGCTACTCTCACCTTTTCCATGAGCAAACAAGGCATACCCTTGTCTTAGAAACTTTAGAGCTTCATTGCCTTGACCCAAAATGTTCTCCTAACCTTGCCCTCTGAAATTCAAGTGTCTAAGTCACACATCTGTTTAAGTCTTTGCTCATATGTCATTTGAATATATTATTCTAGCTTTTACCCATTCTATCATCTTCTCATATAGATGATCCACATTATTTTTCTTGCATGTTGCCCTTACAAACTTGTTTTGTTTTTAGTGTCCTTCAGTGTCTTTATTCTGTGTTCAAGTGTCTCTATCCTGATTGGGAGTTACTCATCCTGAAATCTGGTCTTTCATCAATTCTGAAATATAACTGTAAGTATTACCTCTTCCCTATTTTCTATTTGCTTCTATTGGGGTTTCTGGGAGAATTTTACAGGAATTTGTCATTTTATTTTCCATGACTTAAAATCTACTTTTCATAGATTCCCATTTTTATCTCTGTGTTTTTTAAACAAATTCTCTACCATTTACTAAAGTTTCTTCAACTGTGTCCAATCTGCTCTTTAATTCACCTACTGAGTGTTTAATTGTAAAGACTGAAGATTCATTGGACTTTTTCGAAGCTGACTAGTCTTACTCTGTACTATCTACTTTTCTACTTTTATTTTTTAAAAGATTTTATTTTTAAGCAAGCTCCATGCCCAATGTGGCGCTTTAACTCACAAGAAATTGAGCTGTGTACTCTTTTGACCAACCCTGCTGGACAACCCCCTCCACTGTCTTATTTTGAAGTCTCTACATGAATATTCTATTAAACGAAATTTCCATGATATCATGGTAGCTGTTTCGATTGACTTGCTCAAGGTAAATTGCTCATGTATTTTCTTATTTCTTAACCCCAGCCTGAAAAAATACAGTAATAGCAATCAAGAGTTGACGAATAAATGTATTTGGACACTGGGCAGAAACAAATTCAGAGCTCCTCCAAAGGTTTTTCTCTTTTCACTCTTGGTCTAACCACAAAGGTATTTCACCAATAAAATCCTGTATGAGAGCAGTTCTGCAGGAGGTTTGAAGGATGGCAGGACCAACCCAAGAGAGACAGATTTCCTTCTGCTGCTGGCCCCTCCTCCTCTTCCTCTTCCTCCTCCTCCTCCTTCTTCTTCTTCTTTTCTTTTCTTTTTTTCCCTTTTCTACTCCACAAGTTTCTACAGAAGTGACCCTCAGTTACTCTCAGCTTCTTTTGTGGATTTTAGATCTAATTCACTCTGCTTGCCTAAGCCCTCACCCCTTTATCTGGTTCTGTGATAACAGCTCTAATCTTAGGGTACTGACACTAACAATCCTTTCTCCATCTTCCTTAGAGTTTTATTGCAGTTCCTGTTCCCTGTTGATTTCCCTAACATATTTTTCAAACTCAACCATGCATTTAAAAAATATTTGTTATATATTCTGGTATTTTAGGCTAGATGGTCTTTCATATTAAGGTATCACAATGCACAAGGCAGTCTATATACAATGTTCTCTGATTACAAAAATGAATAATAATTCATAGCCTAATTTATCTCCATATATTTTACATTTTTATCCACTAGGATTATTAGCTTTGTTCTAAGATTAAGTGGTGTTTATTCAATGAAATCTGGTTTAAAATAGCAGACTCTATTTGCCTGCCTTGTATTACCATTATAGTTGAGTTCAAATATATCTGAAACTCTGTTTTTCTTCAATAAAATAGGTAGAATTCTATGAGCTTTTAATTTCATAATTAGTTTATACACATGATTAATATGTTTATATAAAGGCTCTATGTTTCAAAACATAGTATATAAATAGTATATAAATATGCCACATAAATAATTAAAATTTATCATTGACTTTTCATAGAAAAATAGTTTTTCCACCATGCCTCCATGTTGGCAAACTACATTGGTGCAAATTGTGAACACTTCAGACTCGAAGAGGCAATCCAGTGTTTCTGTCCCTACATGTGGAAATGTACAAGTCAGGGTGTGATGTCAATCTACCATCAAGTTTTAAACCAATCTAAGGGTCTTTAAAGGATGTTAGTAGCAAACCTTTTTATTCTTTAGGGCAGTGAGAAATAGGGCAACACTCATATAGAGCTTTTTGGCCACCTGTAGAGTGTCATTAAGAATATTACCTTTTGACTTTACCTACAAATACTGGATCCCAAACAAGGTCAGGACCAGGTGTGATTGCATATACCTGCTATAGAGTTTTTCAGTGTCCTCTATGTGTGAAGCAGGCTCATTATAATAGATTATTCAAATAGTTGTTCAAATTGTAGGACACAGGATACAGCTAAGCATTGGGAACAAAGACAAACAAACCTCCAAACAATTTGACTAGTGCAAAAATAACATGGGCTTCCCACAGGATGACATCCCTAAGATGACCCTCTTGTCACAGCAGGTTCTTTCAATGGCTTTCCAGGCAGTGATGGTGTGTGAGCATAACTCCACTGTCCCTAAGGGACCGGGGAATGAAGGACAGCCCCAGGCCTTGCACGGGAAAGGTTTTCTGTACAAAGCCAAGCAGCCTGATTAAACCACCCCTCTGTGACTTTAGATTATTGAGCATTTTGTTCTAACCATCTAAACTGACACCGTAATGGTGCCTTAGGTAATGCGACATAGCTGAGCACTGCCAAGGAATAGTACTTGCCTGTATGAAAAAGGTGGCAGCCAGCAGGTAAAATGTGGGCTGAATTAGGTAGCAGACAAGGCACAGCTGAGACAGACACACAAAGAGCACTTATTCACAAACCTGGGCTATTCTTCTATAAAAGCATTGTGGACAAGACTGCTTTTCTCATGCTGATTTTCTCTGTTATCCTTTACATTCTGACAACAACACTGTCAGCAGAAGCGCCATCCAACATGGGCTCTTCTGTGCATCAACCCCTTGCCTTGTTTTTGTAACCCTAAACTCTAACTGCTTCCTGTTTCTTTCTCCTAAACAAACGTATGCAGAAGGAAATCACCAAACAAATGCCTGGGTTTGTAAAAGGGCTAATATTCCATAATGGAGCTTCAGGCTTGTTCAAAGGCTTTACTGTCTTTTGTTCTTTGGCTTTGTTTATTTTGCATTGTATTTGGCATCTATGGTAAAGAGCCAACATTCAGCAAGGTTGCATTCTTCTCATTCACACACTTCAGAATATTGTATATTGTTCTCATTTTTGTCATATGATGAACTACTATTTCATAGTGACGGTGTCCAGATAACTCCGGAGAACAGAAGAAATGATTTCACATGCCTTAGTTCTGCCTTCCAGATACGATTATAAGCTACTTCAGGGCAGAGCACATTATCCTGCTATATCTTTTCCACACAGCATTGGTTTATTTTGGGCTTGCATCTCTACCTATACACGCTCATCTTCGCAGCCAATCCCTCCTGCACTCCATCCTTCTAAATACCACTTTTATCATGAACTCACCTGCTTTAAAACCTTCAATAGATCCTTGAAGTCTACAGGATAAAGTGTGCAATTCACAATCACATTTGTCATTTCAGTCTTGCCACCTTGCTGCTCTACACCCGAACATTAACGAGATGGTGGGTGCCTTTGGTGGTCTCCAATACCAAAAGTGGGTGTCAGGAGAGGGCTGGAGTCAGGAAGAGGAGAGTAAAGCTCAAAACGGTGTCCAGGGACTGTCCATCCTGGCCTTCAGTGCTGGAGGAGCAGAGGCTGGGGCAGTGGCTGTGGAACTGGAAGTGGACACTTGTAATGGAGGGGATAGGTTGTTTCCGTTTTCCAAAGCTGGAAGTGGAATATGAAAAGAAGGACAAAACAGTGCAAGGAGCACTTTTGGGTTATTTAAAATAATATAGAGGAAACAACTATAAATCCTATTTTATAAATTTCACAGTAGCCCAAAAGCTGTGGTCATTATTACTTAGTTAGGAGATTCTGTTGTTCTTTTTTAGTGAGCTCGTGTGTATATGTGTGTTCTTCTGACAACAGCAGAACTAATTACTTAATATATAGTTTGTTTTTTTTAAAGATTTAATTTATTTATTTGATACACAGAGAGAGAGATCACAAATAAGCAAAGAAGCAGGCAGAGAGAGAAGGAGAAGCAGGCTTCCCACTGAGCAGAGAGCCTGATGCAGGGCTCAATCCCATGACCCTGAGACCATGACCTGAGCCGAAGGCAGAGGCTTAACCCACAGAGCCACCAGGTGCCCCTAAAGGTTTTTGAATGCTAAAGTCAAGTAATTAATGCATTTTCCCAAATTTGAGGGATAGCATGGATATGAAAATAAACTGTTACATGTTATGATGAGCACTGGGTGTTATATGCAACTAATGAGTCATTGAACACTACATCAAAAACTAATGATGTACTATATGTTGGATAATTGAACCTAATAATAATAATAATAAAATGCTAACCAAAATAAGACTTCGATAAATGATATTTTTAATCCAAAATCAAAAGGAATTTAGGAAATCCTTATTATACTATTTAAAGAAATGCATGTTATTTTTGAATTTTAAAATAACACAGGCAGCAACACAATGGTATAAATTAACCTAATGAAATAGAGATTAAAATAAACATTAAAAAATATTGTAAAGCTACTGAATCGTAAGGCAAGACATACATATAACCTTTAGAGACCAACAAATGTTTTCTTCATTAGAATCAAATAGTTAAATGTCACACTTGCCTATTAAAAAGAAAGGTTTATTCTGATATAATTTGTTAACAAATGCACAGATCACATAGATGTTTTTGTGATTTAATTCCTGCTCTCCACTTTCTGGATTGTGTTGGATATGTAGTACTAGCATGACTCACTTCAGCTAACTGGTTCACATCAACCCTGGCTTTCACTCTTTGATAGCCTGTGCCTCCATGATTAGTGCCCGCTCTCTATTAGTCCATCACTTGGGAACTCAAGATTTGTGTTTCATGAAGTGATGATAATATAAAGACAGTTTCAAATATAAGAGGATTCCACAGAAATTAAAATGCTAAGTTTATGTCTCATTTTCTTCATTCTCTTGAGGAAGTGTACTTTACAATAAACATTTTTGTGTTTGCTGCTTTGTTCGATACAAAAACAGACTACATAAGCTATTTTCTCCAGAGTGTGTGATTAATGAATTATCCCCTTATCCCCTAATTGCCATATAGGGAATGGAGTTGCTTGTGGCAGATTAATAAAAAAATCCTTGAATGAACAGTTAGTATTGCCTATCTAATATTTTGTGTGAGTTAGTTTTCAAACATGCAATTACCAGCCATGGAACACTACTGCATAGAAGTAAGAAAAGAAGATATACTCAGGAGGCATTTTACTTATCTGGCATGCAAGTGATTGTTTTGTGTGGGTAATAACAATTTGATGCTGATTGAAGGTGCTCTTTTTCAATCCTGATTGAAGGTCCTCCTTTTCTTTTCTTTTCTTTTTTTCATGCACCTCAAATCAGAACACAATTATGTAAAAGAATATATAACAAGCAAGCCGGTAAATGAGGATGGCCTCCATAGTCTAAAAAAAAGAAAAAGAAAAAGGGAAAAACCTACAACTGCTGATGACAAGAAGAAAACATAATAGAGAGAAGGTTGGACTAGGAATCCTAATATGTAGGATCCTTAACGGATCTTCCACTAAGCTCATTAAGTATAGACTCTTCCAAGTTGGAATGTCACTTGGAAGTCATGTAGTGCAACTTTCATTCAATATAGGAATTCCTTAAAATATCTGTGAAGGCAGTCTTTAATTCTGGCTCACATCTTGGGAACTCATCATCCTACAAGGCAGCCCATTTCACTGAAGCAGGGAAAATCTATTCCCCATTTACTTTTCTAATGACTCTTGGCTTTGTCCCTTTAGATTCACATAAAGCAAATTAAAACCCCTTAGCAATTGATGACCCTGCTATATTCATAAGCAACTATCAGAGTAACTTGAATTATCTTTTAAATGTTACACTAATAAATTTAGAATCCCATACCAGCCTCCAGATGTATTCTTTCCTATGACTGTTATTTTTTTTCTTGTGATTCGATATTTAATTATTTTAGAACTCACCAATTAATGTTCCATTACTGACTAACTTGGTAGATATTTTTCAAATGGATTCCACTGAATCTAGGTCTGCTATATTGTTTTTGAAAAGGTGTGCCCCAAGATTGGCATATTTGTTAAGAAAAGCAACCCAAATTACATTAACCCAGGCAGTAAGACTTAGAAAAGTTACTTCAGTTTTAGATCTCTAATATTCCACTTGGCATATTGAGAAAAGTAATATTTTCAGTGTCATAGAGTTGGTTGGACTCACATATTTATTAAATTCCAAAGACTGGTATAACATACAAAGTATGACATTGAGAATGATATTTTCTGTGTGTCCAATGAATCATACACTTTTTTGAAAGAAATAAAAAAGGTGCAACTATGTCTACTTTCTAATGAAGTCACCCACTTTATTGGTGTTTTGATATGAAGAACAGTAGAGTAGATATCAGAAAGTCTGCTCATGAGTTTAGATTCAGAGGACAGGTTGGAGGAAAATTCTGACATCTATTTCATCCAAGTCAAGGAGAAGTATAATGAGCAATCCCTGCTCAGTAATAGAGTTTATCTTCCAGGTTAATAAGATTGTCCTGTGTCCCAGATTCTGTCCTGTGTGAAGTAGTGAGTATATACTACCAAGTGTTGCCTCTTCAAACCGTGCTGATGACAGCAGTATAGCTTTAACAGTTAAGTTTTCCTTATTATATACATTAGGTCTTTTCTTGTTTTGTTTTGGAAATATTTTAGATTTTACAGTAATACTGACTTTTTAAGTCAAACTCTCAGAGTTCTTGGAATGATATTCTTTTTCCTCCTGATATTCCCACTCGTTATCTGTTTTGATTAAAACTCAAATTTAACATGTGTCCATGTTTATTTCCATCTGATAATCATCCTCAAGTCCCATATTGAGATTTTTATCAGACAGGATAGTATTGGACAGATCTGTATATTACTCATAGTTTATAAGTATATTTTCTGAAACTTAGAACCTTAGATCAGCATGCTTTATGAATGATACTAGCTGTACCTTTTCTATTACTTTTCTTTTCTTGTCTTTTTTTTCTTTTTAATGTTGTGATCATGGGTCAATCACTTAATGTGAGGGACTCAATTTTCAAATCTAGTCAGGAAACATGGTATTTGAATAACTTTAACTATAGTCCTCTATTGTGGAGTCTTTTCTTGTGTGGATAAATGTGCAGATGCACTTAGAACAATAAAAGAAGATGGAACACCCTGCTCATTAGCCAGATTGGCTCAAATTCAAGAAGCAATACTAGAAAAGTATAAAAACACAACCTATGCAGACTTTCCAAACAAGTCATCAAATAAAGAGTAATATAAATAAAAAGGAAAATTTTAGGCAAGAAGGCAAAGTTACAAAGACTGGTGAAATCAGAGCAGAGACAAAGACTGTAAGAGTAGAGAGAAGGCTGTGAATCCCAGTGTCATTTCCTGACTGGCCCTTTAAGTGATTCCTTAGCTACAGATGGCATATAGCCTCAGGGTTTCAAGTGATCATTTTAGGCTTGACACTAAATCCTCTTTTGGGGGCTCTCACCTCTGAAAGTTAATTTTTTCTTCTCTCTCTCTTTTTTTTTTTTTTTAAAGAGAAGTATGTCCCTACATATTCCTTGGTTGAATGATAGATTCTTGAGAGTTTGTTACAACCTGTATATGTCAGTCAATGGAGCAGGCACCAGAGATGGAGGTGGCACTGCTTAGCTCAACTGTATAATTTACTAGACTTTTTATTTTGTTAATCTTGAATTGTATTTATGTGTTTTCAGTGGTATAGACATGGTAGAGTGCAGTGTATGATGGAAGAGAATTGGAGTCATAAGGTCATGCAACTAGTATCTTACACAGTTCAGAAAAGTTGAATTCCTCTGTCCTTC
The DNA here is from genome assembly GCF_022355385.1 of Mustela nigripes. Classification (NCBI taxonomy): domain Eukaryota; kingdom Metazoa; phylum Chordata; class Mammalia; order Carnivora; family Mustelidae; genus Mustela; species Mustela nigripes. The sequence goes on from NC_081561.1 coordinate 111,615,764, forward strand.
TTTATGGATGGACAATTTATATGAATGTGATGCAGAATAATCAAATGTTTCTAGTTTGTTTTACCGTGCTTGTGGTGTTTAATACAGTCTATGACCTGGTCCTTGGTGATCTGAAATGTGCCTAAAAGTTCTCCTTTGGTAGCTAGTAATTTCTTCAGGTTGTGTTTCTGCTGAGTATCATTTTGAGAAAGAAGTAGCAAAGATATAAACCAAAGTTGTATTGTAAATGTACTGAGTTATTAAGTCTTTTTGAGGTGAGGTAAGCCGTTTTCTTCTACTTCATGGATATCATTACAGAAGTATCTTCAAATATCTGGTTGATATATTCCATGATTGCCAATTCATTGTTGGTGAGGTTGTTAACAGGTATAAGCAGACTGGCAGAGATTTGAAAAACAAAAATAAATTTAAAAACCCACCAACTCATTTTGAGAAACAGAGGAGAGACTATGATACATCATGATATCATTTGAGATTTGAGAAGGTCAAAGAGTGATGGTGGTGAGCTACTATTGTGAATGGAGATTGGAGGAGAGTTGCTGCTAAAATAAAATGACCATGGCCATATGAAAGAAATATGCTGGTAATAGAAATCTAAGTGGAGACAGAAGTCACAAGAGCCTTAGTAAAACATTTCCTGTATGTGAATGTCAGCAATACATGATACTCTCTATTTTCAAACTTACTAAGTGCTATATCAACAAAGGTTTTGACTATTCCGTTCTATAGTCTGAATGGGTGAAGTAGCACCTGGGGCAACCTGTTAGCATAGATAGAACTCCCTGGTCTGATTGGAGTTGCCGATTTCAAGAGCAGAGAATTAATGAATTCTGGATTTCATGAGGCCTTCCCTATTGGAGATGCCCCTGACCATTCTTTGTACTATATTATTTCTCTTAGTTGCCTTTTTGTGTCTTAGATTAGGAAATTTCCTAGGATTAGCTACTTATGTGGACAATGACATTGCCTGGGATAAAATTAAGAGTTAAGGGTAAGATAGACAATGACATTTGGATGTTAACTATTGTTAGTGATGACAGAGGGATCTAGAAGTTGGGGGCACCTGGGTGGCTCAGTGGGTTAAGCCGCTGCCTTCGGCTCAGGTCATGATCTCAGGGTCCTGGGATCGAGTCCCACATCGGGCTCTCTGCTCAGCAGGGAGCCTGCTTCCTCCTCTCTCTCTCCCTCTGCCTGCCTCTCTGCCTACTTGTGATTTCTCTCTGTCAAATAAATAAATAAAATCTTAAAAAAAAAAAAAGAAGTTGGTAGATCATGACCACTTGGCAGAGAAAAGGAGGAAATAACAATTGCATACAGAGTAGAAAGGTTAGGGTAATTCTCATTCCTAGTGTGGCAGAAAATTACTTTTGAAATATTATCTGATTTTCTTCCTCCTGCTCTTCCCATTTCTCTAATTATAGTAGATACACAGTTTTGTATTCACATATCAGACAAGGAAAGTTAAGGATAACATAAGGAAGTTCACATTTTGCCTGGCTTTGGTTTTACACTATGATGAGGAGAGAGGGAACAGAGAAAAGGGGCTGAGCATGTTTCATAGTCCTTAGAGACAAGGCTAGAAGTGATGGGTTATACAGACAACATCTTGGTAAATGATCTCTTTGAAAAGTCTTGTTTCAGTTGTCAAAGCCATTTGGAAATTGAAATATCATTTGCAACTGTTCACCCTGTGCCCAGACCTGTATTAGCTGTTCTGGTCACAAGTACCTGATGAAGTCTTTCCCTTGATCAGGAGTTAGCTCTCAGATTAATGTCCACCCAGCAGAAGTGGGCCAATCTATAGTTCTTCATTAAATGAAATTATTTCTTGGACCCATCAAGTTTATCTCTTGTGGAATTTTCCCCATAATCTTAACTTTACAAGCCACTCATGAGCCTCAAGAAGAGGGTGCTATTCCTCATCATTTAGAAGGACTGTTGGGAGGAAAAATTAACTCATCTGTATTTATTGAGGGCTGAAAGCAGTCTGTGGTCAGAAAATAGCTAGAGATGGCTGCACTTTCTCGGTAGTTCAGGTAAACATGAGGGATAATGGCATTTACTTAGAAAGGAGGAAGAATAGATTAAGGAAATGATGATGCTGTCTACTTTAAGCATTGAGTTTGAGGTATATCCAGCTTCTAAGTAGAGATCTGCAAGTAAGCAATTGGATAAATAGATTGATATCTTAGCATAGTCTATGGTTTGGAAATGAATATTTGGGATTTAACAACTCTTTATTTCTGAAGAAAGTTGAATATGGATATCTGTCTGGGATACACAGTGACTAGGGAAAATAATCAAAGTGTTGGGAACACAGACATTTAAGTAGAAGGAGTTAATGGTGTCACACAAACAGAAAAGGATATGTATCACAGTGTCAAATGCTGCGAGTGGGACCATGCCACCAAGTGTTCAGTGAAACCAGTCATTGACCTTAGTGTGGGATGTCTTTGGAGCAATGTGGTATGGATGTTTGACTGCTATAAGCTTAAGAATAAAGAAGTGGAGACCATCTTGTGTTATCTTAAGAAGAAAGGATAATCGTATAGTTAGTATACATAAAGTCAAAAGAGAATTTGTATTTTTATATTTTCAAGATGAACAACTCTTGGACATGTTTCTATATTGAGACAGAAAGAAAACAGTAAAAATGGAGAGTTTGAAAATGCATGTGAAATAATATAAACCATATTACCCAAGCCAGGTTACCTTGCAAGATAAATTTATGTGTGTATCTATGGCCTTGACCTAAGCTTCTCTCTCTCTTTCTCTACAAGGAAAGAAGCTTTTATGGGGATCAAACCTGTGACTTTAGAATTGCTGGCAGTGAACTAATTGCTCCAGTGGCTTGTGCTCTCAAAGGTGCATCAAACATCGATGCCACTAGAATACCACTGGTTCTGCAGTGAGCTATGTGGAACTATAGTGATTCCTAAATAGTTTATGTGTGTACTCAAATGCCAAAATTTAGGAGAATCGCATTCACCTGCCAGGTTACTGACCATTATTCAGCCAGTGATCCTTCAAAACAGAGTTGAATATAGGGTTTTCAATAACTGCTCCATTTTAAAATCATGTCTCCCAAAGACCTCAAGTGCGGGAATAGATATGTATAACCACAGATATCCTAAACTATTTTCTATTTTATTGTGTCAGTTTACAGTTACCAGTAATGTTATATGCAAGTAAAAACATGATGCCCTATTTTCTTTGCTGCCAAATCTGAGCTACAATTTAGCCTGACAAATGGGCAAAGGTTTCCAAGTACCACATGGCTGGTATTCCACATATTGGAATATGATGAACCCATATTGTTTTTAAATCCATGGAGGTGCTAGTCAAAGGTGCCTCTGTGAATTTTGCAGTGAAAGACTGGGAATCACAGGCTTATTACTCAGTTCATTTATGAATAAATGTGGGATAGCAGACTGCAGATTCTAGAGAAGGTATTAATGAATCATCCCCAGATGATCTTCCAACGACCCACAGGACTTCAAAATGAATCATATGACCTATTTTTTTAATTAAAAAATGCATTTTAAATGAATTATTTATGAACAAGTACAGCTGTAACCTTGATAATATTAAACTGTTCTGGGCTGTTGAAAGGTATCTCATAGCAGTGACTATTCATAGTCAAACATGCAGAATGTATTAATGTAGTCGGTGAAAAATATGAAGTGGTCTCAGAAGAGGTGGAGATAAATGAGCCCATCAATTCATATTGCCTTCTTGCCATAGCCAGTCACCAAAGATTTGTGCAGAAATATTTTATTTTGGAGTTATTTGTAGTCTGCAAGTATCTATAATTCTGTCCTTCAAGTTTTATAATGTGACTATTTAACACACTATAAGTAATCAATGAAAGGAATATTGGCTATGCATCATATTTTCCTTAGGGACAGAATTAATGAACATGGCATTTTATTTAAGATCATTTTGGTTATCTCTCACATCTGAGAAAAGTTAAAAATTACTCTGACGTTGGGGAAACAGAGAAGATATTTTCCAAGCACTGGCCAAAGCTGTGTTGTTTTTTAGAGATAAGTGCTCAAAATACAGAATGAGATTTCAGTCAGGAACTCAGGCTACTTGGTGATCCAGATAAATTTTCCTGATTTGGTTTCCACTATCGAATGTAAACATTTCATTTTAAAGGTATAAGTTAAAGATATTGAATTCTTTCTAATGTTTAGGATTTTTAATCAAAGTGTATGTTATGGGGGCGCCTGGGTGATTCAGTGGGTTAAGCCTCTGCCGTGGGCTCGGTCATAGTCTCGGGGTGCTGTGATCAAGCCCCGCATCATGCTCTCTGCTCAGCGGGGAGCCTGCTTCCCCTCCTTCTCTACCTGCCTCTCTGCCTGTTAGTGATCTGTCTGTCAAATAAATGAATAAAATCTTAAAAAAAAAAAGTATATGTTATGTGCATAGGAAAGTCAGGAAGAAGATCTAGAGCAGACAAAAGTTAATGATGAGAAAAACAAAAGGAGTGAGCATGATTAGGAAAACCAAAGTCAGTGAAGCCCAGAATACTTTTCTTGTTATCTACTTTTGGTAAAAAATTTGAAATCTTGGGAGCTAGAAAAGAGCTGAGATAAAGCACCATGTAATCACCTTAAATATATTGACATCTAATGCAAAAATGTTTGCAAAAATAATAGAAATTAATGATGTAATTGTATTAATTGAACAAATATGAGAAGTTATCACAGTTAAAATTGCTTTATACATACCATGTTCTTCATCATTTATAAACAGCATGCAAGACAGTAGTATTATCCCATTTTACAAATGGTAAGCTAGGCCTCCAAGAACTTACTCATCAATAATTAAATTCTAGACAAGTGCTAATAAATAGCAGGACAAAGATGAAAAGTTAGGTCTGTCTTTGTGGCCCCAGAGGCTCTCCTTTTCCCACTGCTCTGCTTCTTACTAAGATTTGGAGTCAAAGATGTTCTGAGGAGGAACTTGTATCTCTTCTAGAAAAGTAATATTTACACTTCTATGAGCAAATTCATCCTTTATTAAAATGGCATATGTGCACATGTTGTTGATGAATTACAGGCATGTACAGATTATGAACCCATGGTATTTAATTTATGAGCTAAAAAATTAGGGATGTTTTCCACAGCTGCTTTTTAACTTTTAATTTTCTGGTCATATCTGTCTAGACTTTTTTTTTTAAATCTTAATTTGCATGGGACATGTTCACATATGTTTGGCATGATAAAGATTTTAAAAAGCTGTTATTTTAGGATCTCCAAATCACGAAGCAAGATTTTTAAGGCAATATATTTAGATTTGCCAAACATTTTTAAAATTATACAGATTATTTTGAATTAGTTAGTGATGTTAATTTGAAACATATATTATTGTAATTTGTACAGACATAAAATGGTTAAATTATCAACAATTTTATATAGCTTGTCCATGTGATTATTTTTGTAATTTTAGTTGCTTTTAGGTAAACTCTATATTATATTAATAATGACATGGATCAATTATCATAATTTTCACAAAATTGACATAAAAATTCACATATTCATATTGACATTCAGATTGACAAAATATTAAGTCACTATTGCCAGGTATCTTACATAATATAACTAAATCATTAAATGTGAAATTTTTTCAAAAATCCAATCACCTGAATTTTGTGCTCAAAGTGTCTGAAAGAGTAGTAGATAGTTGAAGTAGTTAATTCTCCTTATTCTTTTTCTATGTCTTCTTAAAAACAAAAAATAAAAAAAAAAAGATTTAAGGAATTCTTTCAAAAGACAAGGGATGTAATGGAATAATTCCCTCAGGAAAGTCTCTATTTATGATATGGTCAGATATATTGATCTTTTAGTAAGACATGTTGATTTTAATTTATCCTTTAGGAATAATTTTGTTTATGGAGAGAGAAAAATATAATAATGGATATATCACTAATGAACTATATGAAAGTCTCAGTTTTTATCATGGACTGACCTATTTGTCAATTATTATTTTTCTCACCAAGATTTTAAATACTCTACACAGATATATATATATATACACACACACACTAGATGCCAACAGCAACCATTTGACTATGTCATTCAAAAATGTCTCTCTAGACATTGTGGAATATCACCTTCAGGTAGGAGGAATTGTCCCTGGGTTGAGAACCTCTGATATAGTATGATAAAACTTTCATTTTGGGGTTTGCTCTCTCGTGTCACAATCCTGAATTCATGCTGGAATCTTTAAACTATCCTGTGAGTAAACATCAGCTAACCTATTGTAGGATGTGAAGCCATGTGAAAGAGAATGAAGATATTCTGGCCAAGAGCCTGTCAGTTGCCAGATCTGTGAGTGTGGATAATCTAGACCATCTAGCTGAGAGTACTCCACAGAGATCAGCTGTACTGATCCAGGCTCAGTTGACACACAGGATCATGAGATAAATAAGTAGCTGTTCTAGGTCTTCTAAGTTTTGAGGTGGTTTTTTATACAAATGATACATATTATATTAACAAAACTAAAGTACATACATTTGGAGTTATTTTTATTTAGCTTTCAGTGGTATCCGTTTTTCTTCTAATGGGCACTATTTAATCATTAACTACCATAGAAACAAGCAAGATGGCATACTGATTAAAAAATATGAAATCTTAGGGGTGCCTGCATAACTCAGTCAGTTAAGCATCAGACTCCTGATTTCAGCTCATGTCATGATCTCTTGGGTTGTAAGATCAAGCCCTGGATCAGGCTCCGCACTCAGCGGGGGGTTTGCTTAGGGAGTCTCTCTCGCTCTCCATCTCCACTCACTCACTCTCTCTTTAAAATAAATTTAAAAATCTTAAAAAGAAAATGGAGTCTTAGAGCCAAACTTACCAAGTTCAAATCCTACCTATACCACTTTCTATCAGTACAACCTAAAGTAAGTTACTTAAATTTGTTTCTCTTAGTCCCCCCATCTGTAAAATGGAGTTAATAAAAGTTCCCAGATGATAATAAGGGTTTTGTTAAATAAATTTGGTCTAAATCTTCTTAATTGTGGAGAAGGGAGAGGAGTGTGTGTTTGTTTATTTCCATTACTGATCTGGAGTTTAGAAGCTTAGATACACATTTATCTTCTTGCCTATAGACCACTGCTTTATAGTGCCATATTTGAGAATATATATGACTTTTTGACTCTACCTAGAATATGTTATTACCATGGAAGTCTCTTTCATAGATGAGAAGAATAATTATAAACCCCCAACCATTAACAAACCTTAGTGTGTCCTGTTCAAATTTAGTAAGAAAATTACATAGAATTCTAGATTAGGTCTCTATATCTGCTCTAGTCCAAATACCATTCCCAGGGTGATATTATTTATTCCAGATGTGATTACTCTGTAGATTCCACCATCTCTGAGCTCTGAAAGCATATCTGGCTCCTAAGTAAGGAAAATTAAAGGTGCATGTATTCACACATTAGGGGCTTGGGATCAGCTGAATCTTGTTGCTAGATTTCATATTCTGTCTTACCCTCATACTTAAGTTGCGCCCTGGAAACTCCATTTGCTAAGACAGGGTGACATTTTATGTTCTATTAAACTTCTGATCTCAATTTCTTCTCTGGCTCTTTTTTTTTTTGTTTTTCCCTGCTAATGGACTCACTAAACCTGTTTCTTACAATGATATCCGCCCGATATTAATCCCCTGACTTTATGTTCTCCTGTTAATCCCTGCCCTGTTTACCTCCTGGATGCCCTCTCCTTGTATACTTCTGGGTCTTCTTGCCTCCTTCAACAAATTTATCTGAAATTCTTATTTTTATGCTGCCAGAACTCGCCATCTTAACCAGATCCAGTTCTGTTCATTTCTATAAATACTGGACTATCTATTATATTATCTCTTATTTTTACAACAACTCCTTGCAACTCTTAAAACAAACAACAAACAAACAAAGAAGTCATGCAAAGGTGGTTGTTGAACTATAATTTATATCCAAAAGGTGCTAGGACTCTAAAATCAGCACTCTACTTGTTCTGTTTTCTTCGTATCTTATCACTCCTATTCTGTTTGACCTGCAAAACATTGACTCAATTGACAGTTTGAACCAAGCTGAATAACAAGGATTTATTTTTTTAATTATTTGTATTATTTGGTAGATTATGGGGATTACTAAATGCTGTGAGCAGAAAAGTAATAGGATCAAAATTGTGTTCTGGAAAGATTTACTCAGAGTAGATTGAGGATGAAGAGAAGCTGAGAGTAGCAAGATATTATAACAGTTCAGATCAGAGGTAATAAGGCCCTGACACAACTCAGCAAACCATTAAGAAGCCAAAAGAGTAAAACAACTAACATTCAATGCTAGTGCCCTCTGGCACGAGTGAGAAGATAAGGAATGCCAATAGTAATTATGGGTTATCCTCAAATGATTATATTGTTGAAATCCATTAAAATATGCTGAGTTTAAGTTTTTATTTAGTGCATAATATAATGAAATATCCATGCAAATTATTTTAGGTGCTGGGAATAAATCTTTGGTAAAAGCATTAGGAGTTCAAAGTATTGCTGAATAATTAAAGACTCTAGGTAAGCATTTATCTAGGTTTTTTTTTTTTTTAATTATCTATTTATTTTTATGGCCCTGTGGAATACATGCTATGGTTGTCTAATTAGTTGAGTACAGGACTCTAAGGTTGGTGAATCATTGCCATGAATGTCCATTTCTTTATATTTCTGCACAAATATTTCCTGTAACTTGGAATATCCTTGTCTCCCCTCTTTTTTCCCACTGACTACCTTATTGTATTATAAGATACAACTCAAATGCCAGCTCATCTATGAAACCTCTGATGACCCCAAAAGGGAAATGCTTCTTTGGTGATTTCATTGTATATAGAAAATTGGCTTATATTTTGTAGAAGGGAAAAATGTTTTTCCTTTTATCCTTCTGAATTCTTACAAGATATCCTGTAATAAAGGGTGCATTAATGAGAAAAGTAAAAAAGAATATAATTAATGTGTGTACCTAATGTAGGTACAAGAGAAAACCCAGAGAAAATAGTAACTCAAAAGTGTGGCTTTAGAATTCAGGATTAAATACTACCTTATTAGGGAAAGGGGAAGGAGGATGCAGGCCTCTTAGAACTTTTTTAGGAAAGATGAATGGGCCTTTAGAAGAATAGATGGGAGGTATGCATATATTTATGACAAAGGTTGTCTGGGTGCAGTGTTGACTTCTAGTCTTCTTTCCTGTGATAAGAGTCAATCTTCCCTGGTTGATGAAACTCCTTGGGACAAGATTTATGACAAGTGAGTTTCTTTTGGAGGATCTGTCTTTAGGCAGGTAAGAATTCAGAGAAAGCCTCTCACTGTGTATCTACAGTTTCCAAGTGCCCATAGCGCAAAACAATCAAAGTGGCATATTTTGGGATGGCATGTCCCAAACTCCAACAGTCATGTTTTGGGGAAACATATTCTGTTACCCTTCAATTTCCATTATTGTTCTTGCCTGGTTATATTTTACTTGCTATGTGTTTCCCCAGGAGGTTCAGTGATCTTTAAGTACATAGAAAGTGTTTTAGTTATCTTTATTTTTCACTTTGATTACCACTAATGAGCCTGAGGTCACTAATATGTCAGAGTAGAAGGTAGGAAGAAAATGGAAGTGAAAAAGAGAACTAACATTTCTGAACCTCCTGCATACTAAGTATTTTTACAAGTAGCAAGCAATTTGTGGCCAGATTTTTTTCCTTAATATTTTGTGTAGCCAAGACAAATTCTGTGTTTGGATACCTTTGTCTATGGTAGGTGTCTAAAAGTCCCACAAATTCCTACTCTTTTATACTCATCTGGATTTGTTAATTTATGTGATCAACCTAGTTTCTAGAGTTGAGTTAGTGACCTTTGCTTTACATATATGTTATGATTTCACATACAGTCCTTAGAAACCTGCTTTATTATACCAGGTTTATAGATGAAGAAAGTGAGATTCCTCAATGCTAAAAAATTTTCCCAACGTTGTTCTATTGATCTATCTAGGGGAGATTATTTTTTTAAAATGATATCACCAATTCCAGGAATTTTTAACTAAAAGTTGACGATTAACTAGAGAAGTAGAAACTATTGCCAAAATAAATTTCATTCCAGTTGATTGACATGCTCAGTTAATGTGAGCTATCGGCTTCAGCACTTAATCGATAGCTATAAGGGAACCATGACCAGTGTGAAGATATGGAAAAATAGCTTAGTTACATGCCTTAGCTTTATAAAGAAAATTAACAAGAATGGGTTCATAAAAATAGTCTACACTATATAGATGGTTTATCAGTAGTTACTGCTTCATAACATCTGAGATATGAATAGTGTCAGTTGTAGTGGCAATAGTTAGGTACTCATGGAAAACATGATACTCTAAGAAATAACAGCATAATTAAAACATGGGGAGGAGTGAAGGGTATACTAGGTATCATTTAAAGGCAGATCATCGGTACTGATTGTCTTCATTTCGACAAGACATGTTTGCTTCCAGAATCTACAGCTTTTCTGACAACATTTAACTGGACTTAAAAATATATGACAGAGACCAAGTCCTCCCAAAGGTAAGAATCCATTTGTGCTGTTATTCCCAGGGAGGATTTTGATACTGGTACTGAAGCTGGTATGTGAGCTCAAGAGAATGGAGCTCAATGACAACATAGGAAATGAAGGCCGCTGCTATCCTTAAGACTGAAATTCAAAAGCAAGATAAAAGGAGTAATATAAAGTACTATTTTCTTTTTAGGCTCAACTTTTGTTATAGCTAACCTAAATACAAAGTCTGTAACATATCTATAACCATATAAATATTGGTAATCAGGGTCTCTGACCATATGTAGTAAAACATGGTGAAGTGTGTTTTGTTTTGTTTTGTTTTAACCTCTTCATAGTTAACATATATTTTGTTTTCAAGGATGGAAATATTCTTATTTAAGAAAATAAGCCATTTTTTTAAATGTTGATGATAATAAGCCATTTGGGATAGAAGTTCAGATGCCAATTGAAATGAGTAGGCTAGAACAAAATATGAAAATAGAAATCCATGATTTTTCTGTATTAAAAATTTAATAGCAGTTTGGAGAAAGAATAGAGTCATGAGGAAAATGGGAAAGATGAGGGGATTGATTTCAGAGAAGTGCAATACTATGGATGCAGTAGTTTCAAACATGATGATTAATACCATAGTTCTATTAGAATATTTACATTGTAAATCTCCATATATTTTCAAAACCTTTGGGATATGTAGGTACTTCATACAAAGGTCATGCCAGAGTGAAATATTTGTGGAAGAGGCTTGAAGACTACATTTCTGTAGATACCCTTAAGAACAGAGCTAAATGTACTGGACTTCAATAAAATTTATAAACTAACATGATTAAGTAGGAGTGTAAGTCAAAGACAAAGAGGACCATAAGCCATAATCCTTTATTGCTTTGAGTATTTGCAGAAATTTTCAGAAGGTCATTGATATTCTATAATGTACAATGGCTTTCCAATTGATACTACCTAGAACTTTGGTGATACAAAGTAAAACTGAGTAAGAAAGAAAAAAAAAGTCTTAATTTTTGTTGAAAAACACTGGAGGATGGACTATCCTTGAAGAGGAAGATAATCCAGGTTTCCTACACACTTAGGAAAGAATATCAAAACAGATTAATTAATTTCAGTAAATTTTCTGAGGTTTTCATTTAGAATTCCAAATTGAAATGCAAAATGAATGATAAGTCAATTGAAATGAAAGTTTTTTTTCAAATTGGCAATAGTTAACTGTAATCAGTTAAAGAATGTATCAACAAATTAATTGATAGTCTAATCAGAAGTGCGTAAAAACTTTGAAATAAGGGCACAGGGCAAAATATGCACGAACAGACTAAAATACTGACCTCAAAATACATCAATGGATAAAAATAGAAAGTGTTTTATCTCTTCTGCTTCTTTTAATAACAAGGATCAGATCAAGCAAAAGGCTTCCTTTGCTCTTCGGCTCCTTAAATCAGAGACTTCAAAGAATTAAGTCTCTGTTCACATCATTAAGTGATACAGGAGAAATCTAAGTGGACGTCAGCTTCAGAAACTGAGTGTCCCTTCGTCCTTGATCAGCTGGTGAGTCCGAATACTATTTGTCTCTGTCAAGCCTGCACATCTCAGTACCTGCACTCTGGAGTCCTTGCTTGGTCCATGTTTCTGGGCTGAAGGGATGCTTTTCAGAGTATTGACTACTGTGAGCTTGACAAGTTTGCCCTTTTGACAAGGTGAGAGAGGTCATTATATCCACCATTGGGATCCACAAAGCAATTCTTAAGGAGGTTTGAGCCAATATTTTTACAGTTGTACATCAGGGATATTTGAAACACAGACAAACCTTGTAAATAGTACAGATTTAAAAAAATTATTTTTAAAATATAGCTATCAACAGTGTTTGTCTTTTTAATTGCCCACAGCACTATGTCAGTAACACTAAATATGTGTTTTACTGATTTATATGAAAATGACAAAAATAATTACTGCATCTTAAGTGCAATTCTCAAGAGATATTCAGCTGAGAAATAGCATATATTAACAAAATGACTATTCAGTGTCTAAGTTAACTCCTAAAACAGTTAAGAAATATAAGCAGAACAAGGTAGAAATTTTTTTTTTTCAGAACAATTCTCAGAATAAAGTTAACTTTTCTCAATGATTATTGAAAGATGCTTAATCTTTGAAATTAAAAAAAAAATGGGGCGCCTGGGTGGCTCAGTGGGTTAAGCCACTGCCTTCGGCTCAGGTCATGATCTCAAGGTCCTGGGATCGAGTCCCGCATCGGGCTCTCTGCTCAGTGGGGAGCCTGCTTCCCTCTCTCTCTCTCCCTGCCTGCCTCTCCGTCTACTTGTGATCTCTCTCTGTCAAATAAATAAATAAAATCTTTAAAAAAAAAAAAATGAATCACTGACCTGGTCTTGAACCTTACTAGAAGATTCATAGTGTAATCAGAGAAAAAAAAAGGGAGAGAAAAATTAAAATTATTTCATAATTCAGTTTTCAATTTTTTTAACAGATTTTATTTATTTGACAGAGAGAGGTCACAAGCAGGCAGAGATGCAGGCAGAGAGAAACAGGGTCCCTGCTGAGCAGAGATCCTGATGCAGGGCTCCATCCCAGGACCCTGAGATCATGACCTGAGCTGAAGGCAGAGGCCCAACCCACTGAGCCACACAAGTGTCCCCAGCTTTAAATAATTAAAGATATTTTGTTCTTTCTGTTGTCCCAAAAGTAAAGAGAATGCATTAATTATCTTTTGTGGAAATCAAAGAACTGTGTCACTGAAATAAATTTAACTGATTTGGTTTAAGATGTTTTACCATGATCCCAGGTGACTAGCATAATGTCAGCATTATTTTTCTAATATACATGTTTTTATACACAAACAGCAATGCTTTCTAATAAATAACCTGTATCTTTGTAAGTTCCAGTGTTTCTTAAACCAGTCTTACCTGGTATGGTTGCATAGGGACTTCACATTTTTCAAAGCACAGCTGTAGTTTCATTAGTATTACACAAAATTTGTGAAAAGTAACCAAGCCCCCCTCACCATTTTTTTCCACAAGAGGTTTTTAAATCTCTAGGGCACTTGCATTTGCCATGAAATATTGTAACAAACACTCTTAAAGTAATTGAACTGGAATACAGGAGAAATATTCTTTCCTACAGTGTTTTTGGGAGACCTGGAGGACTGTAGTTTACTAATTTACTTATTTGGAAAATAAAGGAAAAATGTCCAGAATATTTGTTGAATATATCTCTATCAGTGGAAAAGCATTAAGAGAACCCTTGGATAAATAAATATGAAAACTCTTTCTGAGGTATTGTCAATTGAATTGTATTATTTCTTCTCCTCTCTCTCTCTTCCTCCTCCTTGTTTTCTTCTTTAGAAAGAAAATATTTATTTATTTAAGAGAGAAAGCAAGTGTGGGGAGAGTCAGAGGGAGAGAATCTTCAAGCAGACTCCCTACTGAGCATGGAGCCCAACTCAGGGCTCAATCCCATAACCCATGAGATTAGGACCTGAGACAAAATCAAGGCTCGAACACTTAACTGATTGAGCCACCCAGGTGCCCTTTCTTGTTTTCTTTTTTTCTCTTCCTCTTGCACTTCTCTCTTCTTCCTCCTTTCTTATGCTGTATCACCCTGGAAGCTATCAATGTACTGAGTACAAACAGCATGTGTTCACATGGAAATCAAAATTGGTCTCATACTCTAAATGACAAATCATAATGGATCTAGAAGATCATAAAATAAAAATTTAAACTCAACTCCATGATCTCTTTCTTTCAAAATCTTAACTCAGGCCTCTTTCAAAATCTTAACTCAGGCCTCTTCACAAATTCATGTGGGTAACATATTAGTTTTATTAGAAAATGTGTAATTTTGGAGTAAATACTTCTTTTAAAGTGACTTTTGTTTCTTGACAAAAATCTCAAGGTCTTTAAAGACAAAGAGAGATATGGGATGATTCCACATAAAAGGTTATAGTAATATGATACTAAATGGAACCAGTAATCCCAGATTGGATCCTAAACCCCCAAATAGATACTCTAAAGGACTTTGTGGGGAGTTGGTTAAATCTGAGTATACTTGCTATAATTAGATTATAATTTTGTGTCACTATTAATTGTATATTAATTTTTATATATTTTATACTTTATATTTTTATACTTTTATTGTTATGTAGGAGATGTTAGAGAATATCCTTATTTTCTAAAAAATATACACAAAACAGGATGAGCTGAAGATGGTGGAGAAGTGGATCATGGGTGCTGCAGAGGGAAGGGAGATAGGAGAGAGAAAGGAGCACACAGGGAATCACACAAGGAAAGCATTTCCCCAAGGCCACTGAGTGGGAAAATAAGAGGGTTTGATTTTCATGAGTATTACAACCACAGGGCTCAAAGACTGGAGTTTTGGACATCTGTGGCAGAGCAGATGTGGAAGCCTGAGGGGCGATGCAGTGGAGAAGAAGGGCAGATAGTCGAGGGGGGCAGATGGTGTGATCTGAGGATTCCCTGGGATACACTGGGAGAGATGATTTCCCCTTCTTGGAGTGTATCTGAGAGAGGTGGCATTGCTTCTTCAGAAACAAAGAAGCAAGCAGGTTGCCTCTGCCCCTCAGCATAAACTAACTTCAGTAAACAGCACAGCACCAACGGAAGCATAAACGGCTCATACCAAACCCCTCCCATCTGTGCTTTGCAGGTTCCTATTTCTCAGGTAAGTATGTTTGGGAAAAGTATGCTTTGGGGGACCCACCCCCTGAAGACTAGCATAAACTGCCACCTCAGCACACACATTTATTGACCATAGAGTGCTGCAAAGCTTCAGCTGTAGTGGAAATAGCATCAGGGTTCTTTTAACTAACAGATCAGAGCACACCAAGTTAAAACTCTACACTCTAGCCAAGGTCCAAATACTCACTGAAGCAAAGAGAAACTCTATAGAAGACTGACCTGATGGGGAAATGAAGCCAAAACACATAAGCAGAGTGTACATAGCATACACTAGAGATTTTTCCTCAAGTGCCAGGCCTTGGACAGTATATGACTTCTTCTTTGTAAGGTCACTGCTCTCAGGAGCAGGAAACATACAAGGCTTTCCTAACATAGGGAAGATGATAGAGACCTAGACAAAATGCCAGGACAGAGGGATTTATCTCAAAAGAAAGAACAAGGAAAGGTCATGGTCAGAAATCTACTTGTAAGAGATATATGTAATATGCTTGATCAAAAATTTAAAGCAACAATTATAAGGATACTAACAGGACTTGAGAAAAGCATATAAAACACAAAGGAGTAACTTACTACAGAGATAAAAGATCTAAAAACCAGTCAGGCTGACATACAAAATGCTACAACTGAGATGTGAAACCAACTGGTTATAATGACCACAAAGATGGAAGAAACAGAGGAATGAATGAGTGATATAGAAGATAAAATTATGGAAAATAATGAAGCTGAAAAGAAAAGGACAGAAAAATATCAGATCATGAATGTAGACTTAAAGAACTCAGCGATTCCAGAAAGTGTAATAACATTTGTATCACAGAAGCCCCAGAAGAAGAGGAGGAAAATGGGGCAGAAGGTTTGTGGGAGGAAATTATAGCTGAAAACTTCCCTAACCTGGGAATGGAAACAGACAATCAAAACTAGGAGGAACAGAGAACTCCCATCAAAAACTCTCCCACTAAAAAAGGGAATTATAGGCTAATATCCCTGATGAACAAGGATGCAACCTTTCTCAACAAAATATTAGCAAATTGAACCCAACAGTACATTAAAAAATTCATTCACCATGATCAAGTGTGATTTATTCCTGGGCTCAATATTTGCAAATAAATTAGCATGATAACCACATTAACAAAAGAAAAGCTAAGAACCATATGGTCCTCTCAATAGATGCAGAAAAAGTATTTGGCAAAATATAGCATCCACTCTTGATAAAAACCTTCAGCAACAAGTAGGAATAGAAAGAACATGTTTCAGTTTCAACCTCACAAAGGCCATCTATAAAAGACCTTTAACTAATGTAATCCTCATTGAAAAAAAAAAACAAAACAGAATTTCTCCTCTATGGTCAGAAATAAGATGGAGATGTCCACTCTCACCACTGTTATTCAACTATAAGTTCTAACCTGAGTAATCAGGCAACAAAAATAAATAAAAGGCATCTCAATCATCAAGGAAGAAGTCACTTTCACTATTCACAGACAACATGATACTCTATGTAGAAAACCTGAAAGACCCCATGAAAAAATTGCTAAAACTGATACACAATCCAGTAAAATCACAGGATACCAGATCAATGTACATAAATCTGTGGCATCTTTTTATACAAATAAAGAAACAGCAGAAAGTGAAACCAAGAAATACATTCCATTTATAATTGGGTCAAAAACAATAAGATACCTAGAAATAAGCCTAATGAAAAAGGTAACAGATGTGTACTCTGAAAACTACAGAATATTTATGAAAGATATTGAAGAGGACATAAAGAAATGGAAAATATTTCATGTTAATGGATTAGAAGAAAAAAAAATAGTGTTACACTATCTATGTTACCTAAAGCAAACTACACATTTAATGCAATTCCTATCAAAATACACCAGCATTTTTCACACAGCTAGAACAAATGATCCTTAAATTTCTGTGGATCTCCAAAAGACCCCAAATAGTGAAAGTGATCATGAAAAAGAAATGCAAAGCTGGAAGCATCACAATTCTATACTTCAAGTTATATTACAAAGCTGTAGTGATTAAGACAGTACTGTGTTGGTGCAAAAATAGACACATAGATCATTGGAATGGAATAGAAAACCCAGAAATGGACCCTCAAATCTATGTCAACGAATATTCAACAATGTAAAAAAGAATATCTAATGGAAAAAAGACAGTCTCTTCAATAAATGGTGTTGGGAAAACTGGATAGCAACATACACAAGAATGAAACTGGTCTACTTTCTTTTACTATACACAGAAATAAATTGAAAATGGATGAAAGACCTAATTGTGAGAAAAAAAACCATGAAAATCCTAGAAGAGAATGCAGGCAGCAACCTCTTTGACTGTAACAACTTAAACATGTCTCCGGGGAAACAAAAGCAAAAATGAACTAATGGGACTTCATCAAGATTAAAAAGCTCTGCACAATAAAGAAAATAATCAAAAAACCTAAAAAGTAACCTATGGAATGGGAAAAGATATTTGCAAATGAAATATCTAATAAAATGCTAGTACCCCACATCTCTAAAGAACTTATCAAACTCAACACCCCCAAAATAAATAGCCCAGTTAAGAAATGGGAAGAAGACAAAAATAGACATTTTTCCAAAGAATACAACCAGATGGCTAACAAATACATGAAAAAATGCTCACTCTATTCATCATCCAGGAAATACAAATCAAAAATACAGAAAGATATCACCTCATAACTGTCAGAATGGCTAAAATTAACAACATAGGAGACAACAGGTGTTGGCAAGGATGTGGAGAAAGAGGTAAAAATACACCTATACTACTGGTAGGAATGCAAACTTATGCAGCCACTCTGGAGAATAGTATGGAGATTCCTTAAAAGTTAAAAAATAGAACTACCCTAAGATCCGGCAATTGCACTGCTTGGTATTTACCCAAAGGATACAAAAATTATGATTCAAAAATATGCATCCTGATGTTTATAACAGCATTATTAACAACATCAAATTATGGAAAGAGCCCAAATATCTACTGACTGGTGAATAAAGAAGACATGGCATATGTATACAATGGAATATTACTTAGCCATTAAAATAATGAAATCTTGCCATCTGCAATGACATGGACAGAGTTAGAGTGTATCATTCAGAAAAACACAAATACCATAGGATTTCACTCATATTTGGAATCTAAGAAATGAAACACATGAACATGAAGGGGGGAAGAAACAAGCAAACCATAAAACAGACTCTTAACTATAAAGAACAAGCTGAGGGTTGCCATAAGGGAGGTGGGCAGGGGGATGCGTTAAATGAGTGATGGGCATTAAGGAGGGCACTTGTGATGAACACTGGGTGTTGTATATAAGCAATAAATCACAAATTCTACTACTGAAACTAATTACACTATATGTTGACTAACTGAGATTTATTTATTTTTTAAAGATTTTATATATTTATTTGACAGAGAGAGATCACAAGTAGGCAGAGAGGCAGGCAGCAAGAGAGGGGGAAGCAGGCTCCCTGCTGAGCAGAGAGCCCGATGTGGGGCTCAATCCAGGACCCTGAGATCATGACCTGAGCCAAAGGCAGAGGCTTAATCCACTGAGCCACCCGGGAGCCCCAACTAATTGGAATTTAAATAAAACATATATATATATATATATATATATATATATATATATATATATGCACTAAAGTATTTAGGGATAAAGGGGAACCACTTTTAATTTAATTACTTGTAAATGGTCCAGCAGAAGGGAGATAAAAATAGAGGATAGATAGATAGATAGATAATAGATAGGTAGATGATAGATAGATAATAGAATTTATTCTTCCTAAATAGTGTATTTGTAAAGGGACATGCCATTAAGAATCTATAAGGAGTAAGGTGTTATTTCCATATGGTTTTGATTTGAATTTCCCTGATGGCTCATGATTATAAACATTTTTCATGTGTCTATTGTCTGTAGTGTCATTTGCGGTTATCTTCTCCCATTCCGCAGATTACTTCCTTGATTTTTTGACGGTTTCCTTCACTGTGCAGAAGTTTTTTTGTTTTGTTTTGTTTTGTTTTGTTTTTTGTTTTTGTTTTTATCTTGATGAAGTCTCAAAACTTCATTTTCTCTTTTGTTTCCTTTGTCTTTGCAGATGTATCTTGAAAGAAGTTGCTGTGGCCAATGTCAAAGAGGTTATTGCCTAAGTTCTCCTCTAGGACTTGGATGGATTCCAGTCTCACATTAAGGTCTTTCACCCATTTTGAACTCATGTGTGTGGTGTAAGAGAATGGTCAAGTTTCTTTCTTCTATATATAGCTGTCCAATTTTTCCAACACCATTTATTGAAGAGACTATCTTTTTTCCATTGGATATTTTTCCTGCTTTATTGAAGATTATTTGACCATAGAGTTGAGAGTCCATCCTCATCTCGGCTCTCTACTCTGTTCCATTGGTCTATGTGTCTTTTTCTGTCACTACCATCTTGTCTTGGTGATCACAACTTTGTAATATAGCTTAAAATCAGACAACGTGAAGCCCCCAACTTTGTTTTTTTTTTCTTTTTCAACACTCTCTTGGTGATTCAGGATCTTTTCTGGTTCCATACAAATTTAAGGATTTTTTGTTCCAGCACTTTGAAAAATGCCAATGGTAATTTGATCGTGATGACGTTGAAAGTATAGATTGCTCTGGGCAGCATAGACATTTTAACAATGTTTATTTTTCCCATCCACGAGCATGGAATGTTTTTCCATCTCTTCGTGTCTTCTTCAATTTCTTTCAAGAGTGTTCTGTAGTTCCTATAGTATAGATCTTTTAGCTCTTTGGTTAGGTTTATTCTAAGGTATCTTATGGTTTTTGGTGCTATTGTAAATGGAATCAATTCTCTAATTTCTCTTTCTATAGTTTCATTGTTAGTGTATAAGAAAACAACTGCTTTCTGTGCATTGATTTTGTATCCTGCCACATTAGAATGGCAAAAATTGACAAGGCAAGAAACAACAAATGTTGGAAAGAATGTTAAGAAAGGGGAACCGTCTTACACTGTTGGTGGGAATATAAGTTGGTATAGCCACTTTGGAAAACTTGCGGAGATTCCTCAAAAAATTAAAAATGGAGCTTCCCAATGCCTCAGCATTCTGCTACTGGGTATTTACCCCAAAGATACGATGTAGTTGAAAGAAGAGCCAAGTGCACCCCAATGTTCACAGCAGCAATGTCCACAATGGCCAAACTGTGTAAAGATGCCCTTCAGCAAATGAATGGATAAAGATGTGGTCCATATACACACTAGAATATTACTTAGCCATCAGACAGGATGAATACCCAGCTTTTGCATCAACATGGTTGGGACTGGAGGAGATTATGCTGAGTGAAATGAGTCAAATTCTCATATGGTTTCACTCATATGTGGAGCATAAGGAATAACATGAAAGACATTAGGAGAAGGAAGGAAAATACAAAGAGGGGGATCAGATATCTTAGAACACTGCATCAGAAACTGATGATATATTGTATGGTGACTAACATAACATAATAAAAAAAATAAATAAAACTTAAAAGAAAAAAGTTCCTTCATGAGTACTTTATAGTTTTCTGAGTATAGATTCTGTGTCTCTTTG
>NC_081561.1:111646612-111660874 GCF_022355385.1 Mustela nigripes
GGGGGTTTGGGAGAAGGGGGTGGGATTATGGACATTGGGAAGGGTATGTGATTTGGTGAGTGCTGTGAAGTGTGTAAACCTGGTGATTCACAGACCTGTACCCCTGGGGATAAAAGTATATGTTTATAAAAAATAAAAAATTTAAAAAAAAAATTATTTAACTTCACTTGTTCTATTTCTTCATTTTTAAAATTGTTTTACTACCTGTCACAAGTAGCTGGGGTGATTAAATAATTTAAGATATTTGACAGTGCCTGGTACAGGAAGTCTCCTCCCCACCATAATTTAATATTTTGTAATCATTTGTTTAAGAGATTCTGAAAAAAATTAAAATGACATTGAACACTCTGAGATGTGGATGACTACATGACTTGTTATTCAGTCCTGATATCCTTAAATGCCACCAATTAAACTTGAATGTAAAGCAAAGAGATCAGTTTTGAATAGGGTTTGGATCCACTTGAGGGGATATTTCAGACTTCTCATTTGATCTCATTAGGCTCTACATTGAAATATTACAAATATGTATTAGATTTGTCACAAGCCAAACTTCTTTTTGGTGGCCATTTTTACCGTCAGTCACTCCCCCAGGTGCAGAAGCTATGAGTGGATTTTCTATAACCAAAAAAAAATTCCAGTCCCATGGAACCCAACAATCCCACTCAACATGCTTGGTTTCCAAGAAATAGAAAAACAAAGCATTTTTAATTTTATGCTTTTATGTCTCTTATGGGTCAGGAGTACTTAAAACTGAACAAAAGTGAAAATTAAACCGTGGCCCTTTCCCTGAAGAGTCCATATGTCAGCTATTCCTTGGCCAAAGGTTTTGGCGGCCATCCCTCAGGGCCTACAGTCTTCTCTGGGTCTATTTCTCTAGCATTACAGTTTTCATGGTGTATCACAGAGTATTATCCCACTGCTTCTTTTGAAGCCTGCCTAAAATTGAACTTTTTTTTTTTCTTTCAAATAATCCTTTTATTTTCTTTGGATATTATGCTTATTTATTTAGAAATATTGACTCTTAGATAAAGAGACGCATCCATCCATTGCTAATATAAACACTCCACAATTGGTTAATTACAGAAAAACACCTGGAGGTCCTGCTGCTTCTAATTGTCACTGTTCCGTGGTAGCTGATAGTCATACACAAAAATAGGAAGTGGTCATCACTTTGAATGAGAACAGCCATGGAGTCCTAAAGTAAAGACATTCATTAGCCATCTGTCCAAGGTGAGCTATGCCCAAATCCTTTCTTGTATGAATGAAGTTCATATGGTAACTTCAGTGATTATTCTTCAAAATTAGCTGTTAGTTAAAGACATGAAAATATGAGCTGGGTGGATCTCATTTCAGAAATGCCTAATTTTACAAAAAATATTTTTTTCATTTTTATCAATTAGAAAATTCAAAAGAAATAAAAATTTAGATAGTGAAAGAAATCAGGAAAATTAACTTCATAGGTATGAGTATTTTTTTTCTTTTTTCTTTTTTTTTTTCCCATTGAAAAGAAGACTGTGACATTAAGGACTTAAAAACATACTTGTTTGGGAGCCTACCTAGGTGTCTCAGTTGGTTAGGTATTTGACTCTTGATAATATATTTGTTAAAATCCAAAAATAAGAAATATAATTGTTGATCAAGTATATTAATTAAAGAATTTCAAACTGAAATTAAAGCATGATCTACCTACAACAAAAAGAAAAAAGAAAAAAAAGAGGCAAATTATCCCATGTGATAACTCTTTGTGCTATAAAGCAAATCTACTTTTATTTATTTTTTTTTAAAGATTTTATTTATTTATTTGACAGACAGAGATCACAAGTAGGCAGAGAGGCAGGCAGAGAGAGAGGAGGAAGCAGGCTCCCTGCTGAGCAGAGAGCCCGATGTGGGACTCAATCCCAGGACCCTGAGATCATGGCCTGAGCTGAAGGCAGCGGCTTAACCCACTGAGCCACCCAGGCGCCCACAAATCTACTCTTAAAATCCCACACCAAGTAGCCAGTCACTTGATTTCTAGACTTATATGAACTTCGAGATCAGAGAAAGTCTCCAATCTACTGTCTGCTATTATAAATATTCATTGAACTACTAAAATGGCTCTTTCCCATGTGAGGAAGTATTTTTTTAATGTCATAAAAAATGAAAATCACAACTTACACAGTAATCATGAATGGAATATTTCAAATAGATATTTATTATAGAGGTAATAGATTTTTAAAAGTGCACATTAGGTAAATTAAATAATGTATGTTTCAAAAATAAATTCCAAGAAATTGAATATTCCCAAACTATTAACTGTTAGGACAAAGATTTTGTGCAATGTAAGCCAGAAACTCACTTTTCATTTAATCTAGGACATCACTGAAGGTAAGATGCTACTATTTTATCTACCCTTAAGGATTTAAAAACTGTACATTTTTAAAAATTTTATTATGTTATTTTAGTCACCATGCAGAACATCATTAGTTTTTGATGTAGTGTTCCATGATTCATCGTTTGCATATAACACCCAGTGCTCCATGCAATACGTGCCCTCCTTAAAAATATACTTCCAATTAAACTTTATGTAATGCTTTCAATTTAATTGTTTCTTTCCATACTTATTGAAAGTATTTCTTTTTAAGATTTTATTTATTTATTTGACAGAGCGAGAGCACAAGCAGAGGGAGGCGCAGGCAGAGGGAAAAGCAGGAGAGAGCCCAATGTGTGGCCTGATCCCAGGACCCTGGAATCATGACCTGAGCAGAAGGCAGATGCTTAACCAACTGAGCTGCCCAGTCACCCCTATTGAAGATATTTTTTAATTTAATAGAGACTTTTAAACTCACATTGCTTATAAATATATAAAAAATAATATAAATATTAAATATGTCAGCCTACCTGGTAGTAGTACATTCCAGTTTCAGAAATTTTAAAATGTGAAAACAATATACATTTTAAAACAAAGAAAAGTACATGACGTATTATTTATTATTAGACAGTGTAGTTCAGAGTAGAGAACCACAGAGAAAAATAAACACATGAAATGAATTCTTATCTAAATACAGGAAATATTTCATATATAAAATTATCATTCTAAATAATCCACAATTAACAAGAAGATGTGTTCTTGGTTATCTAGATGTATGTTATCTAGATGCACAAATCTAAAACTCGGCCCACCACATTCTTACAAGACATACTTAGCACTCACAAGGGATAAATGCTGTTTACATGGAAACTATGTTAACATATTACAACCTAGATTTCACATCATAACTTTTCGATTTCATTTGCTGAAAACATCTTGTAAAGACTCTTTGCTAGTAATGGTTAGAAATGTTCATGTTAGTGTACAGATTATCTCTATGATTTTGGGTGAAAAGTTTGTAATAGAGAAGTTAAAAACTATGAAAGAAAGTTAAAGAGCAGTGTACAGATTATCTCTATGATTTTGGGTGAAAAGTTTGTAATAGAGAAGTTAAAAACTATGAAAGAAAGTTAAAGAGCTATAAGTGACTTGTAGGCCTTAAATTTTCCATAATTACCTATCTCCCTCTATAATACTTTCCTGCTTTTCAAGCAACAATTTCTTGTCTTCTATCTCTGAGCCTGAAAAAATATTTATATACATATATGTGTTTATATGTATATGAATATGTGTGTGTGTGTGTGTGTGTAAATAAACTGTGGCCAGTTAGGTTGCTTGGCAACAGACATCATGGTTTTGGGTGGACCTGAACCTTTTCTTTCTACAAACTGTTAAAATTAAATGTTTCTTGAGAGTAAGGTGTTGTGTTTGTTCTCTATTTTCTTTTTGGCTTATGTTATTCCTGTGAAATAAACCCCCTCCTTAGTTCCAAATTTTAGTTCACTGAGAATTAGCTATTATCATTCCCCCACCTAGAAGAAAAAGCCATGTCTAACATTGGAGCCTCTGCAAAATCTTCACATGTTATGCCCTCATAAATTATAGCACATGATCATAAGAGACAGGGATCCTGAGTACAGAATGTGTGTAGCACATACATTGATTTAGCAACCCTTTGAAATTTTCAAAATTTTACAATCAGGTGGAAGCCTGCAGAGTCGAAGGACAAAATGGGGCGTCTACAATTGGAAACTGCCATGTCGAGATGTGAGACAAGATGAATGAAATAGGCTTACGAAATAAAGATCTCTAATGGAAAAGAGAAACTAGGAGATGAAATGGATAAAAATGAAAACAGTGAGGAGGGCAAGACCTCAACAAAAGATCTAAGAAGAAAAGAAAATACATAAACATGATCTGGGAAACCCTGAAAGGAAAAGGAGGGAGGTTTTCTTCCCCCAACTCTCATGTGAGGGGTGACAGCTAATGTTATTTCTCAAGGACAGCGATAAAAAAACAAAATTGCAGAGGGTAGCTGCTTCCTGCAGAGAGCAGAAGAGTTTTACTAACAGCCCTCTGTGTGTAAGCACTACATAAACAGGGGGAAAAAAAAACAGCATCCCCGGTCCTCAAGGCTTTAGACAATGTGCAAAACTTGAAGGCCACACAGAAAAAACAACTGGAAGTATACAAGACTAACAAGGCATCTAGATCCACAATGGCATCTCGAAAAATCTATGCATATGAGAAGATGTTGCATTTAGCAGCGCCAGACCTCAAAAGGAGATAATCAAGTATTAGTAACCATGTGATCAGCAGCATATAGGAACTTCAGCAAATTCCTATATATATATTTCTAGAGGAAGTGCTTACTTCCCTCCCATACTCTTTTAAAAAAATGGTATTGTCAAGTATTTTTCCCGATGCCCTGATTTAAGTTGACTTGAGGTAGCATACATAGATCAGCCTCAGAACGTCAGTTCAGCAGACATGTAACAGTGAGTAGAGCGGTGACGAATGGATATCTGATGGCATCATGAAAATTGCTTTTTAGTGCAAAAATACAAAAATGATGTAAGGCAGAACTTTTTCTCTTTTTTTCCCCACATTTTGTCTTTTTCTCGCTCTAGTTGCCTTTTTTTTTTCTTTCTTTCACATTTTGTCTCTATTCAGCATCTTAGTTCCCCAGGAATAATCATGGATAACCAAAAATTCTTTCTAACTCTGTAATGATTTTCAAAGTGTTCTTTTTCTTAAATTGATTTTAATTAAGATGGAACTCTACTGTTGGGATCTTTTGTGACATCAGAGATTTTTTAGGTCTGTAGTAAAACTCTTGATAGAGGTGGATTACATCAAAGACACAGTGTGTGTGCACGTGATGTTGTTACTTGTAAAGATTTTAAAGTATAACTGAATTTTAATTTTAATGAGAAATTTTAATGATTCAAAGTATAGGAATAGGATGAATTTCACATTTACAACACTGTATTGAGGCATTATGGTGGATGAGCATGTGAAGCTATAAATTATGATCAGAATTTACATGTCTGAATTTAATGTGCTTCAATTTCAAGAGAAAATTTCATCACATATGATGGAAGGATCAGGAACACTTCTAGATATTTGTGTAAGGTTGATGTTGATACCTAGAAAACCCTGAGTATAGATTTTTGAGAGACAAGCTTAGTGGGGCCCAAATAGTATTTGTTATTACCATTGCCATTTGTTGGCAATGTTGTTAGCTTTTCCTTGTCTCTTGAAGCAGCTTTGCATTAACGGAAAGCCACAGGCCATTGACTAAACAAATGCTTCAGGCAGGAAATCAGAGAAGGAAAATAGATTACTTATTCTAATCCAAAATTTAGGTATGAAGTCTCAATTCAACATTTTTTCCAAAATGTTTTAGTCTATTCCCCCCAATTTGATTAATTTGAAGGGTATTTTGACAGAGCCATGAAAAGCAAACATCTCCACAGAAAACACAGATTAGAAGAATTGTTTCATTTGAAATAGAGAGTTTAAAAATGTTCACTGTCTCCACAAATACTTACATATACTTTCTTTACAGAAAGTAGCCAGTGCAGTTAAGATTTACAGATTTTTTTGCAATGATGTGAAAACCACGACTGATTTTCATTAGGATCAGAAAAGTCCCTAGAATATCATATGAAAGTATTACATACATATAGATAGGCATGTTCAACCTCACACTGATTTAATTAAATTAGAATTTGTATCATACTATTTTTTAAAAGATTTTTTTATTTATTTGAGAGAGAGAGAAAGAGAGCATGAGCAGGGGAGAAGGGCAGAGCAGGGAGCCAGACCTGAGCCCAAGACCCTGAGGTCATGACCTGAGCCAAAGGCAGGCACCCAACCAAATGAGCCACTCAGGCACCTCTATATCATATTATTAAGCCTACTAATTAAAATAAATGCATGGAAATAGGGTTAAAAAAAAAACACCTAAAATTGTAGAAAAGGAATAAAGGTAGAAACTGCAATTCTAAAGATTACATTTATTTGTCTGTATCATTGTTACAGTTCTAAAAAGTTTAAAAACAAGTGAAACTTTCAGATTATTAAGAAATCTAGAGGTGTTTTTGTTTGTTTGTTTGGTTGGTTGGTTGTGCTTTAGATAGGTTAATACAGATCTTCAAAAATCTCGTTTCCCCCAAGAACCTCCAAGACAAAGGTCAATATAATTATCTCAATTTTCATCTTCAGACACTGGCTTGAAGTTGTCAAAAGACTACTTTTTCTGTGGTTAGTTCCCATATTGCTTTTCTGTGCTACACAAGAAATTCATACAGGCTATTGATACACTCAGATCAAAACAGTAAAGAGCTGTCAAAAAGACCACCGTGTGGTCAAATTTGTTAGGAATCTCTGCACTAGGGGTGCAAAAGGACAAGCACTTACTTCATTGACTTTTTAAAAAACTTAGCATCAGTAACTTTGTGGGGAACCACCAGTCTCAGGGCAGGGATGGTTTGGAATGCCTGCCTTATCTGTTCAGTTAATACTCTGCATTTCCATGGAATGTGTGGGCTATACTGCTAAGAAATGTTCCTAGTTCTCTCTTGTATCCCAATTTGGCTTTTGCCTGCTACTCTTCTCTGTGCGTAGAATGTTTACTCTTCACACATATCGCATTCAAGAGATATCTCCGGTTTTCTTTGAACCAGCATGATGGAGAAAATTCAGTTAGCATTAAGCATTTTAGCCTTACACTTCTTTCAGAGCATTTTAATTCTCTGAGATCCGTTTACACTCTTTTTTTTTTTTTTTTTTTTGTATCAAGTACAAATCACTCAAGTACATGGTATGATTTTATAAATATAAGAACTCAAGGAAAGGTTGGGTTGGTTCTTTAGCTCTTATAAATTGTATTCTCAATACACAATAGCTCACTGGAGGTAAGAGGGAAGAAGCCATGCAAATATTACTGTGATGCAGATACCCTTCTCACTGACAGATTAAGACATTTAGGTTTAGTATCTCACAAAGAACACTTACTACAAAGTACAGTATTACCAGGATTAAAACAAATGCCTTTAAGCGCAGTGTTGTTTATAAGGCATTAACCAATTTAGTTTCCTAGGGCTCTACTTGGTTATTACAGCTGCCATAATAAAGTAACACAAACTGGGTTACTGGGTAAGTAACAGAAACTTACTCACAGTTCTGGAGGCTAGAATTCTGAAATTAAGGGCCATATTCCCCTTGAAACCTCTAGTGAACATTTTTCCTTCTTAGAGCTTCTGGTGGCCTCAGACATTGCTTGATTTCTGGCAGCATCACTCCAGTCTCTGTCTCCATCTTTTCCTGGAATTTTTTCTTCATGTCTTCATATCATCCTCGTATAAGGACACCAGTCATGGACACCAGTCATGTTGGGTTAAGGGCTTCCCGTATACCAATATGACCTCATTCTAACTAACTACAACTGCAATGATTCTAAGAAAATAGAGTTCTAAAGTTAGGACTTTAGCATATATTTTTGAGCACAGAATTCAATGGTCACACCTTCTAAAATATTAAAACCTACAACTATATTTATAACATTAAGCAAATACGGGTGAAATTATAAAATTAGTGGACCAGAGAAGCATTGGTATGTACTGTAGCAAAGAAATGATCTCTGATAAACTTGGTTGCAATGTATCTGTCATCTACTGGACTGCATTCTTTAATGCCTATTAACAAATGACCCAATGTAGTAGGCAATGGGATTTCTGGTAGAATAATCATTACTGACCAGTCTAGTTTGATTTCTGCTTTGTTTTGTTTTTGCCAATATATTCTGCTAATATGAATGTAAGCATCATAATTCAAAGTTATCAGGGAGACAAAATTAAGTACTTATTTGTTATTCAGTCTAGGACTGCACTTTATTTGTCCTTTCTTGGAATTCTACAAAGCACTAAGAATCCTATCTATTTCCAATCATTTTTTTTATGGTTTCTTTCCTAAGACTTGTTACCAGTCATATACATACTTAAATATTTGGAAGTACAGTGGATAAAACTCTGTTCATATGGTATATAGTTTACAATTTCTACTTGCCAAAAAAACTTTACTGCTATAGTATTCAACATTTGTGTTGTCAAATAGCCCAATTGTAACCATATCTGTCCTTTTCCACACAACACAATAAAATCCAACTCATTACAATACAATAAAATCCAACTCTTTCATTAAAAAGGAAGGAGCATTTGATTTTTACTCAGAATATTCACACATGGATATATGAGCATATGAATTCTGACAGAACTGTTGAAAATTGCTTTAAATGATCCATTAATTCATTAAACAACTATTTAATGAAATTTACTATGTGCCAAACATTATTCTAGATGTTTTGATCAATGAGCAAAAAATACAAGAATTCTCATCTTACAGATTTATATTCCAGTGAAGAAAGGATAAAAGTTTGTATTAGTTTATAAAGATAAACTTATATATATATATATATATATATATATATATCTTATATATATATATAGAGAGAGAGAGAGAGTGAGAGAAAGCATAATGAATTTAAACAAAAATATTTTGTGTTGATCATCTACTAAGTAGTAAAAATAGTCAAAGACAAAAGAGGAAATTTCCTTCCATATTTGAAAACTCCGAGTATAACTTGTATTTCTCATGGTTTTCAATGAACTATGAAATCACTATTTCATAAATATTTAACAATGAATAAAATTACTCATATCAATCCAATGATTTACACTTATTTGATATTTCTCTCTATAGATATTTTTTTCATGGTTGCAATTATAGTGGCTATAAAATTGTGATTTTTTAATTATTTCACTTAACATGAAAATATTTCACAAACTGTTGCCTCATTTTTTTTTTATATTTTATTTATTTATTTGACAGAGAGAAATCACAGGTAGGTAGAGAGGCTGGCAGAGAGAGAGAGAGGGAGAGAGAGAAGGAAGCAGGCTCCCTGCTGAGCAGAGAGCCCGATGTGGGACTCCATCCCAGGACCCCAAGACCATGACCTGAGCCGAAGGCAGCGGCTTAACCCACTGAGCCAACCAGGCGCCCCTGCCTCATGTTTTTTCATAGTCTCAGGACTCATCATATTCATAGTTGCTCAATCTGTCACATAACTATGACTTAGCATGTCCTTTTTCATATTTAGTTTTTCTAAAATCATATCTGTCATTATAAAAGTTTGTTAAAAGAGATTTTTCAATGAATTGTTTTAATTTCTTCTTTTCAATGTTTCCTTTATGACAAAATGAGTGATTTCTCTAAATAAGGATTGAACTATTTTATAGTTCTTAAACTTTATAATTGATTTTAATTGGTTAATTAGTTAAATTTTAATTGATAAATTGCCATTAAGAAAAGTTACTTTATAACCTTCAACATTATGATTTTTCTCTATCACATCACCTGTCAATCAATCAGCACACACACTTCTTTTTGTGTGACATGTCTGATAACTTCTTTCATTAGAAGAATTGGTGCAATAACATTGTAAATGGTTGAATTGAGCTTGTCAGGTGATAGCTTATATTTTGTGTTTCTTCTCATTACTCATGATGCTACAACTTTATCCTTTAAAAAATCTTTGTTAGGATAATAGTGTTTAATAATAATGGCTACCTTCTTACTGGAAAGAATTTCTTCATCAGGAGCCAAACATTAAGCCATGGTTTTGCTCATTTATATATGAGCATTTATATCATTTATATCATTTATTGTTATATGGCAAGTATAAACAGAGGTCATAACAAACGAGGAGCCAGGCTGATGGTTATGGCTACTTCGGGCAAAATTGAAGCTGCAGAATTAGTTGGGGATTAAAGTTGGCTGTGTCTTCACATATCTTTTCCAAATTGATTTTAGTATTGCTTAGGATCATTCACTAACCAGTCACCAAAAATAAAACCTAGATGCATAAAGTGATGCAGATGGTTCCGAAGGAAAGGCAGGAGAGAAGACTTCCAACCTTCACACACTGAAAGATAAAGTATGTTTCATTAATCCTAAAATATCAGTGTCTTTTGCAAGATAGACCTGGCCATGATAGACACTAAGTATTCGTGTTTTAAGTGTATAAAAAATGAGCTAATGAAAGTATAAAAAAATCTTTTGCTTTCAAAAACACTTATGTATTAGTGTTTTATGAGTATAAAAAATGAATTAAAGTACAAAAAAATATTTTGTTTTCAAAAACATTGTTATAAAAGTTCAAATGCAGCAAATAAAATGTAGAACTACATCCAGTTTGAAAAGCTAAATGCTTATTTGGAATGATATTGCATGATGAACTTGATTCATATTATAAACAAAATTATATTTACTGTATTTGCAGGTGAAAGGCATATAGAAACAATCTGAATTTCTTGTTTCATTTTTTAATAAATGAATTTCTAAAAAGAAATGCATAATATTTTCTGGTAGAGATTAGTAAATGCTAACGTGACACAAGATTGATTCATTTTTTTGACCCATATATTAGCTAGAAACCCTAAAATATAGATAGTAAAACAGTTACTTTTAGAATCATTACTTTTTTTGTTGTTCTTGTTCTTCTTTATCAATGCTATTATTTACAGCTCCAAAGCCTTAGGTCTCTGAGTTTCTATTTTTCTTCTCATGCCAATGATTTGTGGTATTAGTGCAGATCATTGATTCTGCACTGCTGAGCTATCCAGCTTATGGCAGACAAAGGGGCTGGGGTTGTGTTTTTAAAATGCCCTTTACTTTCAAAATTCACACTGTAGAAATGACACCTCTGTTTTTATAACTGTGCAGCTTGCACTGTGTTGCATAAAATGTTCTCCCAAGTGGACAAGGTCACTTGCTTTTGGGAACGATTCTCATTCTTTGTGTTCAACACAGGTTGAAAATATTGCATTATCTTTGCAGTCTGGGTCTTGAAACTCTATTAGGTAATAAAATATTTTATATTTTTAAGTGAAAACTTATCTTACACATTTCCTGATGAACTAAATATACCAGGCATTTACCAGTAGATGCTTCCTCATTTAAGCATTGTGATGCTAATGATGTTAATATCAGAAGTTACCAAATATGCTACAAGATGATTTATGCTGCTGCATAACGTACAGTATCTTCAAGACACGGTTATATAATTTAAAAAATCTGAAGACTCAAACTTTATATCTGGAAGAAGTAGGAAGTGAAAGATAGGGTGATAAATGTATTAATTCAGTCAATATGGAGATCACTATCATATATACAAGACTGACAGAGATAACCCTATGCTATTCACTATAAATTCATAGAATCATAGGATTTTGCAACTACAGTTTTCTCTTTCTGAAAGGTTCTTTCACCCTTGGCAATTTTCCTGGTAAATCCCTACCTAATTTTTCAGACCTCCTCTTTTTTTTCTTTAAGAATAAGTTTTTCCCCTACTGTGAGTCCTCACATCAAACACATCTTCGCTGTAGTTAACTATAATTTCTCCTCCATTAGCCCTGTGAAGGTATAGGTCATATCTGTCCTGTTCATCATGATATCTTCTGCACCTGCCCCTGTGGTTTGACTTGGTTCTAAACCTTGGATTTAGAGTGCTGGTTTTAAATTGTGGTTCAGTGGCTTAACGATTGTGTGACCTTGGCCAGGAGGCTTAACCCATCTTCTCTGACTTAGTTTAAATTGAGGTTAAAAATAGTACCTACTTGGGCGCCTGGGTGGCTCAGTGGGTTAAGCCGATGCCTTCGGCTCAGGTCATGATCCCAGGGTCCTGGGATCGAGTCCTGCACCGGGCTCTCTGCTCAGCAGGGAGCCTGCTTCCTCCTCTCTCTCTCTGCCTACTTGTGATCTCTCTCTGTCAAATAAATAAATAAAATCTTAAAAAAAAAAAGTACCTACTTTTTAGGGGCACCTAAGTGGCTAGGGCAGTTAAGTGTGGGACACTTGGTTTTGGCTCAGGCCGCTGTCTCAGGGTTGTGGGGTCAAGCTGCATATCTGGCCTCCATGGGGCTCACACTGGATGCAGAGCCAGCTTGGAATTCTGTCCCCCCCTCCCCTATACCCCTTCCCTGGATCTCTCTCTCTAAAAACAAAACAAAACAACCTACTTTTTATAAAGTGATTGTGAAGATTAAATTATTTAATAAAACAATAGCAAATAGTAGCTATTAATAGTAGCTATTATCATTTATGTGAACACTCATTAACCAAATGTTGAATTTATATGTGACATATTTTGCATGCAGGAGACATGGCTTTATTTATTTATTTATCTATTTTTTAAGTAGGTTCCATGGGGCTAGAACTCGTGACTCCAAGATCAAGAGTCGGTGCTTAACTGACTGAGCCACATAGTGATATGACTTTACTCATATAAATATTTTTAAAAATTTTTTTACTATTTATTTGAGAGAGTGGAGGGAGGGGCAGAGGAGAGAGAATCTTAAGCAGATTCCCGGCTAAGGGCAGAGCCCCATGCCAGGTTTGATCTCACCGTCCTGAGATGGTGACCTGAGCCCAAACTAAGAGTCTGAGGCTTAACCAACTGCATCACCCAGGTGTCCCGTAAATAAAGTATTTTAATAAACAATTGGACAAAATCAGCCTTTTTTGATAAGTGCTTTAGAGTTGAAATTATTTGGCAAGCTAACTCATTAATTAGGGTGATAATCTGAAAACTGTTATCTTTAAGGTTTCACCACTAAAATTGTATCATCCAAATTCTGATATATTTACTAAGATTTCTTTTGTGGTTACAAGAAAACTTTATAATATTCTTTAATTTTTTAATTAAAAATATTCTGTCCATAGTTGTTCGTATAGAGTTTTAGAGGTTCAATCACTCATTTTTCAATGTGTTGGAGGAAACACTACATTTTGCGGGAAAAATACTGACCATACCCTTAAATATTTCTTTCATCTACTTTTTAAAAGAGATCTAGAATCCAGGTTAGTTTTCAGAAGGTACACAATGTACCTTTGGATCTACTTCTCACTAAGTTGATTTTCAATGTAATTATTCTGGAATTTTTCAGTGAGTGTAATCTCCAACTCTCTAATGCCTAATAGTTCTCAAAACTGAAAGTGTAAGAATAATCATGGAATATACTAGAAGGATATATAGTTCAAACCCAATTTTTGGTAGGTAATCTAATTTTATTCTTGGATTAAACTAATTATTGGGAATTTTCATACCTCTTTGAATCACTTTTTCTGCCTGAACCTTTAGCATTATACAATTAGTATACATTGAAAAGTGCATAATGACTTCATGAAACATATTACTGTGTCTGTTAGAGGAATGTTTATAGAAGAGATAGAGATATAGAGATATCAGAACATAAGGAAGAAATATATCTCTGGTCTCATTATCAAGATTACCAGTGATCCTTTTGAATAATTGATTTTACCTTATGGATGCTGTGAATGATGTAAATAATTCACATATCCCTTTTGGGTTGGTTGCAATTAATCTCAAAAGCAAATTCATAGCCCTCATTTTCCTATTTCATAAGACTTTATGGCATGCATTTTGTGTATGTTCCTTAACCCGCTTCAACCTTCTTCTTCTACTCCTATTTTTCCTTTCCCAAAGGCTCTCATTTTCCAATTATAAATAGCTTTGTTTTAGTTCCAATGTTTCCATTATATCAAATAAATCTGGTATAAAGTGAGGGAGAAACAAACACAATTTAAGATTATGACTAATGAGCACCTGGGTGGCTCAGTTGGTTAAAGCCTCTGCTTTCAGCTCAGGTCATGATACCAGGGTCCTGGGATCAAGCCCCACATCCGGCTCTCTGCTCAATTGGGAGCCTGCTTCTCCCTCCTATCTCTCTGCCTGCCTCTCTGCCTACTTGTGATCTCTGTCTGTCAAATAAATAGATAAAATATTTTTATTTTATTTTATTTATTTATTTGACAGAGAGAGATCACAA
>NC_081561.1:111661274-111735299 GCF_022355385.1 Mustela nigripes
AGAGATCACAAGCAGGCAGAGAGGCAGGCAGAGAGAGAGAAGGAAGCAGGCTCCCCACTGAGCGGAGAGCCCGATGCGGGGCTCGATCCCAGGACCCTGAAATCATGACCTGAGCCAAAGGCAGAGGCTTTAACCCACTGAGCCACCCAGGCGCCCCAAATAGATAAAATCTTAAAAAAAAAAAAAAAAAAAAAAAAAGATTATGGCTAGTAATGTGGTCAAGGATGGAGTTAGAGCATTGCAGATGATAATGGACTAAGTCACTGGTCTAAATCAAACTTCCTATTTAGTGTTGTGAAGTTATTTGTTACACGCCTTGAAAAGGATCACAGCATTACATAATTATCATTATGTACATTGTTTGGTTTCTGAAAAGTATTTGCTGATAAAATCTGAATTCATTTACTAAATACACAATTTCTATATGCTCAAATGAGCTCTGTTTTGCCCTTAATTTCTGTTAGTGAATTTCATTAAATAAGGAAAAAATTCACATGTATCTCCTTTAGCTGTCTAGGACATATCTGAGTTATTCTCTTGATGTAGTCCCACTGATTTAATGTAAGCTACTAATCACTTCCTAAAAGGGTTTACTAATTTGTTCAAGTTTTACCTAAAATAAGTGAAGTTGTTACTTCCTTAGTCTGTTTCCGAATTAAAATTATTTTAAACAATTGACATTTTAATTCTCTTTTTATTTTTATTTTATTTTTTAAAGATTTTATTTATTTATTTGACAGAGATCACAACTAGGTAGAGAGATAGGCAGAGAGAGAGAGAGAGAGAGAGAGGAGGAAGCAGGCTCCCCACTGAGCAGAGAGTCCGATACAGGGCTCGATCCCAGGACCCTGAGGTCATGAGCTGAGCTGAAGGCAGAGGCTTAACCGGCTGAGCCACCCAGGTGCCTGTAATTCTCTTTTTAAAATTACATTTCAATGAATATATGTAACACCTTCACTACCATCAACAACAAGAAAAACTACTTTTAAACACTATCACTGTTTTCACCGGAAGCAATAAAACTGCTAAAGGATACAAAATCCTGCTACTTTCTATGAAGCTGAATATTCTCTTTCCCTTTTAAACTTCTTTAGAACTTCCTTTTAATATCTTCACTTTTTTGCTCAGTGCTAACTTTTTAGGTATAATAACAATATTGTCTGTATTTCATCTTTTATTCTCCACATATTCTTGCAAAATGAAAGAATAGATACATCAATGAATATATATAGTGTGTCTTCCTTTCTAAAGGCCATATTAATTGGTAACAGTGCTGTATCTTTCTAAAAATGTTTCAATATGAAGTTTGCTATAATTCTATAGGTACAGATATTAAGATCATTTAAAATCATAAAAACTGTATTTCCTATTTCTAAACAGACAATATGAAAGTTTCCAGAGTAATTTTTTTGTCTCTTATTTTATGCCTACCCGCTCGCTCTCTTTCCTCTCTCTTTCTTTCTTTCTCTATCTCTCTTTCTTTTTTTCTTTCCTATTTTAATCCTAGTTATACTAAAAACCAGATAATAGACAAAAGTGAGGTAAGTTCATTTTAAAATATTTTCCATTTATAATAATAATATTTATATTTATAAAACTTTCTATATTATCACTAAATATACATCCATAAGCGACATGTGGGTGGCTCCGAGGGTTAAGCCTCTGCCTTCAGCTTGGGTCATGGTCTCAGGGTCCTGGGATCGAGTCTCACAGTGGGCTTTCTGCTCGATGGGCAGCCTGTTTCCCCCTCTCTCTCTGCCTGCTGGTCTGCTTACTTGTGTTCTCTCTCTCTCTGTCAAATAAATAAATAAAATCTTCAAAAAAAAATATACATCCATAATATATAATGTTTATTCATTCAAAAATGTTAAGTAAGCACTGATTGTGTTTTATACAGTGGGGGTACAAAAGTAAATATGTTATCATTTCCTGACCTTTTAGAATGCATAATCTACTAGAGAGATGAATAGAATTATTGTAAATTTAATTACCCTAATTTAACATGATAGAGAAAAAACATTATGTGCAAATTATTATGTGAGCATAAATGAGTTGCAGATGGATTACTCTTGTGTTCTGCCTGAAAAGTAAAATATATAATATCTAGAGAATTAAGAAAAGTATTTTGACCCAACTGAAAGACAGAAACACCTACTGCAAGCATAAATAAAAAAAAAATTCAATTCACTATTAAGAATGGCCTACAGAGATGCTCTACCTCACATGAAATCAGGGAAATGCAAATTAAAGCAACAAGGAGATAACACTACAGACCTATTATAATGGCTCAAATCCAGAACACTGACATCACCAAGTGCTGACAGACATGTAGAGTGACAGGAACTCTTATCCACTGCTAATGGGAATACAAAATGACAGAGCCACTTTGGAAGACAGATTGGTAGTATCTTACAAATCTGAAGTTACTCTGACCATACAGTTCAGCAATTATGTTCCTTGGTATTTGTCAAAGGAATAGAAACTAATGCCCACACAAAAACCTGCACACAAATATTTATAGCACCTTTATTCACAAGTACCAGAACTTGGAAGAAACCAAGATTTCTGTCCTTCAGTAGGTGAATGGATAAATCAGTTGTTACATACAAATAATAAAATATTAATCTGCACTAAAAAGAAAAGATAAAGCCATGAAAAGACATGGAGTAGCATTAAATGTATATCATTAAGCAAAAAAAAGCCAATCTGAAAAAGGTACATACTATATAGTGCAACTATAGAAAATTCTGGAAAAGTCAACAGCATCAAGACAGTTGCCAAGGTTTAGGGAGAAGGGAGGGATGCATAAGAAGACCACAGAGGATTTTTAGGGTAGTGATGCTACTCTGTATAAAAACGTAATGGTAGATACATGTTATTATGCATTTATCCAAATTAATAGACACTACAACACCAAGAGTGAACCCCAATGTAATGTAAACTATGGACTTTGGATGTTAATAATATATCAGTGGGGGTTCATCAACTATAATATATATGCCACTCTAGTAGGGTATGTGGATATAGGGAAGGCTATATATGCATGAGGTGGGGGTTTAAGGAAATTCTCTACATTTTCTGTTCAGTTTTGCTATAAACCTAAAATTTCTCTAAAATATGAAGTCTATTAAAAGAAAAAGAGTGACCTATAATTATTTTGATTATCAAAAAGGACTTTTATTATTAATTTTATAAGTAGGGCAAAGGTGTCTATAAAACTCCTCAGTAGAAATAGATAACTAAAAGAGGGGACAACAATCCCCAAAACCCATCACTCAATGTTTATTACCATGAGGTCCTCTCACCAATGGTGAATTTTCAGGCTAAATCTTTCCTCTAAATTTTAGAATTAAGCTTAGCAATAGGTTGCTAGCAAAATGTTTATCCTCTTGTTTATGGACAAAACACACTCTACGTTATAACTTAGGCAAATGTCTTTAATCAAATAGCATT
The DNA here is from genome assembly GCF_022355385.1 of Mustela nigripes. Taxonomy (NCBI): domain Eukaryota; kingdom Metazoa; phylum Chordata; class Mammalia; order Carnivora; family Mustelidae; genus Mustela; species Mustela nigripes. The sequence continues at coordinate 111,664,728 of NC_081561.1, forward strand.
GCTTTAATCAAGTTGAGAATGAGTTTGAGACTGAAAGTAAGCACTAATGACACTCTTACCCTTTAATTCATTTCATAAATCTCCACTATGGAGTCTTAGAGTTTGAAATCCAGTTATATGTTAGGAGTCACGGCAAAATTCCCTATGTCAAACTTTGGTCTGCCTCTTTTCAGCTCTTTGAATTTCTGAGGTCAAGCTTCTGAATAGATAAATGAGTTGAACCAAGTAGTTTGATTACACCTAAATTATTAAGTCTCAATTTTCTATCATCATGGAGAATTAGACATCAAGGCAAATGAATGAGTTTAGTTTTCAGTTGATTTCTGTGGAAATTACACATTCTGTGGAAATGCAACCTTGTGGATAAGATTCCTCATCCATAGACCCAACTGGGAATTTAGGTTTATATGAACTTGCTCTCATCTTTCAGTCACACCTGATTCCCAACTATGGCATACTGACTAGAGACACTGAGTGTATGCAGATAAATCTATTTTAAAATTGAATGCCATATGGGGAAGAAGGAGAAAGAAAAACATTCTTAGAAGGGTGATGTAGCATTCTGTGGCATGAATCACAGTGGTGTGAAAGGAGTACCATATGCCATATGCTGATTGTTAACCATTTCATTAATTAACATGTAACAAGAAATAAAAGTCACCTCTGTCACTCAATAATATATATGAAAGCTATAGAGTGCTATATTTGTTAAGTGACCAGTTTACTTTTCACAAATAAAAACTAGGGTTGACCATTACACTAACCTAAATCTAGATTATCATAGTCTTCATAGTGTATCTGACTTTTCGGGCTTATCTTCAGAAATAAAAACACGAAATCTCAAAGCTTTCATCAAAAAGGGTTTTTCTGAACTAAATGAACCAACAGCTAGAATTTGATACATTTTTCTTCTTAACTGAGATTTCTCAAGTTGGTTTTGAGTTTTGTTTTGTTTTGTTTGGGTTTGGTTTTTTGTTTTTTGTTTTCTTGGGTTTTTTTTTGTTTTGTTTTGTTTTGGTTTGGGTTTTTTTTGGATATTTTGTTTTTCTCAATGAGCTGACTTTGGACCTGAAGTCTGACTGCAACTAGGCCATCTACTCCAGCAAGCACCATACACACTTGCATCTGATAGACCTCTTTGAGTGTGCTCTCTTTCTATTGCCATGTATCAGATATGAATGAAATTATATTCTCCCAGTTCTGTATACCGCTAATTTTCTTTGTGGGACACACTATAAAATGCTAGATAAATCTCATTGGACAATGTATAAAAATTATATAATAATTAAATTTATCATATTTCTTTGGAATCTAGCTAATAGATAACATTTATTCCCTATAGGTTTTTTTAATTTTTTAAAAAAATTTATTTATTTATTTGACAGAGAAAGACACAGCCAGAAAGGGAACTCAAGCAGGGGGAGTGGGAAAGGGAGAAACAGGCCTCCAGCTGAGCAGGGAGCCGGACATGGAGCTTTATCCCAGGACCCTAGGATCATGGCCTGAACGAAGGCAGAAGGTTAATGACTGAGCCACCCAGCCATTCCATTCCATACAGTTTTAAATTCAGTTTTACTTTAGCTTCTTTAGTAATACATATAATTTTATAGACAAGTAAATTTTCAGATGAAATCTAGTCAAATCTAAAAAGTCTGTTCCAATCTTAATAGTGCAGACTTGGCCCATTTATATAATTCTATTTGTATAGTACATTTTGGGGTTTTAAATTTTGTCAAAACTGACAATCATGATAGACACCTATTCTTTACCATTTTCTGGTAAGGAAGTAATTTTCTGGCATGCAGAAAAGTTTTAGAGCAACAGAATACTTTCTGTGTACTTAATGAAAAGACTTGAACTCATGCTGGTTAATCACTTTTATTTTGTCTCCCCTTATTGTCTTTAGTACAGATGATCATAAATTTTTTTCTTTAGACTTCTTCAAGGTAGTTCATTTGGCCTTCTGTCTAAAATCTTCTTTTCTGTTTACCAGGTTGGGATGTTACTTTTTTTTTTCCTGCAAAAGTTAAAATTATGGTTTTATTGACTGTAAGTTGAGGAAGTTTATATTTTCCTTTTTTTTTTTTTTTTTCCCTGAGGACAACAATTGATCAGAGAAACACAAAATGATGTTCTAGCTCTTTTTGTCCTGATTGCCCAAATGGGCAATTTCTGTAATCTTAGACTTTGGCTCTCTGTACTATTGATTGTTTCAAAATGACTGTTGGATGGGAGTTGCAACATAGGTCAATGCAGAACTATTTCTTATCCTGAATTTAGCAATCTTGTTTTGAGTTTGGCAGTTGAATTGAAAGGCATCCTGGCCTCCCTGAGAAGGTATGGCTTACAAATGGTTGTTTTGTTCTAGCGAAGGTAGATAACATTTTTATGAAGTTGTAATAGAGCAAAGTTAAAAGTGTTGAATTGGAAATGATTCTAATGCTAAGCTGCATTACTGAAAAGAAACCAGGAAACCAAAATTGCTTATCATTTTTTATATTTATAAATTCTTTTGTGCAACTCATTTACTGTGGCTTTTGCTATTTATGCTCATTCAGTTTCTAAGTGTCTGGAACTTGGAATGGGGCTGATGAGTCACATTAAGCATTCTCATACTCTGGGACAGTAAAGATGTAACAGCACACTTAATTGCACTCATTTAACCATTAAGCCTTGTTTCCAAGGGCTCTGCCAGTTGTCAGGTGCACTATATTACAGCCCCACATGGCATGTGACATCTTTGCTACTTGCTGCATCTGGTTAGAGCCCTCCAGTAAATGCCGATATCTAAGCTAGTGAAAGAGTCCAGGTGTAAGACAATGACGCTCAAGTTAATGATGGTGAAACACTGGAAAAATAACCCTAGAGACTACATCACATCTGACGGACAGGACAACACTTTTTCATATTAAAATGATCACACAGTCATTACATAGTTGCATTGTTTATTTTAAGAAATATTAATATTGGCATTTTTCCAAAGACTACTTTTGTAGTTACTAAACATAATGGATTTTGCTAATTACACAAATTTTCAATGTAAATATTTCTAGTCAGACTTAAGAGCTGGGCTAATGAATTAGTGGACTTAAATTACAGGAATTTCACTAGAACTTAGAGATTTCTCAATTCACACTTTTTCCTCCTCTCACAAATGAGAAGATGATTCAGTGTATATAAATGATCAGTAAAGTATCAAGGTTGTTTTTCACCCTTTCTTTAGGTAAAACTATAACTACAGTTCTTATGAGCAAAATAAAATAAAACATTAGTATAGTAGGGAAGATATGTCTATTTAATTCTTCTCTCTGCATATCATATTATTCAGAGGAATCCTGTCATCCCAATGCAATCTAAATTATTAATGTACTGAATGAGATGAAATTTATGTACCTGATAGACTAATTAAAAGACTGTACTATTTCTAGTCCATTTTTTACACTTTCAAGTGACTTCAGAAAACAATCAGATCAGGTGGAGAATGGAAAAAAAAGAATATGAACCTCGTATTGTTTTGAGGAAAGATTAAGGAAATAAAGTGTTGTTGGCAGCCAGATGTTTTCCATCTTCCTGAAGGAGAGAAAAGCAGAAAAGGCTTAAGTTGCAATGAGTGGAATTGAAGTTAAATAAAACACAACTGCAGAAGTAAAATACATGAAATGACAATTGGAGAAAATATTGGAATTGACTTTTTTCTCTCCCCAGAAAAAAAAAATGTCCTTCTCTCTCTTTCTCTGTCATTTTAATGTTTAATACCAATAGAATCTATCAGACATCAAGCATATTAATATAGCTTTTAACCAACTTCATGATGGAGTTGATGGAAACTGGATAGCTTATTAATGATAGACAGTAGCATACAATGCCCTGTAGAGAGACTACTTTGGTTTGGCATGCCCCCTAGAATCTATAAACAAAAATATATGGTCCATGTTTATTACTATCAAAATCTATATTTAAATTTGACTCATTTCTTTTTTAAAAAATTTATTATTTTTTTTCAGCGCAACAGTATTCATTGTTTTTGCACCACACCCAGTGCTCCATGCAATCCGTGCCCTCTCTAATACCCACCACCTGGTACCCCAACCTCTCTTAAATTTGACTCATTTCAGAAATATAAGAATAATTAAAATCAAAATGCTTTAGCAATTTGAATAAGCATTGTACTAACACACCTAAAATACAGGCAGGTCTCATATATGTTTGTGTGTTGCAGTATGGAGATGGATTTCTCACAGATATGTTGTTAAATAGTTATAATGTCCAAGTACTTTCAATGTCATGTTTTTAAGTTGGATTTAGTCAAGCTATAAAATAATCTATAACAGTGTATAACAATGTTTTTTTCTTTCTCCTTTGTCTCTTTATCTCAATTTTCTCCCATCTCTTTCTTATATCTTTCAGATAGAACAAACTTGATAATACATTTAGTCTAAGTCATTCACTGTACTAGATGGTGAGAATACAAAGATGATAAAATTCAGTTTAACCTCCAAAAGCTTCTAGCCTGATGGAGGAAATGGGGTTATTAGAAAATGCAGTATGATATGTGCTATGAAATTCAGAAGACTAGATTATTCTGGATTATCCAAAATGGGTAAGTAGCAAAGACTAGAGATATTTGTGAGGTAGAAAGTATCATTTTTTTTTTTAACTTCAGTATCTGATGAAAAACTATATTGTGACTATGGACTTACAGGCAAGAGAACATGAAGTTGACTTAGTTAGCCTCACCTAGCACCAGGTTTTTGGAGAGGGGATGGGAACCCAGGGGAAGAGAGACTAGAGAGAAAGTGAAGGCTTACAAGTGAGGTGTGTAGGTCTTTTAGGAAAGGTACTCATAGGAACTACCACTTCTCTATTTATTTTGTTTTAAAGATTTTACTTATTCATGAGAAACAGAGAGAGAATGAGAGAGAGAGCGCATTCAAGCACACAAGCAGGGAAGCAGCAGGCAAAAGGAGAGGGAGAAGCAGGCTCTCCACTGAGCAGGGAGCCTAATACTGGGCTCGAACCCAGGAACCCAGGATCATGACCTGAGCTAAAGGCAGATCCTTAACTGACTGAGACACCCAGACATCCCCAGTTTTCACTTTATAAACCTCCAGTAGCAGGAACTTTTCTTGTGGTATAAAAATGGAAATAATCTCTCCTCAACCTCCTTTTTCCTTATATAAGCCGTGCATGTTCACTGTAAAAATAACAGATTAAGAATCAGATTAAATCAAAAGGGGTAATAAAAGTTCAATTTTCTACCATCCTGTAAAACATCTTAATTTAAATAGAAGAAACCATTACATTTTTTTAAAAAATTATTTTTAATTTGAGTATAGTTGACACACAGTGTTACATTAGGTTCAGGTGTAGAACATAGTGATTGGACATCTCTGTATGTTGTGCTTTCCTCACCACAAGTGTAGGTACCATCTGTCACCATACTATAGATGATGTATATATACTATATATATATATATATAGTGTATATATATATATATCTACTATAACACTATTATAATATATTGGACTATATTCATTATGCTGAATCTTTTTTTCCCATGACTTATTCATTCTATAGCTAGAAGCCTGCATCTCCCACTCCCTTTCACCCATTTTACATGTCCCCTAAAACCCTTTCTCTCTGGCAACCATCAATTTTTTCTTTGCATTTATAGGTCTGATTCTGCTGTTTATTTCTTTGTTATTCCTTTGTTGTGTTTTGTTTTAGATTCTATGTGTAAATGAAATTATATGGCATTTGTCTTTCAATCTCTGATTTGTTTCACTTAGCCTAATGCCCTATAGGTTCATCCACATTGTCTCAAATGGCAAGATCTCTTCCTTTTTTATGGCTGAGCAATATTCCATTGTATTTGTCTGTAATCTATAACACATCTTTATCCATTCATCTATTGATGGGCATTTGGGTTGCTTCCACATCTTGGCTATTAACAATAATGCTACAATAAACACAAGGGTACATTTTTTTTTTAATTAGATTTTTCATTTTCTTTGGGGAATATCCTGTAATGGAATTATCTGGTCATATAGTCTTTCTTTCTTTCTTAATTTCTTTCTTCCTTTCTTTTTTTATTTTTTTGAGGAACTGCTATACTGTTTTCCACAATGGTTGCACCAATTTACATTTTCAAAACAACAGTGCACAAGTGTTCCTTTTTCTCCATATCCTTAACCAATACTTGCTATTTCTTGTGTTTTATATTCTAGCCATTCCAACAGGTGTGTGGTGGTATCTCATTATGGTTTTGATTTGCATTTTCCTGCTGATTAGTGATGTTGAGTGTCTTTTTATGTGTCTGTTTGCCATCTGTATGTCTTCTTTGGAAACCCACTGAATGGTAGAAAATATTTAGACATGACATATCCAATAAGAATTTAATATCCAAAATGTATAAAGAACTTATGCAACTCCACACTAAAAGAACAAAAGCAAAAACAAAAACAAAAACATAATCCACTTAAAAATGGGCAGATGACCTAATCAAACATTTTTTCAAAGAAGACATACAGATGGACAATAGGAATCATTCCATTTTTCATCTTCCTGAGTCCCTGTGGATTTTTCTTGATGGTTTTGGAAGGGTTTTGCTTGACCTTGAGACAGTGCTAGACATAAAGTTATTCCATAGCTTCTCTGTCCTCTTGTACTTGAGGAAAGCACACAACCCCCCTGAGACTTTCTAAGAGATTTTGCTGCTAGCAATAATGGGCAAGAGAAACATTAAATGCAAAGGGAAAGTTTAAAATTGTCAAGAAATCTAACTCTGCAAAAGTGGTTTCTGTTCTTCTAACTTGCTATATGACTTTGGGCATAGTATTCATTTAACCATGTATTTTTTAAAAACTGACCATATGCCATAAAACAGTATTTCCAAACCCATGATTTTTTATTGGATTATTGAATAAATTAAGTACCAAATCTTATAAATTTTTAAAAAAAAGAAAGAAAACAGTGTTTATTAAGGCCCTAACCTGGCTCTTCTGGGAAGATTTTATTGCCAGGATTTAGTGCTCTTGCATTCTTCTGCAGGATGTGGCAAAACTTTGTGATATTTGTCATTCCATTTGTTGACAAGTTTATGTAGTTACTCTAGGTGTCTGGACAAATACCTCTATTGGCTTTTTGTGTGTCCAGACTGGAGATGTATTCTGAGGAAAATGTTCTTTGCAGAAAGAGGAAACCCATTTTTTTGGTTAATCACACAGTAACATCTTTACTCCCCAAGGCCACCAAATATGCTCTATGATCCAGGAAGCTTGGCTCTAGCCCCTGTCACCTCCCTTCTCTCACTTGGAGCTTTTTAGGTGAAAAAGAAAACAGAATGAGACATAGTCCTGCAAAAGTGCTAATGATGTGTTATGAAATAGAAAAAGACCAAAGCCTGTGGGGGAAAAAAGGAAGGGAGGAAATGTTCAACTCCTGGCAGTGGAGGAAAGTGGGAATGTCTCTGGCCATGGTAAGTCATTTGTAAATAGAGAGCGTGAGAGGTAAGAACTACCTGTAATCTTTAGCTAGAAGTCTCTCTCTGTCTTTTTTTTTTTTTTTTCTAAAGGTTTTATTTATTCATTTGAGAGAGATCACAAGTAGGCAGAGAGGCAGGCAGGGAGAGATGAGGAAGCAGGCTCCCTGCTGAGCAGAGAGCCCGATGCAGGGCTCCATCCCAGGGCCCTGGGATCAGGACCTGAGTTGAAGGCAGAGGCTTTAACCCACTGAGCCACCCAGGTGCCCCTAGAAGTCTCATTTTTAAGAATTGTACAATGAAAATGAGATCACAGTGAATGGATATTTCATAACATTAACTTCTTATTCTACTTTGAAATCATAGAAGGGTAAAATTTAAAATAAGATATCTGAGACCAATTCTTTTCTGTACTTGCTTTACAACCAGATGATATAGACTCACTTCCTTCCTTTGGCAGTAACTTATATTCTATTAGAAGAAGCTATAACTTCTGTGAATGGAGGTCATCAAATAATTTCTTGACTGACGTATTTTTACCATGGGCTTGCCTAAAATATCAAACTATACACAATTTTGTCATAATTATTTTGTTGTAAGTAGAAAGACAACATGATTTATTAAAATAATCAGAGATTCACATCCCAATTTTATCATTTTCTGTCTCTGAAATTTACAGAAAAATTATTCTGCCTGTCTGAGCTTCAGTTTCTTCACTATAAAATAGAAATAACAAGGGGCGCCTGGGTGGCTCAGTGGGTTATGCCTCTGCCTTCGACCCAGGTCATGATCTCAGGGTCCTGGAATCGAACCCTGCATCGGGCTCTCTGCTCAGCGGGGAACCTACTCCCCCATCACCATCTGCCTCTCTGACTATTTGTGATCTCTCTCTCTGTGTCAAATAAATAAAATCTTTAAAAAAATAAAATAAAATAGAAATAACAAAATATGTACCTTAAAAGATGATTTTGAAGATTACATTTAACATACATAAAATTCTTAACACAGCATCTAGAATCTGGCAATAAATACTACATAATATCATTCATCTATTTTCCAATATGTGGCATTACTTTTTTAAGTTTCCATATTAAAATGCAAAAATTGACTGTACGCCAATGGTAAAACAAATAATAACTGTTATATATATTTTTTTAATTTTTTAAAAAGATTTTATTCATTTATTTGACAGAGAGAGATACAGCGAATGAGAGAACACAAGCAGGGGTGTGAGAGAGGCAGAAGCAGGGTTCCACTGAGCATGGAGCCTGATGCGGGGCTTAATCCCAGGACTCTGGGATCATGACCTGAGCTGAAGGCAGATGCCCCCCTAAATATTATCTATTTACATCTTATCCTAAATGTGTCTGTGAAAGTACTTTTCTTTTTTTAGAAGATTTTATTTATTTGTTTGTTTATTTATTTGTTTGTTTGTTTATTTTTGAGAGAGAGAGAGTGAGCAAGAGAGAGTGCACAAGCTGGGTGGAGAGGGAATGGAAAAAGCAGACTCCCCACTGAACAAGGAGCCCAAGGCAGGACTCGATCCCAGAACCCTGGGATCATGACCCAAGCCAAAGACAGATGCTTAACTGACCGAGCCACCCAGGTACCCTGTGAAAGTCTTTTCTAAAGGCCATTCTTTAATCTAAGAGCCCTGAAATTATAGGCTACCTAAATTTTAACCCTCGATGCTGGAAATATTGAGGGAAGGCATCACAATGAATTCAGATCTGGTGACATTCACAGAGGACTGTTTGGGCATGTTGAGTTAAGGAAGGACAAAATACTGCAGAAGGGGTGCACTAAAGGCCAAAACTTGATATTCTACCTGACTTAAATCACACCATGCAAGGTGATCTCAGAGTTGCCTTAATAGCTGTGACAATGGATAGGAAAACACCTTCCATGAGAATAGAGAGCTAATGTAACAACTTTCATTTTTGTGGAAGGGAAAAAATAAAACAAAACAGTGAGTGTAAAACTAATGGAAGAGCAAAAGTTAAGTTGGACTATACCATTAACACACTATGGGTTATGAAGTAAAAATTCAGTACAAAAAGTCTTCTTGTGTCATAAAATTATATCATGAGTGTTGCTAGAAGCAAAATCTCTTAGAAAGTCTTACGAGGGTTGTGTGCTTTCAAGAGAATGCAAAGAGGCTATGAAACAACTTTCTGTCTAGCTGTGGCTCAAGGACAAGAAAAACTCTAGTAAAAACTATCAAGATAAATCTTTACGGACTCAGGAAGACAAAAAGGAAATGCTGCACTGTCACATGGCTTCACATTCCCCAGCATGTGAACACAGGAAGATCTCTAGAGTCTGTTGCTCTTTTTATAAGGACAACAGTTTTATAGGATTAGGGCCCTACCCTTATGACTTCATTTAGCCTTGATTACTTCCCTAGAGGTCACATCTCCAGATACAGCTGCACTGGGGGTTAGGGTCTCCATATATGAATTAGTGATAGATACAAACAACCTTTCCATAATCCATTTACATTAGCTTTAAGTGAGTATATTAAGTTGGCTTCCCCTGAAAGCAGAGCTTGAGACAAAGACTTGGGAAATCTCTTTGGGTTATAAGCACTGAGACAAGAATTTACGAGATGAGCTCAGGAAGCAAGAGTGTCATTTTAGGGAGAATGAATCAAAAAATGTCAATGGAAGAGTGCACTAAAATGCTATCTTAGGCAAGGGTCTTCTTTCAACCATGATATCTAATCACTGTAGAATATTTCAGAATTTTCTATTTGAAATACACTCACAAAGGGCTGTTCAGGAGATGTTGAGTTTAGGAAGGACAAAATACTGCAGAAGGGATTAAGTAGAGGTCAAAACTGGCCTGTTAAAAGCTCCATATTAGTTCCAATTAAAGAGTACAGTTAATGGTCATATTGCCTTTCAAAATCAGAGGGCCAGTTTTACATGTGAAGTGGCATTAGTATAGAAAAGGAAAGAATGAATGTGAATTTCAATTATCTATTACTGCATACTGACTTAAAAACAACCACTATTCTATTATTTCTCATGGTTCTATGGTACTGGACTAAGTTGGATGGTCTTCTGCACCTCCTGATGTTTGCGAGGTCTTTGGTCTTCTGAGGGCTACATAGAGCTGCAGTGGTTCAAGATGGCTCTCTCACCTGACTGGCACTTGATGTTGGCTGTCAATTAGAAGTTTGTTTGGAGCTTTTGGACAGAGCACATATGCACAGCCCCTCCCTTTGGCTTGGACTTCTCATTGCAAGGCATCTGGGTTTTAAGAAGTATTCAGAAAGAAAGGAAGCTGAAGCTTCCAGACTTTTGTAAAGCTTGCTTACACCCAGAAGTCTTTGAAAGGTACTCCTTTGTGTCTTATTGTTCAAAACAGTCACAGAACCAGCCTGGATTCAAAGAAACGACCATAAACTTTACCTCCTGATGGGAGGAGAAACCTGCATGCACAAGGGAGAATATAATTATTTGCAACCATCTTTTAGCCCTAGGCTAAAGGGCTGTGATAACATGATAGGATAATAGGGCCTGCCTATTTTCACCAGCAATTCTTTCACCACAATTCTTTTTCAAGTTTCTACTATTTTGTTAATGCTATGCTTAATCATCTATTCATAGTAGATTAGTTTAAGAGGAGGAACAAAATCCTTTCCTACGCTGGTTAAGGGCAAGTGAGGAGACCCAATAGGATTTTTTCAAAATATGGTATTAATATCTACATTAGAATCTCCAGCATGTTTTTTAAAATAATATGGATTCTGAGGCATAACATACCTATTGAGTCATGGCCTTTAGGGATATCCAAGAAATCAGCATGTTAAATAATGCACACCAGGTATCTTTGATTAAAAACTACTTCTAGAAAGATACATTCTATGTCTTCTATTGAGAATAAGAGTAGACCACTGGGGAATAATAGCTGTTCTGTACACTAAAATCTTGGATAGACATTTTAGGTAGCATGGGAAGAGAAACATGTAAGAGATTCTAGAAACTAGGCAAAGAACAGTGTTTTCCTGGAAGCAAGTACAGAGTGTACTTAGAAGAAATGGGGTGGCATGACTACACTAATCAATCTAAAGTCTAGAAGAAGACAGATTGTGAAAGATTTTAATATGGTGTTAAATAACAAGCTTCATGTTGAAGGTAACAGGTAGTCATTGAAAGGTTTTAACAGGAAGCGTCACATTGAGATGCATGATTTAGGAAGGTTATAATATCTACAGCGTAGACAATGGGATAGAGACAGAGATCTAGTTAAAGAGAACAGTAAAAAAGATAACTGATAATGGCCTAAACTAAGGTAGTAACCCATGTAGGTAAAGGTAATTAAACCACTAGAGTTGTTTACATAAGAATAGATCACTTTGCTAATAGAAAGATTTTTAATCCCACTAATGGTTCTATAAGGACAACCAACCAATCTTGAAATACTGGTGAATACATATAATACCAAACCCATCTACAATCTTTAAAAATACACTCTCTGTACTGGTACAATTAGGTACCCAGACCTCAGATACTTTTCTAAAAAAGACCTATATATTATATTTTCTACTGCATATGCAAAGGAACATCAGCTATCAGTGTTCTGGGAAGGATACAAAGTCTATCTTTTCAGTTGATTTTATGGATAGGCAAAACCACACCCCATTTGTTTCACTTTGTTTTTCCCATCCCCTTTATGGAACTTTATGAGGTATAACCATAAAGTAATGGTTTTCTTATGTAGCTCGTAAACTAACTGAAGGCAATTCCAAAAGAGATTCAACACAGTTCTGGCTATGGCAGCACGGTTAAAATGGAGGACAGCCTCCTCGGGTGGTTACTCTGACGAAGGCAATCCTCATTGGAGTGTATTTCTCTGATATGCTGGTTCTAAAAACATCCTTCTCCTTATCTTGATCCTCATATACCTACAAACTTTCTAAGTATTCAATAGGGATTTATTAGCTAATTTATGGTTATGCCTTATTCTAAAAGAAAAGCGAGAGTTATATTAAGGAACCTGTTTCTTCCCTTTCAGCAAAAGTCAAATAGGTTTCTGTCTGGAGGGCTTTTGACAACCTCTGTATTCCTGATGGGCACATAGCAGGCCTGTGGCTCATTTGCACACCCAGGAGAAAACAATGCAGGGGAAGCAACCACACTGGGCCTAGAAATGCTAACGGCAAAAAATAAGATCCGAGCAAATCTTGGAACAGTCTCAGCAACATGAAATATATGCTGACTCCAAATGTGTATTTCCATTCTTAGAAATGAGGCAGTCTTGATCCCTTGAAGAAGAAAGTTAAGGAAATCAGACAACTTTTATTGACTTTTGGAGGGGCTTTTCACAATAGTTGTGCACATAAATCTACGTATGGCTCTAAGCCCTTGCTTCCTGAGTATATACAGACACACCATAGAAATGCTTATTCCTCCTCCTGCTCTAAGAAGCCCCAAGCCACTCTCTAAACTTTTACTCTCTCACATACCCAAGAGGTTACAAACATTACCAACATCATTATTTCGTTTCTTTCCAAATGTCTATGGTTCTGCTTTTATCAGAGAAGTCCTAACTCCCCACAAAGGAGCACCTCCCCAAGGAAACTACAAGTAGCACAAGCAAACTCTGGTATTACAAATTGATGATATCCAGATTCTTCTCTCAAAAACTGTTGGCTTCAAAAGTAATCAGGTTCCCATTCTTGTTACTGCAAGTTCCAATGTAAGCTTCTGAATTTTACAATCTGGTCCTAAAGTATTCCCTGCTTCAGTAGGTGGGAACACAGAATCTGTGCATTGTAAAGGTATCCTGTTTCTTCTGGAGTCTCTGGGTATCCACTATAACTAATGTTACAAGAGTTTCTTGTGCTTAAAAGCATGCCGACATCCATACCCCTTTTCTATGCTCCTAGGAGAATAGAGCTTAGCCCTGGAAAGTTAGTCATAGCAATTATAATCAATTATGTATAGACGGAGATGAGTGCTGTCAAGAAGCAGAATTTTAAAAGCAAAGGTGGGTATTCTTCAATACCTATACTTCAGGTTGAGGTAAGAAAACACCAAAGCATAAATTAATGAAAGATGGCTTCAGACTTGCCATTAAGTGAGACTTCTATCTGAAATACTTCTTTACCTTTTTATGATAAAATGAGATATTTATATGATAAAATGTGATCTTCCATGCTGGGGAGATGTGAGGAAGTGAGCTTAAGCAGCACTAATAGTATGTGTATAATGGAGTAATTTAAATATTGTACCTCTTAAACATACATTCTAATTTTTATAGGTCTATTTTTTTTGTATAAAAAAACTACTTCTTGCCTACTTTGTAAGTTGTTAGATTCACAAAGAGCATAAAACATAAACATAACACAGGCACATATACCAGTGCAGGCTTCCCATTCCCCTCACTTCCCTGATAGTAAATCTAGAGCAGAGTGATAATAAGAAGTACTTTGAAATGCAAACACCACGTAAGTGCGAGGCAGATTTTTCTTTCCCTGGAAGGGCTGAGAAGTCATATTAAAAATCAGGAAGCTTATAAGATAAGCAAAGCAGATGATTTCAAGGCACATTCAGGGGACAAAGCACCCCAGCTCAGATGTTTTCAAAAACAGTTATGTCTGTGCTCTAAAAGGGTGTTTTAATGACACACTTTGTTATCAAAAACTTCATTCAGAGTAGAATTGCGTTGCGTGATTGGATTTCTCCTCTCCCATCTCACTTTGGGTGAATGGGCTGAATTTACTCAGAGAGTCTAATTCTCTGCAGGGTGGTTCTCCCAAGCAGAGGGCTTTAGCACGCTTAGAGAGGCTGTGTGGCCAGTGTGTGAGAGCTCAGATTCTGGTGTCACACTGCTTGAGTTCGAATTTCACTCTGTCACTTTTTAGTCTCTCAGAGACAAGGGCGTCACTTACTCTTCTGTGCCTCAGATTCCTCAAATGAGGGTAAAAATGGATTCTACCTTACAGCACTGTTATAAGGAACAAATGACTTAATATATGTGAAGGACTTAAAACCATAAGTAACACTTAGAAAGCATTCACCTACCTAAGCACACATGCTTACACACACACACACACACACACACACACACACACCCATGCACATGTTACGTCTGTGAGCTACTGTGATGCTACTAGTTGAGAAGCTTCATATCTCCAGAGGCAATTTATATATCTGAAACCTGAAAAAGTAGCCTAACAAAGAGATATGTGTTCTTGAGAATACAGTAGTTACCCTTAGTGTTTTCGGCTACTCGAGGTCAACCACAATCCAGATGATCCTCCTTTTGATGTATCATCTGAAGATCAGTGTAGCCTAGCACTGTGTCCCAATGCCTGTGTCATTCAATTCACTTCATCTCATCATGCAGACATTTTATCATCTCACATCTTCACAAGACGAAGGGTGAGTACAGTACAAGGTATTTTGTGAGAGAGAGAGAGAGAGAGACCACATTCATGTAACTTTTATTATGGTATACTGATGTACTTGTGCTAATAGTTATTAGTTATTGTGGTAGTCTTTTACTGTGCCTAATGTATACATTAAACTTTGTCATAAATACACACACACACACACACGCGAAAAAGCACAAAATATATAGGGTTTGGTACAATCTGCAGTTTTAGGCATCCACTGACCTTCTTGAATCTTATCTTCCATGGATAGGAGGGGAGAACTACTGTGTCTAGAGAACACAGAATACATCTAAGTTACTACCATTTCCCCCAGTTTGCTGTAAGTCTGGTCCAGTGCCAAGGAGAGCCAAACTTTATCATTATCTCAGGCTGAAATTGTTCAAAGTAGCTTTGTTCCCTATGACTTTCTAGCCTAGGTATCACTGTACTGAGATAATTGGAAAAGTATAGGCTACATTTCACATGATGGACAGAATTTTGCCTGCTTATGTGTCACTTTCAGAATCTTAAAGGCATTCAGAGACAAAGATGATATTTTATCAGACAAATACTGATCATTTCATTGTACTTAAAGGTTTTTACGAAATCCAATCTCACTATTTTCTATCACAACTTTTTTGAATGTTTGACAAACATTTATTGAGGACCAGTTAAGAGCCAATCACTCTGATAGATAGATAATTAAAGTACACAGATGAAAAACATGCTCCCCAGCTTCTCTGATATGTCAATATAGCAATAATATAGTGGGGTGACTCCAGAAGAGTGTTACACTGTATGCTGTAATACCAAGCCCACAATTCCTGAACAATAAAAGTCTACCCCCATATTAGTTTACATACTTGGATTATGCAAGTTGAATATTGATCAACAGAACACTTTTTAAAGTAGAGTGATTCTTAATAATGGTCTCTATAAAATTTATGGTATTATTCAAAGTATATGGAAAATGAGTTGTCAAATTTATGTTTAAAGGATTTTTTATTATTTAGTCATACATGTTAACAATTATCAATTAATTTAAATATTCATTGAACTTAAATTTAAAACTAAACTTTAGATTCCTAAAATTGGCTTTCATGTGATGAATAGCAACTTAATCTTTTTATATTTAGAAATTTGATTTTCAAAAGACTTTAATTATAACATATCTTCATTCTCTTGCCATATGCAGTTCTAGATAGGAAGAAAATATTTGATCTTGAGATGTTTCTGATTTATTTTAGTTTATATATTATGCAATCTCACACATTTTGCAATTTTTAAAATGCCAGTCTGCTATAGGAAGTCTTATTTATTTTTTGAAAAGCTATTATATACATTTTGAAAAGCTAGGATATGTATTTGTACAAAATTAAAATTTTTTGAAAGAATAACTACTAAATTTTATTTCCTTCTCTGCCCTCACAGCTCAGTGGCTCTTTGCAGAAAGAATCACTGTTGCCAGTTTCTTGGTCATCATTTTAGAAATTATCTATAAATTTAAACACACACACAATTTTTAAACATAGCTGATAATCTATTACATACATGGTTCTGTACCCTGCTTTTCCACTGAATATAATTTGGAAATCTGTCCATAAGCTAAAGTATATTAGAAGTGCCTTATTCATTTAAAGGTTTTCAGTGTCACTTTAGAATGACCCCTGATTTCTCACATCTTGTGTGATCCATTGTTCTTGAGTGTAGGCAGAAATGGCTTCCAACCAAAAGAATATAGAAAAGTGATGAGATGACACTACCTTGATTAGATGACATTATGGCAAAGTTGAAGGGATGTCATTCCCCTGATTACTTTTTTTTGTATAAGAGTTGGTCTTGGAAAACTAGAACTGGAGTCCCCTTTCCGGCTTTGAAGAAGCTGTGATGCTATGAGAGGCCCATGGGGAAGGCAAATGGTAAGGACCTGGGTGCAGTCCTCAGAGCTGAGAGAACTCCTTGCCAGCAGGTAGCAAGAAAAAGAAGACCTCACTCAAGTGGCTGCAAAAAAAGAAAAAAAAAGAAAAAGACTTTTGCCTGTGCCCAGATCTGCTTGGGATCAGTTCTTCCCTATCAAGCATCCAGGTAAAAATATAGTCTGACCAACATTTTACAGCCTTATGGGACCCTGAGCAGAGAATCCCACAAAGCCACGCCTGGACTCTGGGCTCACAAAAACTGTGAGAAAATAAATATGCATTTGTTTAAGCCACTATGTTGACTTAAATTTTTACACAGCAATAGAAAAGCAATCCACTTGTATGGTTATACGGATATGCCATTATCGATTGATGGATGGATGTCTTTTTAATCTCAAGGGTGGGTACAGAATTGAATTAACAAAACTCCTCATTTTGTGAAATGCTGCAATCATAGGTTCAAGGTGTGTTTCCTTTTATACCTATTTGGTTACTTTCTGGTTTTTTTTTTTTTTTTTTTGGTTACTTTCTTTTAACCATAATTCTCGCTCACATTCTCCAACCACCAATGGGCAGCCATTTTAAACGAGTTTGATGTGTATCTCTTTTGGTTGGATTTTTATTTCTGACAATTATGTACATTATTTGAAATTTGCCTAGACATTACTGAGATATAGACCTAACCTTTTCCTCTTAGTGAGCATTATATTTTTATGATTGATGCATATCGCTGTATCAGCCTCTATTTAGTTGTTTCTCACTTGAGTAGAATTCCATGATGTTTTTATACCACATTCTTTTCTGTTTCCCCAGTGCTGGATCTAGAGTGTCTCATGCTTCTCACTGCTATGGACCACCTTATAGATGGACATTTATGTTTCCATGTGAGAATTTCTCTAGGTATATACCCAGGAGTATAGGGACATAGGACTTTTTGATTTATCTAAATTTTACAGACTAATCTTCAGAAGGAGAGTGGTGCCATTCTGTACAATATACTCTGACCAGCAGTACAGAGGGTTCCTACTTTCCTAGAGCCCTGTCGTAACTTAATTCATGAAATCTTACAATCTAGTTGGCACAGAATGGGGCTCACAATTGTTTTAACTTCCATTTCCTTAACTTCCAATGAGTTTCAGCACAACTCCACTTCCTTATTCACCACTTGCACTTATCCATGTTTTACGAGCCTATCCCTAATATTTGCTCAAATTCTGCTGTTTTTCTCTTAATGTGCATAGATTATATAAGCATACTGTAGATACTGGTGGAGTAAAGGGTAATGAACTTCCTAATTTACTGTATCTCATACCAAAAAGAAACTTAACTAGGAAGAATTGTTATAAGAGTTCTGAGATTAGCAAATGGTGGTGAACAACTGATACTACTTTGTCGAATGATTTTTTATTCACATTCCCATACCACATTGTCTTGCTTTCTATAGATACATAGTAAGGAATAATAGCTTTGTCTTTTTGAAATTTGTCTTGGCTATTGAAAGTCCTCTCATTTCCACTACATTCAACTAGTTTTCAAACGCACACTCACAAAAACTCTATTAGATGGGGGGGGGGGGTGTTGAATTTGTAGGTTAATCACAAGGAAATCGGTAACTTACAAATATATAAACAAGGTATATGTTTCCATTTATTCAAAGCCACTTTAATTTCTATCGGTAATATTTTGTAGCTTTAATCAAGAAGTCTTACACATTTCTGCTAGGTTTGTTCCTAAGGATTTGATATTCTTTAAAATGTTTGGTATGTATGGTGACCAACATAACGTAATAAAAAAAAATTTTAAAAATCACGTTATTTCTTAGGTTTGTTTTTGAATTGTTTGCTGTGAATGTATAGAAATATAATGTATTCTGTATTGCCAAGACATCCAATAACCATACTAAATTCGCTTATTATTGCTAATTGTTGATAGGTTCTTCTGGACTTTCTAAATACATAATCATACCATCTGCAGAAATTAAAATTTTATTTAAAGAAATTCCATATTTTCAATTTTTTTGTTGGTTGCACTGCCTAATGCAACCTAGTATAATAGTGGATAAAAGTTATTATGGACATTCTTGCTTATTCCTGACTTAGAAAGGAAACTTAAATATAATATTAGCTATTGATTTTAAGTAGATGCCCTATAACAGATTAAGAAAAAAAATCCTTTCTACTACTCTCAGTTTCTCAAGTTTTTATTTTTAATCAAGTAAGTGTTACATTTTATTAAATATATTTTCTGCATCCATGGAGATGATTGTTATTCTTTTTATTCTGTTGATAGTGTAAACTGTATTGGTTAATTCTGAATGTTAAACTAAGTTTTAAATCCTCGAATAAATCCCATTTACTCAAGATGAATTATTCCTGTTTATATATTGCTGGATTCAGTTTGCAAATATTATGTTTGGTTCTTGTGTCATGCTCATGAAAGATATTGGTCTGTCAAATTTCTTTGTTGTAATCAGGCATTAACTTCAAGGTTATGATAATTTCATACAATTAATTGGGAATTATTTCCTCTTCCTCTATTTTCTGAAAGAAGTCATTTGAGATTGGTATAACTTTTCTTTTTCTTCTTTAAATGTTTGAAAGAACTTACCAGTTATACTATATGGGTCTGAAGTTTTCTTTGTGTAAAGATTTTTAGCTACAGATTTAATTTCCTTACCAAATATAGGAGTATTTCACTTTTTGTGACAAACTTGGAAATTTGTGTTTTCAAGGAATTTGTTCATATTGTCCCTGTTATCGAATTTATTAAAATAAAGATGTTTATTATTAAAACTGTCTTATTGATTTCTTAGTATCTTGCAGGATCTGTGCTGACATCCCTTGTCAAACATGATACTGGTTAATCAATACCAGATAGTTGGAAAATCAAGAATTTGTTTAAAAAATATTTAATGAATACTTAATACGGACCCAATGATATTCTAGACACTGAGAATTCAGTAGTCAGAAAATCAGACAAAAATCCTTCTCAATTGGGTTATGTTATAATGAGCTTACATTAAAATCTAAATGTAAATTTGCCTTATTTACATAAATCTGAAACTTCTTATTGTTTGACAATTTCTTGTTTCCCTTTCAGTATGGAAAATGAACTTAACTAATATTTTTTAAAAGATTATTTATTTATTTATTTGACAGACAGAGATCACAAGTAGGCAGAGAGGCAGGCAAAGAGAAAAGTGGGGGGAAACAGGCTCCCTGCTGAGTGAGAGCCCGATGGGGGGTTCCATCCCAGGACCCCAGGATCATGACCTGAGCTGAAGGCAGAGGCTTTAACCCACTGAGTCACCCAGGCGCTCCATGAACTGAACTAATATTAAAAGATCCATTTTTTTCCCATCTCATGATTTATAGTATGAGACTGGATCTCTCTTTGTAGATATTCAGGTTCATATGTATTTATTACGGTCAATTGCTGTTCCAACCTTCTATCAGTGTTTGGGCAGAGCCTGTGACTGAAGAGAATCCCTCAGAGGGGATAAGAATTTGGTAGCCCTTCTTTCTTTCTGAAGTTTATTTTGCTGGGTCAGCCCAATGTAGCATGAGGATGCGTGATGATGAGCTGACAAGTTTGCCTAAATGGTGTGAAAATAAATATGTTTTCTGCCTGACCTGGTGATACCTCAAAACTTTATGATCTGTGTGTTCACAGTGATGCCAAGCATGGGCTTCTGCAGTCATGACACTTGCCCTAGGTGATTCACTCCCCAGTTTTCCTTCCCTCTGCTCCAGTTCCAGAGAAAGGCTGTCACATTCAACCTTGGCTCTTACCAGCAGTTCACTCTGTGAAATCTTTTGAGTGTCATTTAATTCGGTAAATTTCCTATGTTGTTCTTCTTCCAGTGTGTGTCCTTAATAGACTCTATGTCTTCTGCACTGCATAATGCAAACTTCCAAGAACAACTTTTTGTTCCTGCCCTAAGCCTCAGGATTCAGGGTAGGGCTTCTACCCCCGCCCTCTTCAGACAATACCTAAGCACAGCACAAGATCCTGTGAGACACCTCTTTATTCTCCAGCCATTCAGAAATTCCAAGCAAGAGGGTTCCAAGGCCTTAGAAAGACTCCGAAACTTCCAAGAACATTCTTTAGAGCCTTCATCTTTATTGGGAGAACTATTCATCAAAGCTCTTCTCTACAATAGGTTATGGGAAAAAGAAGAATGTTCCTATCTATAGTTAATCTTTGAAAAATCTTCTTTCTCAAAGTGCTTCTTTCATATAGTTTGCTTTGTATAGTGCTACGAGAGGGAAAATAAGCAAATTTATCCTATTTACTTGAATGATTATGTCCCACACTAGAATTTAGCTTAGTAGAGCTTATTTTCATGTAATTTAGTGTGTCTCCTCTTAAAAGTCAAAGTAGGAAATGCATTACAAGAAAAGAAAGTGGAACTGAGTTTAACCTCCCAAGGCATTGCTACAAGTAAATACATTATATACTATTCCATTTCAAAGAGTTAAGAGTTAATATGAGCAGATCATGTTCAAAAAGTAAATCAAAAACAGGGTCAGGGTTCAGGTTAAGAAGCAGAAAGCAGTAAGAAAATGAGGTCATGAGCTGGGGAGTTCTTCAGGAGTTAAATACCCGCTGTTCTGTCTTCAGCGTAGGGCTAAGGGACAGGTCAACCTGCCTTGGAATGGGAAGTGATCCTTTTAAAACATGAAAGCTATTATTTCCTCAGTGGCTGAAGAATTTCAAAAAATGCTTGGACCAAATTTGGACATTGGTAAAATGAAAACTACAATATAGACACCACACATAAAAAAGGGGGAGAAAAATCAGGGCCAGACATAAGTATGAATTAAGGGGCTGGAGGAAAATATTCTGCATATAAAGTTCTCTATTTTGTACCAAGAAAGTGTAAAGAGTGTGGGGAAGGATGGGATCTGGAATAGAAGACATAAGGTAAATTCTCAGATTGCTCCTCTAAGAGGCCATGGTGGTTTGGGGCTTGTAATTTGTTCTCTCTAGGCTTTGTTTCCCCACAAGTAAGAGGAGAGGTAAACAAAGCACCTATGTTACAAGCTCATGTAAAAATGACATAATTGCTAACACAGTTACTAGTTACTGTCAGCCTCTTAATTTGTTCTTGGATTTTTAAATTTAATATCTTTAATTAAAGATAACGGATATATGATTCTACTGCTGTAGAGAGACAAAGGTTTGACAAAATAGGTAACATTCTTCACGGCCTGTAACCACTGGAAAGAATGACATGTTCCTGGGTAGATAGTGGCAGAGTGTTGGTTTATGAGCTCCTGGGGAGCTTCCCAAGTGTAATCTGAACGTGCCCCACCCTAGGTGGAGAGCAAGGAGAGAAAGAAGAAAGGGGCAAGCTACTCCAGGTTGGTATGTGACAGATTTATTAAGCAACGGAACTTACGCAGGGGGCTTGTCTTAGGTCACCATAAGACAAGTAGGTCTTCACACCTATCTGTCAAATCTAAAACATTTACATAGACTCCTTAACTACATTTACCCACATACACCATCTAGACGGTCTCAGCCTAGCATCACTCTCTCAAGGCTATGACCTTGGAGCAGCCTCTGGTGGTGGGAAGTCAAGCAGAATTCACATTCCAAGGACAGTGGAGGTGATAAGGATCTTCTGATTATTGAGAACCAGCTCAGCATCAACTGGTGGTTCTGTTCCCTGGATGACCTACCACAATGCATTGTCAACAAGTTAATGTCTTTCTGCAAGGCCCTTCTTAATGTTTATTCCAAAACTTCTCAATACAACTTCTTTAAAGAAGTGTTTATTTTTTCCATTCAATTATTTATTCAATTATAAGCTCTAGTTTTTCTCAAACCACACCAGCCGTACATATAAAATAAGATCACTTTTGCCATTATCCATCCCACTTCCTGGGTTGTGGATATTTCATTCTTCTAGTAGTTTTTGGAAACCCCAAAAGGATACTTACATCTTCCACAAATCTGTCTTGGTATTTGATTTTTAATTCCCCAAGGTATTCTAGTAATAGTTCTAGAAATATAAACATTACCTTCAGTTTTGTTAAAAAGTCTTCCAGGCAACACTGTTTCTGCTTAATTATATATATATATATATATACATATGTATATATATATATTTTTTACATATAATTTTTTTTTTCTTAAGGGTATTTTTTTTCTTAAGGGTATTTTTAAATGGAGTCATACTTATCGTCTCCTGTGCCAATAAGATCAGGTTTGTTTTTGTTGTTGTTTTTAATTTACTGATTGGTTATAAAGTTTAAAAAGTTTAAAAAGACAAAACCAAGGGGCGCCTGGGTGGCTCAGTCGGTTAAGCCTCTGCCTTCGGCTCAGGTCATGATCTCAGGGTCCTGGGATCAAGCCCCACACGGGGCTCTCTGCTCAGCAGGGAGCCTGCTTCCCTTCCTCTCTCTCTCTGCCTGCTTCTCTGCCTACTTGTAATTTCTGTCTGTCAAATAAATAAATAAAATTTTTAAAAAGTCTCTTTAAAACAAACAAACAACTTCTTGATCCATTCATCAAGAAGATGTGGTATATATACACAATGGAATACTATGCAGCCATCAAAAGAAATGAAATCTTGCCATTTGCGACAACATGGATGGAACTAGAGCGTATCATGCTTAGCGAAATAAGTCAAGCAGAGAAAGACAACTATCATATGATCTCCCTGATATGAGGAAGTGGTGATGCAACATGGGGGCTTAAGTGGGTAGGAGAAGAATCAATGAAACAAGATGGGATTGGGAGGGAGACAAACCATAAGTGACTCTTAATCTCACAAAACAAACTGAGGGTTGCTGGGGGGAGGGGGTTTGGGAGAACGGGGTGGGATTATGGACATTGGGGAGGGTATGTGCTTTGGTGAGTGCTGTGAAGTGTGTAAACCTGGTAATTCACAGACCTGTACCCCTGGGGATAAAAATATATGTTTATAAAAAATAAAAAATTAAAAACAAACAAACAAACAAACAAACAGCCCCAAAGACCAATCTGAAATCTGCTCTCAGATAAGACCAAGATTAGAGATTATTGAGCTCCCCTGTGGTCTGGTCCTGAGACCACAACTATGCTGAAAATCTATCATCTTTCAGTTCAGAAGGAAATACCTTTTTCTTTTGACAAAGTAAACATTTTCTGTTATTTTGCAGAACAGTGACATTTTTCTACAGAAGTATATATTTTGCCTTACTTAAGATGAAGCAGAAAACTACTTATGTCTTCAGAGTTAGCACTCTCTTAACTATCAAATATTTGGAAAAATTTGTGTGCAGTATCAGAATACCATGGCTCAATAATCATTGGTACCAATCTCCTCTTACACCCTGAAATCATGGACTCAAATTGCTAGCTTAAGAGATTCTGAATCTGCCTCCTGCTCTTTAGGTGTTCACACATTAGTTAGAAAGAAAGAAATGAGCATGGGTGAAAGCAGGACTGCATGTGGCCTCTAGAATGGACCAGGCAGTTGATGCTTAGAGGAAACATTAACCATCCTTGGAGGTCTCAGGAATAAAATCTACCCCCCAAAAGTTGTACTTTTTGAAAGATGTGGGATTATTTAGCCAAGGAGAACAAGGCAGCTCAAACTAGCAGAATATCTTGAATAAAATTACAAAGTATATGTTGTAATGTGTGATGGGAGAAAATGATAATTTAATATAATATTGAATATGTGGAAAATATGGTAGGAAGTGGGGCTACAGGGTAAAAAGTGAAGGCTCTTCTAAAATATGCTCTAAATTCAACCACAGTCTGCTTAGGGTCAAATTTTACACTCTCACTATTCTCCTCCACCATAATCAATTATATTTAATGAGAATGGACAATAATTTTTTTTTCTTACATGGATCACAATAGATAAGGGAGGATAGATCACCTTGGACCTGTAAGAAATGATATCTATTATTTTTATTAGTTTTATGTTTAAAAGTATTATAAAATATTTGAGACATTTGTAGGAATAAAAAAATAATATAACAGATGAATAGTATAAGAAATATGATCCTACAAACATAATTTAAACTACTGCTTTATTCCTCCTTGGTAGCATTTCCTTTACTCCTCACTCAAAAGTAATAGCTAATTTCACTGAGTTAAAATTTGACATTTTTTCTTCAAATATTTATAGATTCTTCCTCATATGTATACACAAACATATACACATGTGTAGATGAATACATACATATATGCATATGTACAAATATAATTGCATGCTACAGTTGAATGTATTTTTTTTTAAAGATTTTATTTATTTATTTGACAGACAGAGACCACAAGTAGGCAGAGAGAGAGAGGGGAAAGTAGGCTCCCCACCGTGCAGAGAGCCCGATGTGAGGCTTGATCCCAGGACCCTGAGATCATGACCTGAGCTGAAGGCAGAGGCTTAACCCACTGAGCCACCCAGAAGCCCCAGAGTTGAATGTATTTTAAAGTTTTAAGCTATGTAAGTATTCTTCTGCAATTCGCTTCTTGATTTTCCTCAATACTTTATTTGTGTGATTCATCAATTCAGATGAATGAATACCTATAGCATTATGTTATTCATTTTCATTGTTGTATAGTATTCTATGGTTGATTATTACATGCAAGATCTCCATTCTCCTGCTGGAAACTTATGTTGCTTCCAATTGTTTGCTGCAATTAACAATGCTGCTATGAATATTCTTATGGATATATTTTTGCTCATATGTGTATGTTTTGTTACATTCTATCAAAACCTATGAATGATGTGTAAAACGGGATTTTTAAAATATCAAGTGTACTCTATTGCTAGAATACGAAGACCAATATTTTTTCTTACAGTTGTATAGATATATATTCCTATGATCTCAGAACCTGAAAACAAAGGGCTAAACAAATTGCACAACAGTCTACAAAGCTGTCAGAGGTTATAATCAAACTTCTATATTTACTTTATTGAGTAAAACAAGTTACCTGTCCATTCTCCAAGGGTGCCTGAGGATTTACCTTTACATCAAGGTTAACTTTATTTCCAGGATCATTACTTACAATATTCTTTATCAGGCTTTTCCTGTTCTATATTTAATGAAGTCTAAAGACACTTAAATGTTTATTATTTCAAGAGTGGTTGTTTCATGTATAATGCAGTCTCATGACCCATATCAAAATCACTCTAGTGGATTATAAATTATACATTTTAGGGTCTATAAAACCTGAGAGGATCCAGTTATCAGGATTTTTATTGTTAAAATATTTTTATAATATCTTTCTAGATATAACTAGCCTTTAACTGTTATGATGACCATCCAAAATACCTCCCTTGACTAGTAACAATTGAATCCTGAATTCTTTTTCTACATAATTTTATGAGAACAGGGTGAAATATCACAGGGATCTTCTTCAAATATCTACCATAGGAGATAATTTGACACATGCCACATTTTGGGAAGCATTAATCTTTTCTTTCATATCCCAGAGGGAAAATAGCTAATGAAAATATTGTGACTAACCTTATCCAAAATGCTCTAGTTTGATTTTCATACACACACAGCTAAACCATAGATAGTGAAGCATTTAACGTAGAATTAACTAAATCAAATTTACCAAATATTTACTGTGTTATTTCTTTATGCAACACTCTATTCTAGGAACCCAGGATACAGGGAATAATACAATGAAGTCTGGTCACATAGGGCTTATATGCTATACCATTGCATTTTGCAACACCATGTACTCTTAGACAGTATCCTAGCATTCTGCCTTATGTAGCATTATATAATTTTTAGAGGATACATTTCTTAGCATAAATAATAGCATATTTGAGGGCAAATTCTTTTCAGAAATGTTTCTACAAAATTTATATTCTACAAATGCTTTAAAATATGATAATGGCTGATAAAAAGGAAAAATGCTGATAATAAGTAAAACAATAGATGACCTAAAAATGAGAGACAATATACAAATTTAATTACACAAAATCTTAGAGATTCCAAAACTGTATACAAATATACAACTCAGAAAGAATGCAGGTGCCACAGAACTTTGTTTAATATGGTGTAGTTGCTATGAAAAACGGGATGGTAATTTCTCAGAAAATTAAACATATAATGTCAATATGACTCAGTAATTACACCTTTAGGTATATAACCAAAATAACTGAAAGCAAAGATCCAAGCAGAGATTTGCATGCTCATGTTTGTAGGAACATTATTCACAATGGTCAAAATGTGAAAGAAACTCAAGTGTTAATTGAAGAATGAAAGGGTAAACAGAATGGTGTACATACAAAATGGGATATCAACAAGTGTTAAATAGGAATGAAATTCTAATACATACTTCAACATGGATGAACCTTGAAGAGATTAGGCTGAGTGAAACAAACCAGACTTAAAAGAACACATGTTAGTTACGTGATCATATTACATGAGGTACCTAGAATTGCCAAATTCACAGAGACAGAAAGTAGAATGGTAGTTGCCAGAGGCTGGCAAGGAAGGAAGTTGGGGAGCAATTGTTTAAAGAATATAGTTTTTCAGTTTAGGAGCTTGTTAGTGGTGATGATTGCACAATATTGGGAATACACTTAGTCACCGAACTGAACACTTAAAAATAAAGTGAAGGGAAAGCAAGAAACCACAGACAGTTATGATCAAAGGGGAGAAGTGAAAAGAGGTTGGAAGGCAATGGGGACTCAAAGGAGGTGGTTTGGTTTTAATATGAAGAGAGCTGCTGTATGTTTGGAATATCCAGATTACAGAGAGATAGTGAAAAGAAAGAAAACCAGCAGTAACTATGGGAGCAGAGTTTGGTTGGGAGAGGGGCAGGAACTCTAAACAGTATTATTTTGGTAAGCATGAAAACCTATAAAGAAACCTATAAAGAAAACAAGGAAGCAATAAGTAATTGATAAGAAAGTCAAGATAATGTACCTCTAAAGGTGAAAGAGTGACATAGTCAGAGGTGACACAGAGGAATTTCCGGGTGATTGTCCTGCTTCTTGATCTCAATGATAGTGTGTTTTCTATAAAGGGATGAATGTGTGCTTTATAATTATTCACTAAATTTTATATTTAGGCATTGTGTGTTCTATTCCATACTATCAAAAGTAATAAATAAATAAATAAATAAATACACACACTCACACACACACACACACACACACACACACACACATACACACGAAGATTAATATCCCTAATGGTTGTAGAGTACTTACAGATTACTGCGGAAAAAATAGACTGCCTTGTTTTTTTATTTTTTAATAGGCAGATTATGCAAATAGCTAATTCGTAAAAGAAGAAATACAGCTGGTCACTAAACATACAGTGTGATGTTCAACCTCACAGATCACTTCAAAAACTAACTGGAACTCAAACAAAATCTTAAGAAAACAAAATGAGAAGAAAAAAACTTTATGGATCTGGCATAAATTTTTAAAAAGATGGATACTCTCCCAGGCTGGTGAAAATGTTGGCACAGAGATATTTTCTTTAAATGGTAGGTGGGGACTCTATTCTGATTAAATATGGGTGAAATGTGTGATCAAGCAATTGCACTTACAGGAATCTGTTCTTCAGTAATTAGGCAATTATCTCACAAATGTACTGGGCTTTTCACCACAGAATTATTATGTAGGAAGACAAATGGCAACAGAAAGAAAACAACCTAAATATCCAAAATTAGGAAACTGGTTAAGTAAATTATGGTATGTTCATGTCATGGTATGTCACAGAACTATGAGATGAAAATGCACTTGTATACTGACAGGAAAACAGGTCTATGGTATAGTAAGTAGAAGACCTTTGTAAGGTCTAATTTCACTTCCATTAAAAAAACAAACAAACAAACAAACAAACAAAAACATAGTGTGTGTGTGTGCACTCCTTTGTGCATGCAATGCAAAGACAAAGATAGGAAAAATGTATCATGAAGACACAGAAAAATACTAATGTTTTTACTTTTAAGAGACATGATTGGGGGTGGAAGTCTAATTTTTACTTTAAATCTCTCTCTCTCTCTCCCCCTCTCTTTCTCTCTCCCTACTTATCACCGATATACATTAATTAAGAGGTTTATTGATGAATTTGTTTTCTTTTTTTGCTTAATGTATTTCAAATATTTGAAAACAGAAAAGTTGGGAAGAAGCTGTGTATTTAAACACTGTGTTATGTGTTCTCTTTCCTATCATGTTAATTTGAGAAACCAGCATCACAGTTTTATAGATTTCTATTACTAAATTTTAATTCAAATATGCTATTTTCCTAATGCTTTTTATATTGCTTTCATTTTCTTCTGAAATTAAACATAAGAATCCAAAGTTCTTCCTCAATTCTTTTTTTTTTTAAAGTCTGCAGTTAATTTTAATACCCGAGATAAAGAAGATCTCACTAAATTAGGTAGCTATGTTTAAGGGGCTGAGAGAATTGCAGACCTAATTCTATTAAGGAAGTAAATAATCTATTTGCAAACCCTTATCTTGAGTTGTTTCTGGAAAAGGCTAATTTTACTGGTTGTCTGGGTGCTGATGACAAATAAAAATTTTTAAATAACATAATAAAGAATGACCAAATCAAGCATTGCAATCAGAGGTGACAGGCAATTTACCTCTGAGAATATTGTGATGATAAAATTTTTGATGTGCTATGTCTTAAGTGCTTCCTTGAATTATAAAAATATAATTACATTTTAGAGACCTGATTTTTAAACCACCCACTGATTATTTATCTGAGGATTCTGCCATTTTCAAAATTTCTTTTAAGCTTGCCTATATCCATGATTAAATCACCCATTCTGATGATCAACTTAGCAAAACATGAAACTGATATGATTACTAAATCAAATTAACTCTTCTGATGGTTGCTTTCATCTGCTGGATTTCCTTTCAGGTTATTGAAGTGTTACTTAGTCTCAGATATGTAATGTGGCCTGATTTTATGAACGCAGCTTAAAGTATTTCTGAACATATTTGAAAGACAGTAGAACTAGAAAAATGTGGTTCAACGAGAAATCCTCAGTGTGGTGACTTAGTCACATATAAATTTGGTTAGACTGAACTTCATTGTCCAGAATTTCCTTTACACTAAGTCTCCAATTAAGGCAGACCAGGAAAGGGATTTTTTGAGAGATTTAGAGAGAGGGGAAGCAGCATTTTGTTTCTCACATGTTTGTCACTAATCCGTTGATTCACCTTCTTGGTGGTGGCTGGACCTATTACTACTCAAACTTGCCCCTCAAAGACGACACCTGTGTGCTTATCTCAGTGATAAGGAGTCTCAGCTTAGGCAGGATGCCCGTACAACCAGAGTCAGAGTAGGAATCCTGAAATGGTTTCAATCTGTTCAAGTGGGTGTCAGAACATTTTTGTAGGTTTCCACTTTCCCTTGCTCTCCCCAAATTTACATCCATCTTCCCTTTTCCACTATTGTCTTGGAGACTTCAAGCTTCATCTTCAGACACCAAGGCAACAGTTTTGCAGAGACTGCTCAACCAGCTCACACAACTTGGTGAGGTCAAATCCCTCTAATAAATAATAAATCTGAAGATAGAAGATAATAGGGAGATAGATAAATCAATCTCCTTATGGTTCTCGCTTCTTTGAATGAATCTTAACAAATACACTATGACATGGACTTGAATACTTTTACTTGAATTTCAATTTTTCACCAGAAAAATGATTTTAATATATTTGAGTTATTATGAAAATTTAATTTTAAACTAGGCAAAATTAATTAATACCTGTCTTATTAGCTACTAAATGAATGCTAAGTAGCATTGAAAGTGTGTTGAAGAAAAGAGATATTCAAGAATAATAATGAAGTGAAAAATAAAACACGATGTCATTTTGTTCTGTTCCAAAAATATCTTATCTATTGACTGGGAAGAATGGCACAATTCCATTTCTGCCTGCAACTCTCAGTCTTCCTCTCACTGTATTAAAGACAAAGGCAGGGTATCTAAAAGTTCAATGTCTGTATTATTCAGTGATTGCTCCTGTAACCCTATCCCATCAGTACAGATTAGTTTATCACATTAGGTAGTTAATAATTTGCAATATCAGAATGCTGACACTAAGAGTTTAGCAGACATGGCAGACATTTCAGTGGTCCCGGAGCACGCAGATAACAAACCCCAGATGGTAGAGGTCAAGCTGCGGGCTCCGGGCCAGGAAGAACAGGCTCCTGGTGATGGCACCATTAGAGGGGTACGTGGGAACAGATATCCTGAGAGCTGGGAGTTGGAGTCACAACAGGGAACATTTCTTGAAATATCCAATGATAATTTGCAAGTATTTTGTTAGCATTATTAAAATCCAAGAGTCCAGAACATGAAGAAAAACTTTTAAGGTTTGAAGGTATATTATACTATTACTAATTTGAAAAACCCATTTTATTTATTATAACTTTACTATGCTTATAAAGTTTATAGTCTGTGTTTTTAATAAGGCATGTGATAGTGAAATATAACAAAAATTAGCATATAAATGTATTATAAATAACACTTATAATCAATATGCATATAATTAATTGAGAATGTGTTTTATATATATATATTTTTTTTTAAATTTTATTTATTTATTTGACAGAGAGAGATCACAGTTAGGCAGAGAGGCAGGCAGAGAGAGAGAGAGAGAGAGAGAGAGGGAAGCAGGCTCCCTGCTGAGTAGAGAGCCCGATGTGGGACTCGATCTCAGGACCTT
The DNA here is from genome assembly GCF_022355385.1 of Mustela nigripes. Taxonomy (NCBI): domain Eukaryota; kingdom Metazoa; phylum Chordata; class Mammalia; order Carnivora; family Mustelidae; genus Mustela; species Mustela nigripes. The sequence goes on from NC_081561.1 coordinate 111,696,174, forward strand.
GAGATCATGACCTGAGCCGAAGGCAGCGGCTTAACCCACTGAGCCACCCAGGCGCCCTATATATATATTTTTTTTTTCCGGCAAATTTTGGATATACTGATTTAGAGTTTTTGATGAGACCTCTTATTTTCCTTTGATGATCTCTGTAGTCTCCACAAAACATTGCTCAGTAGTATATATGTGGATATGCAGTAAACACTGCTAATCAATAAATATACAAAAGTGAATATTTTTTATATTAGTGTTATTAAAAAACCTCCATATTATTAAAATAGTTGAATGTCACAGCAACAGTATTAGTAAAATACTAAAAGACACTGGAATGACTTCAGGAGAAAAAGGATTTTTTTTTTCCTGTTTTGTTCACGAATGTATCCTAAATGCCTGGAACAGGGATTTAGGTGACAGAATCATTTGCTGAATTTTGCTGTTTCAGTCAAAGTGAGCAACATATTGTATTTTGATAATCAAACCACTTCTTTTTCTATTTTCTATATTCAACTCCAGTTATATCTTGATAGAGTGAAAGAAAAAAAAAAAAACAAGCAGTGACAATGAATTTAAGACAGCTGATTTGGCACACAGGGCAGTTTCTCCCCATCACTAAATTTGAGAATCATAAAAAACATTTTCAGAAAGCTAATAGATAACTAGTTTCAAATATAAAGTGAAGTTTTGGTGGAATAAGAACTCTAGGTTTATAATATTGGGCTGGAGAAATTCTCAAAATATCTGGCACAAAGGATAAAGAGATAAAGAGATGGGAAATATAAGAGAAAAATGGACATATGGAAGATAAGAGTCAAATAATCTTGATTTTTTTTCATAGAAATGTGGGAGAGGAAGAGAGAAAATGTAATTATTTGAGAAAATAATCACAAAAGATTAACACAATTAAATAACTGGATATATAATAAATTTTCAAAATGAATGATAAGGAGCAAACTCAGAAACTACTACTTTCAGAGAAAAATAAAGAAAATCACTTCCAAAGGAAAAAGACCCCCTGACTACAGACTTAATAGAAACAGTGGTTGTAGGAAGATAAGGAAGATAAAGGACCAGCATCTTCAAAGTGCTGAACCAAGAATTCTCAAGCCAGTCAGAGATCATTTAGGAGTGAGAAGGGAAAAAAAAAAAATTCAGTCATACACGGACCCAAGAAATTTACCTCACTAAGAACTTTTCTCAAAAAAACCCACAAAGGCAAATAAATTAGTAACTCATTTTCATCAAAAAATACTGACTGCAAAAATCACATTTTAAAATGACAATATTCAATTTAACTCCAGATGATTCAAACATGACAAATGAGATGAAACCCAAAGAGCAGAGAGAAAGAAAATTGAAATAAAATGCTCTACAATTTTTGGGAAACCATAAGTTTAAAAATATTGGTTAACGTTTTATGCGAAACCACTAAAATAGAAATAGAATGCATAATTCTCAAACCAGTAGAATGAGTAGAAGAAAAAAGAAACTAAGAAAATGTAAGCTTATATAATTCTACATTTTATAGGGAAAAAATTCTCCCTTTAATTCTTTGAGCAATAGCTCTCCATTAGTAGCCTGTGTTCATAAAAGTCATGTATTTGCACGTTGAATAGACTAAAGCAGCAAATCTTCCGGCCCTCTCTGTGATGAGGGAAACCAGGTCCGATAACCTGGTCCACAGTCATACAGTGAAAATAATCCACAAAAGAGCAGCAGGAAGAAGATCAGGATTTAATATGAAAGAATGCAAATATCTTCAAAATACATTTATATCATTTCTGATAGGAGCATTTTAACTTAAAACATATTATTTCTTCAACCTCCATCTCTCAAATGCATTCATATGACTTCGGTTGTCACAATTCATTGACCCACTCGATTGAATCCATTCCTGTCTATTATATATATATATAAATGAAAACTCAAAACTAAAAATCTAAGATTTGTAATAATATGAAAAGAAGGTGGGAAAGGCATTTTTAAAAAGTGAGACAGCTATGTTAGCATTTTTCTCAATATTTCTCATAACACTAAATTTAGATCTATAGTAAACAATCCTATTCAATGTAATACTTTCAATGTTAACTTAAATATTTATGCAAAATGTTTATAGCCTTGAGCAAAACAATATAAGAGCTACCATTTTAAATGCCCCAGGAAAAGATGATTTTAGGCATTTTAAATATTATGTTAAAACCATTTATATATTTCTAAATGTGTTTCTAGTTGGGCATTTTTCCAAATATACTAATTTGGCCTTTCTCAATGTCAAGAAATGAAGTGAAGATTAGTCTAAATAAGAGACTGTGGCATTAGAGTCAGTGTTTCAAATGCAGATGTAAAGTTTATTTGAGTCTGATAATAATGACAGAAAAGACTTTAATGAGCTATTTAAAATGGGATATGAGTAATATGAAATATTCAGAATGTTAAAACTTGATCAATGGGAATGCTGATATTAGCAAAACCATTTATATTTAGAATAAGATTTAGCTTTATTTATTTATTTTATTTTATCTGCTTTTGTTATCTTTTTGTGTTGTTGTTGTTATTTGCTTTATTTATTTTTGTTAACTGTGCTACATATTTTTCTGGTTATCTTTTTAATTACTTGTAGTAATAAGGGCCAGGATATTCATAATAAGAGCTACTTTTTTGAGCACTTACCAGGGGCCAGGAACTCGGATAGGATTTTAGTTTGATGAACTCATTTAGAGCTCTACCATTGTCTTGATTTGTTTGAAGGGGAAGCATTGCACTCTACTGCCTCCTTACATGCATGAGAACAGCAGCAAATACATTGGGGCAGGAAATATGGGTTTGGGAATCCTCATGGACCACTGGAGAGAATGTGGATGCTCCACTACACCCCGCTTAGGACGCTGCATTTTCTCCTGGGCAAATGTCTCAGAGGAATTCTCATAAGGTTTCAAGCAAGGCCTGCATGAAAGGATGCTCATTATAACATTATTTGAAGTGCCAGGTTTTACATATGACTATGTCCCAACATGAGGAAACTTTGTGGGTAAACTGTGATGGAATTTCACAGTGGAGCACAGCAGCTAGAAGAAGATGTGATAAAAACAAATATTTATAAGTCCTAAACGCATAATGTTAAATGGCAAAGACAAAATATATCTTGAAAGACAATGCTAATAATAATAATAACCACAACAATACAAAATAAACACATTAAAAGAGTTGTCTGGTTAGAAATGCAAATGGGTGGGAGAATGAGGAAAGAGAGGATGAGTACCTAATTTTTAATTTAAAAAAAAATGAATGGAGGAATTTTCAGGGGTCAAGGAAGATAGACATGTATTAAAATACATAAAAACATGTATGAACTCAGCGTTTTGTGCCTGAATTCTAACATGGATAAAAACATAAAATATAAATGAAATATTCTATTGCAAAATTATTGAAGAACACTGTCTTTCAGTTCAGATAAAAATCAGAATTGGCTAGGAACCAAGATAACCGAAAGTAATATTCAGTTTTAGTGTAATTTAAATTTGTGCAACCATTTTGGAGCAGATTTTTATAAATGCACATTGTTTTTAGTATAACGATGTGTCTTCGAAAATTTTGTAGTAAACAAATGATTGGAAAAGTAGCCAAAGATATATGTGTATGACTGTTTACTGAAATAGCCAGAGAAAGGACATTGACTGCTTTCATAAGTGTATTTAAAGATTATTAAAAAATAAGATAAATGAAAGTCAAATTATTGATTTATACATCATGTGAAAGAAGGCAAAGCCCAGCAACTTAAATGCATTGCAAAAATTGGTAATTATATCACAAATTTTAAATAAGCATTCTACATTTGTTCTTCAGAATAGACCAGCATTATGAAAATTATTGTTTAATTAAGGCTAAACAGATTGCTTGCAGTATGCCTAATCTCTATCTCCAAATCTGTAACATATTTGCATCTCCTCTGTAACTATTAAACTAAAAAGTGTAAAATGCAATAAATTGATAAATGGTTATTTTATGAATGCATACCTATATACAATATGAACAAAGGCACTTGAAAAGGTGAAAGAAAATGATGCTTTCCTTTCCTCTAGTAGAATTATATTTTGTTTTCTTTTCACTTTTCTGTATTCTTTAAATTTTTTCTGCAAAAAATACAACTAATCTGTGTAATATAATGGGACATGCTCATTTTGATTTTGCCTGCGTATATGGGGGCTTACTTGCAGATAAGAGGTGGGGGCAATTCACAAACACACAGTTTACCAAATTTACCTAATTCAGCCTCTGAATTAGCCTATGAACTTTCTAAGTCAGAGGCTTATATTTGTGCCATTTTATAGGCACCACTATTTATTAAACAAATTCTTTCCAACAGTGGTCAAATCTCAATCTTTCTCCCAGGATGGAGACAAATGGACAGCTGTCTTTTCTGAGTAACAGACAAGTCAAATCAAATTGACTGCATGAGTTCATCAGTTAATCAATGTATTTAAGAGTCTATTGATCAAGAAAATCCAAAGCCCCTTTTCTCCTTCTTCTATATTGTTTTTCTCTAAGTTGTAGAAGAAATGGATTGAGAGAATCATTTGATTCATCAGGTTATAAAGATGTAGTTAAGTCAGTGGTAGCAGCTAAAGCAAAGGTAAGAAATGTGTATCAAGTCATAGGAAAGCTTAGTGATATTACTCAGTAAATATACTCAATAATATGTCTTTATCTAAATAAATCTTCTCATTTCTTCTAGAATGTAGATTTGCCTTTTTAAAGACATTTTACTATGAAATATTACAACACGCAGAACAATTTAAAGAATTTTACTGTGAAAGTTATATTCCTACCATTTAAATTCTATAAATAACATCATGCTTTTTTAGTTGTCTATCTATTGAGTACTCTAATAGCCATCACTCCTTTTTAGTTTTAGTGCATGTTAAGGTTACAGACACTATTACACTTCCATCCAAACATATTTTGATATGCATATTATCAACTGAAATTCATTTTTTACAATTTTTCCCATTTGGAGTTAATATCTCTTATTTCAAAGTTTGATTTTCTGCAAAAATAGTTGTCTCCTTGAAATTCGGGGATAAAGTGGCTAAGATTTAACTTAAACATTTCTGAGCTAATGTTCCTAGAGGATTATTTAGGGACACTCCCAATAGCAGATCCATTTTTGTCTTGTAATCCACATAGAATAATTTAAAAAAAGAAGGAACCACTTGCATTTTCCCATCAATAAGTCTGCAAACCTAGGTATGTTTGCACTTGTCTTCTCTATTGCTTTTGTTAACATGTAGCTTACTAGCATTTTGCAAGATGCGAGTGTTTGTTTTGCAGATTTTGATTTATTAAGTGTGTGAAGAATAAGGCTATTTCATGAAATACCAAGAAATTTATGAAGAGAGGAGGGGATGAAACTGTTTTTGTGCTTAGAAGTTCTCAGTAGTCTAGGGGAAGATTACAAAATACACAAAAATCCAAGATAAAAATTTGTGTTACCAAAAGAGATATTATTTGTTAGAGTGTGTATGCTTGTGTATAAATGGAGGTAGATAAGAGACTCTTAATCTCAGGAAACAAACTGAGGATTGCTGGGAAGTGAGGCGGGGGATAGGGATAGGTTGGCTGGGTTATGGACATTGGGGAAGGTATGTGCTGTGCTGAGTGCTCTAAACTGTGTAAGCCAGATGATTCACAGACCTGTACCCCTAGGACAAATAATACATTAAATGTTAATTAAAAAAATAAATGGAGGTATGATAGACTACATAGTTTATGAACTTCCAATGTACAGAAAAAGAAATATCTGATAAATTATGCAGCATCAGATTTTGCTGGCTTATATCTGGCCCATAGGCTCTTTGAAAGTTTTCATAGACAAAGTCAATGAAGAACAACTGGATATAATTAGAGATAATGATGATATGGAAACTCTGATGGTCATTATGGGGCCTATATCTGCCATTTTTAAAAGATATTTTTCTTTAAATTTCTTTTTTTTTCTTTTTAGATTCCACAATTAAGACAGATCACAGTATTTGTCTTTTACTGTGTCACCCATTTCACTTAACACAATGGCCTTGAGGTCCATCCATGTTGTCACAAAGTAGTGTTCTTTCTTTGTGGCTAATAGTTCCATTGTATGTATGTGTATGTGAATGTGTATGTGAACATTATATATAATTATTTAATTTTTTGTCCATTTATCCATTGACGGACACTTAGATTGCTTCTCTATGTTGGCTATTATAAAAAATGTTGATACAAACATGATGGTGTAGGTATCTTTTGAGTTAGTATTTTCATTTGCTTTGGATAAATACCCAGAAGTGAATTGCTGGATCATATGGTTGTTATATTTTTAATTTTTTGAAGAACTTCCATACTGGTTTCCACAATGGTTGCAACGAATTACATTCTCACCAACAATGCTCCAGGATTCACTTTTCTCCACATTCTTGCCAACACTTGTTATTTCCTATCTTTTTATATTAGCCATTCTAAAAGGTGCAAGATGATTAAAAAAAACAACAACAAAACTGAGGTTTTGATTTTCACGCCCCTGAAGGTTGATGATGTAGAGTATCTTTTCATCTTTTCATCTGTAAGTCTTTGGAAAAATGTCTATACAGAACCTCTGCTCATTTTTCAATCAATTGTTTAAGTTTTGCTATTAAGTTGAATGACTTCTTTACTTATTTTGCATGTTAGCCTCTTGTCAGATACATGATTTTCAAATATTAATTCCTATTCACTAGGCTACCTTTTCATTTTGCTGATGGTTTCCTTTGCTGTGCAGAAGCTTTCCAGTTTGATGTAGTCACACTTATTTTGCTTTTTTTTTTTTTGCTTTTGTTTTTTTTGCTTTTTGTGTCCGACTTATGTCAAAGAGCTTCCTGTCTATATTTTCTTCCATGAGTTTCATGGTTTTAGGTCCTGTATTCAAATATTTAATCCATTTTGAGTTAATGTGTGTATGTGTGTGTGTGTATGGTGCAAAATAGTGGTTTATTCTCATAAATGATATGATATTCTCAGATAATTCTTGATATGTCATTCTATTCTATTCTATTGGTCTATGGGTCTGAATTTATGCCAAAACTATACTGCTTTAATTACTATCGCTTTGTATTATAGTATAATGTCTTCATCTTTGTTCTTCTTTCCCAAGATTGCTTTGGTTATTTGGGGCCTATTATGGTTCCATAAAAATTTTAGGATTGCTCATTTTATTTTGGTGAAAACTACTACTGGGCTTTTGATAGGGATGGCATTGAATCTGCAGATTGCTTTAGATAGTATGGACATTCTAACAATAGTGATTCTTCTAATCCATGAGCATAGAGTATCTTTCCATTTATTTGCATTCTCTTAAATTTCTTTAATTAATGTCTATGGTTTCAATATACATATATGTCATCTGTTTGGTTTGATTTATTCCTAGGTATTTTATTCTTTTTGATGCAATTGTATATGGGATTATTTTCTTAATTTGTCTTTTATTTATTTAATTTTTATTTATTTATTATTAATTTTTTTATGAATGTTTATTAGTAGTGTATGGATTTTGTATCTTATAACATTACTAAATTTATTAGTTCTAAAAGTTTTTTCATGAGTCTTTAGTGTCTTCGATATATATTATCATGTCCATTGCAAATAATAAGGTTTTAATTTTTCTGTTACAATTTAGATACTTTTTATTTATCTGCTTATTTTCTAATTGCTGTGACTAGGACTTGAATGAATAAACAGTGAATAAAATTGGTGAAAGTAGGCATCCTTGTTTTGTTCCTGACCCTAGAAGAAAGGCTTTCAACTTTCACCATTGAGTATCATGTTAGCTGTGACCTTGTCATTTATGGACTTTGCAATGTTGAGATACACTCCTTCCATCACTTTGTTGAGAATTTTTATCATAAATGGATCATGAATTTTGTCAAGTACTTTTTTGGGGGATTTATTGAGATGATTACATGATTTGTATCCTTCATCTTTTAACCTTTATCTCGGTCTCTATTTCATTTATATCCTTCCTTCTACTACTTTGGGTTTTATTTATCCTTCTTTTAGTTTCTTGGGATATAAAGTTATGTTGTTTGAGACTTCTTGGTTCTTAAAATAGGCATTGATCAATATAAACTTCTGAGATCTGCTTTTGTTGCATCCCACAAATTATATTATGTTACGTTACTATTTATGTTTTTGGGTATGTTTTGATATCTCCTTTGACCCATTAGTTATTTATCATTTATTGTTTATTGTTATGATTATATTATGGTTACTATATATTATGTATTTTCCATGCATTTGTGAGTTTTCCAATTTTATTTGTATAATTAATTTCTAGTTGTATAGCATCATTGTGAGAAAAGATGTTTGATATGATTTCAATCCTATTAAATTTATTAATATTTGTCTTATGACCTAACATACCTTATCCTTGAAAATGTCCATGTGCACTTAGAAGACTGTCCATTTCATTGTTTTTGGATGGAATGTTCTGTATAACCCTTTAGGTTCATCTGATCTAACATGTCACTTAAGGTTGATTGTTTCTTATGGCCTTCTTATCTGGATGATCTATCAATTCATGGAAGTAGGGTATTAAAATTTCCTACTATTAATGTTATTATTGTTATTTCTTCCTTTGCGTCGGTTAATATTTTTTTAATATATTTAGGTGTCCCTATATCAGGTGCATAAATATTTACAAATTTTATATTCTCCTTTCGGATTGATACTTTATAATTATTTAATGCCTATATTTTTATCTTATAGTCTTTAAAGTTTGTTTTCTGATATAAGTACAGCTACTCCAGCTTTCTTTTGGTTTTCATTTGCATGTAATATCTTCTTGTATCCTTTCACTTTCAGTCTGTGTATATCCTTACATCTAAAGTTAGTCTTTAGCATATATAGGGTCTTCTTTTTTTAAATCCATCTTTTACTGGAAAATTTATGCCTTTTACATTTAAAGCTATTCTTGTCATCTTAAAATTGTTTTTTGGACATATTATACTTATTTCCTGTTTCTTCTTTTCTTATTCTCTTGCTTTGCAGTTTGGTGCTTTCTGTAGTGGGATGCTTATATTTGTTTCTTTTTACTTTTTGTACATTTCCTATATCTTTTTGTTTTATGGTTATCATGAAGCTTATATATAACAGCTTATATCTATAACAGTCCATTTTAAATTGATGGCAACTTAAATTTGATTTCATTCTAAAGGTCGACATTTTTACTCTCCCTTGCAACATTTTATGTTTTGGGTTTCTTTTTAAAGAATCGCGTGACCTTTTTTTTAAGATTTTATTTAATTATTTGACAGACAGAGATCACAAGGAGGCAGAGAGTCAGGCAAAGAGAGAGGAGGAAGCAGGCTCCCTGCTGAGCAGAGAATCCGACGACGTGGGGCTCGATCCCAAGACGCCGGGATGATGACCTGAGCCAAAGGCAGAGGCTTTAACCCACTGAGCCACCCAGGCACCCCAACATTTTGTTTTTAATGTCGTATTTTACATCTTTTTATCTTGTGCATCTCTTAACTAATTATTGTAATCATAGTTATTTTACTGCTTTTGTCTTTTAACTTCCATTTAACTTTGTAAATGCCTACTTGTGATCTCTCTCTGTCAAATAAATAAATAAAATCTTTAAAAAAAAAAAAAAGAAAGTCCCTTTAACTTTTCTTGTAAGACCAATTTAGTGATGAAGTCCTTTAGCTTTTGCTTGTCCATAAAACCCTTTATCTCTCCTTTAATTCTACCAAATTGTCAAAATTATTGCCATAGAGTTGTTCATAGTATGTTCTTATAATAGTTTGTATTTCTTTGGTGTTAGTTGTGATCTCTCCTCTTTCATTCATGATTTTATTTATTTGGGTCCTTTCTCTTTTCTTTTTGATAAGTCGGGCCAGGGGTTTATCAATTTTATTAATTCTTTCAAAGAACCAGCTCCTAGTTTCGTTGATTTGTTCTATTGTTTTTTGGTTTCTATTTCATTGATTTCTGCTCTGATCTTTATGATTTCTCTCTCCTGCTGGGCTTAGGGTTTCTTTCTTGTTCTTTCTCCAGCTCCTTTAGGTGTAGAGTTAGGTTGTGTACCTGAGACCTTTCTTGTTTCTTGAGAAAGGCTTGTACCGCTATATATTTTCCTCTCAGGACTGCCTTTGTTGTGTCCCACAGATTTTGAACCGTTGTATTTTCATTATCATTTGTTTCCATGATTTTTTTCAATTCTTCTTTAATTTCCTGGTTGACCCATTCATTCTTTAGAAGGATGCTGTTTAGTCTCCATGTATTTGGGTTCTTTTCAAACTTCCTTTTGTGGTTGACTTCTAGCTTTAGAGCATTGTGGTCTGAAAATATGCAGGAAATGATCCTGATCTTTTGATACTGGTCGAGTCCTGATTTAGGACCGAGGTTGTGATCTATTCTGGAGAATGTTCCATGTGCACTAGAGAAGAATGTGTATTCTGTTGCTTTGGGATGAAATGTTCTGAATATATCTGTGATGTCCATCTGGTCCAGTGTGTCGTTTAAGGCCTTTATTTCCTTGCTGATCTTTTGCTTGGATGCTCTGTCCATTTCAGTGAGGGGAGTGTTAAAGTCCCCTACTATTATTGTATTATTGTTGATGTGTTTCTTTGATTTTGCTATTAATTGGTTTATATAGTTGGCTGCTCCCACATTGGGGGCATAGATGTGTAGAGTATTCATGGCTGGATTTTTTTTTTTTTTCCTGTCTACACAGTAAGTATATCTGTTACTCTCTTCTGGGGTTTCATTGTATGTAACAAGTTGTTTTTCTCTCACTGCTTTTAATATTCTCATCATGTCTTTAACTTTTGACTTTTTAGTAATAATATGTCTTGCTGTGGGGTCTTTTTGGTTTCATCTTATTTGAAACTCTCCAGACTTCCTGGGCCAGGATGTTAGTCTCCTTCCCCAGGTTAGGTGTTTTCAACTATTATTTTTTCAAATAAGTTTTTTGCTCCTTTCTCTCTCTTTTTTTCTTGGGCCCTTATAATGTTAAAATTAGTCTGCTTGATTTTGTCTCAGAAGTTCCTTAGGATATGTTCCCATTTTTTCCCCTTTGCTCTGATTGGGTGAGTTCCATGGCCCTGGTTTTGTGCTGACTGATCCTTTCTTCTTCTTCATGTAGTCTGCTGCTGAATCCCTCCAATGTATTTTCCAGGCCAGATATTGCATTCAACTCTGTGACTTTTACTTGGTACTTCTGTAAGGAAGCACCATATGCTATTTAGATTTGGGCTTGCCAAAATTACCACAGAAAATAAGTGTTTTGGTTCTGACAGAGATTTTTCTGTCCCTCACATATCAAACAAATTCCTGGTTATGACTCTTAAAGAATTCAATATAGAACTAGATTGCAAACACATCATAGACCAGAATGTTGCAGATTATTTTTTTACACAATTGAAAAAGATGTACTTTCTTACAAGAATTATATCTCTTTACATAAAAGGAGCACTATAATTCTGGATACGGTTGATTAATAAAATGATATGGTTGATTAATAAAAAAAAATTCATGTTGCCATCCATTGATTCTTGCTATAGCTTATGAAAAGGAACAAACAAACAAAGAAAAAATTTCAAAAGATGAGAGAGAATTACTCCAAACTATCTTACCCAGAATAAAGGTAAAGTCACTCAACAACAGGCAAGTTTCCTTAGAACTAAAGAGCAGGGCATATTAGCTAAATCAAGCCTAGAAGCTTTCTATGACTTTTTCAGATTAAAAATAAAATTATTGATCAAGAATAAAAGTTACTTCTTATTTTCAAAGGCCACTCCTTGCAAATGTGTTAGCAATCTTTCCACTTATAATCTTTTCAAGATATGCTCTCTTCCGTGCAATCCTTCCTTTTCCTAGTTTATCAATCTCTTCCACTCTATGCAGTTTTTCTTAACATTTAATCAGCAGGTCCTTCTATATCCCTCATAATTCCTATCATGCTCAAGTTATATTTTCATTTTTCTATTCACTCTAACAGCCAAACCTCACAAAAGATTATATATGCTTTTTTTCCTCTACTTGCTCATTTTGTATTAATTTTCATTGTGACTTTTCCTGTAACATTTCAATTAAATTATACTTATTACATTCCCATGATTGTTGTCAAACACCAGAGATAATTATCTACCTTAATACTACTCCACTTCTTACTTTATGAGAATCAGTTAGCTTTTCACTCCTTCTCAAATCCCTGTGTCCTCTTGAACTCCATTATATTCATGACCTTCATGTCAAAGGTAAATGGTACCAAAAGATAGAATTAGACAAAGACGAAGACAGTACACAGAAGATAGTAGAGACTGATAATTAAGAAGTCCCCAGTCATATTAGAGGATGCAAGGGGGAAACTTGAAGTTGATTCAGTATTTATTTTGTCTCCCTTATAGCTTGTTATTGTAATCATGAATAGAAAAATGAAATCTTTTATTATAATTTAAATTGTTTTATATATAACCTTTCCCAATTTTCTTGTTCACTTATTTAATAAAAATTTTTGCAATTTTTTTGCATTTACTGGACAAAATTAAAGTTTAAATGAGCAGTATATTTAGTTATGCTAAAAAACTACAACAATGTTACATAGTTCTCTTTAGTATTTTAATATTATAAAATATCTGAAATACATTAATCCTAAAGAGCAAAAAACTCTTTTTTTTTTAATAATAGAGACTATTTCTAGCCCATATCTGGTATATTCTCACTGTATTAACAGCTTGTAGTATAATAAGAAGTTGCTATAGCAACGTATCTTAATCCTGTAAGAATCACTTTTACAATTTACTGCTGGTTTTGTACAGATAGACAAATGACTATTTTTGATTAACATTATTACTAAAATTAATAGTGTATCAATCAGGAATATAAAGTTATTCCAGAAGTATAAAATGAAACCAGCAATATTTAGCTTTATTCATCCTAAGTATTTTTCCACATTGCTTCTATTCCAAATGAAGTTTTCACATTATATATCCCATAACTACATTGAAAAATCCCCATCTGGTAGGGTCAGCATCGTTAAAGAAAAAGATAAACCAGACTGCAAAATCAGCTATCACTTGGTGGTCCTAATATTCATTGAACAGTCAGGGTGCTTTATTTTTTGTTTATTTTTACAAAGCTATAATGTATCTCTTGCCCATAATTTGTTAAATCTGTTAAAAATTCATTGAGAAGGGCATAACCATGGACAAATGAACATGACAAAAGTTGGAAGATGTGAGCTGCCTTTATTGAAAATTTTCAATTAATATTTCATTTTGATACAGAACACTAGTATCTTGGGGCACCTGGGTGACTCAGTTGGTTAAGCCACTGCCTTTGGCTCAGGTCATGATCCTGGAGTCTGAGGATCAAGTCCTGCATCAGGCTCCCAGCTCTGCGGGGAGTCTGCTTCTCCTTTCGACCTTCTCCCCTTTAACGCTCTTTCTCATTCTCTCTTTCTCTCTGTCTCTCTCAAATAAATAATAAAATATTAAAAAAACAAAAACAAAAAAACACTAGTGTCTTTCATAGATTTCAAAACCATAGCAACATAGAAAAAATCCACTTAAAATTCTAGCTTTCTAAGATTATCACAGTTAACACTTTGGTATAGACCCATATGAAATTAATTTTACATTGTACCTACTGTGCAGTAACCTGCTGTTTTCTTTTAAAAGCAATCACAAACATGTCTCTATATCCTTAACTGTTATATCATGGACTGACATTCAATATTTCCGTGACATTTGATTCCAAGAATATAAAGGAAATTAACCATTTCCTTTTGTGGTCCATTTAAGTTGTTTTCAATAGCTTGCTCTTTTATACAATATCTCACATTACTCTTAACTCACTTTTCTATTCACTTTGACGATTGGTAGGTCAAACAATAAACACATTCTTTACTTTTATTAATTATATTTGAGGCAGGTTTTTTAAAAAGATTTATTTATATATTAGAAAGAGAATGTGCATGAATTGGGGGAGGAGCAGAGGGAAAAGGAGAGAAATCCTCAAGCAGACTCTCCGCTGAACATGGAGCCTGAACTAGGGCTTGATTCCAGGTCCCTGAGTTCATGACCTGAACGCAAATCAAGTTAGTTAGACAACTAACTGACTGAGATACCCAGGCATTCTTTCTCAATGCAGTTTTAATTAAATGTTAATAATCACATGGGCTTTAAAATCAAACCTGTTGAATTGAAATTGAATTTGATACTTAATAACTCTATAACCTGAGAAGAGTTATTTAATCATCCTGTCTCCACTTTCTCATCTGTAAGATGGGATAAGCACATTACCTCTCTCAGAATGATTTTTAAATAATTAGAATTGTCAATACATGAGAAGAGCCTATATCAATATCTGGCAAAGAGTAAACACTCCAAAATGTTCATTATTACTATTTGCCAAATGAGCTGCTGGAATTAATGCACAAATTTATACTTGAAAATATAATATATACATATTCCTATGTTTTTATAATATAATAAATAGTATGTATTGTTAATATAATCAATAGTATGTATTGTTATTTCTATGCAGTGAAAGACATATTGATTGCATTTAATTAAATTTTTTTTTGATAAGCTAAAGGTCAAAGATTTTAAAAACTTACCTAAGTAAACATGGGTGATTAAAGTAAGAATCAGATAGAAGCAACTTCTATGAACTTCCAGAACACTCCTTCTACTAAACCATAATAATTACACTGAAAAAACAATCCTCAAACATTTGGTTATTCTCTTAAGTAAGCAGAGTTTCACTATATCTGAAATGTTCTGTGCAAGCCAAATGTCTGTAATATAAGAAATGTATGTTAACATGAGGCTAGAAATGTTCTAGAAATGGATAGTGAGATGGGCATGGTGATAGACTCTGCATGATAATTTCAATAATAGGAACACAAATCAAAAGGTGACAGCAAGGAAAAATATGATTGATATTTTCTGATTCTTAAAGAATATATAAGGAAAATAAACTCAATTACCAAACAGTCAACTAATATGAACAGTAGAGTCCTCTCTTACATCTTAACTATGGAATAAATATAAAGGCATACTACAGGGCATAGAAAATAATAAGCTCATGAAATTTATAGTACCAAAGGATTATAGGCAGGTTGAAAATTTAGATTCAAGAAAATAAATACACAAATGGGTAAGAGAACCTTAACATACAATAAGACATTAGGGAAGTTTCCCTAAATGTTTGATATTTTCTCGAAGGCAAAGTATCCTTAAAAAACATAGCAGGTTGCCATGTGTTATGGACTGAATGGTTGTGTCTCCCCAAGGCTCATATGTTGAAGCCTTAACTTCCAGTTGATTGTATTTTTAGATAGAGTCCTTAGGACATAATTAGGTTATATGAAATTGTATAAGTGGGCCCCTAATTCAATAAGATTAATATTCTTATACGAAGAGAAAAACTGACTAGCTCTCTCGCTCGCTTTCTCAACAAATGCACAGAAGAAAAGGCCATGTGAAGACACAACAAAAGGCAGTTCTCTGCAAGCCAGGAAGAGTTCTCACCAGAAACCAAATCAGCTTATCTTGGACTTCCCACCCTCCAGAACTGTGAGAAAATAGTTGTGTTGTTTAAGCCACGGCCAGTGTACGGTATTTTGTTATAGCACCCTGACCTGAAGTCATCGCTGGTCCATCTTAGCAGCATCTCTCGTGTTCCTAAGAATCTCACCTGCTAATGATTGAATGCTTGTGTTCCTCCAAAATTTATATATTGAAACTGTAACCCTCAAGGAGTTTAAAAGTTGGGCCTTTGGGACATAATTAGTTCCTAAAGGCAGAGCTTTTGTAAGTGGGATTAGAACCCTTATAAAAGAGGCCCCAGAAAGTTATTTTGCTCCTTACACACCAACAATGTAGATTAAGGCCAAAACTTGTAAATCTGAACTTTAACAATAATAATGGCTATCCTGTAAAGACTCTGAACTGACATTGGAAAGATGGCTATGAGGAATTTTCTGGTCCATTACACTAATTATATTGTTGGCTTTCTGTAAATTATCTGGATAATTGTAGCTGGTTGTCAGCTTTAACTGCAAACGGAGTTGAAAAATAGCAACCTTTGGAAGAGAATTATGATAGGATTAAAATAATGTGAAAAATCTTCCCCCAAAGAGAATTTATATGTATTAAAGTTTGCAAAGTACTATGTATAAATTTAGAATTAGGAAGATAAGTGCAAACCTTTCAATCTTTAATATTTGGTAAGCCTATGAACTTCTATAGATCGTCTTTTCACACATAGTCTTTTGTTTTCTCATCCAATTTCTTAAAGATATATGGATATACTCATTAAAATAAATTAATTGAAATACATTGATAAATCTGAGAAAGAAGAACATTTAAGGTGACCAACTATCAGACCATATTTATAATTCAGGTCATCTGTATTTTTCAAATACTAATTTAATGTAATTATTTAACAATTTGAGGTAGGTGTGTAAAGGATAAAATGACAATTTTAAAAAAATCTTTTAAGAACACATTGGGCATTATGGTAGTTAAAGTTAAATTACAGTAAGGAAATGGGAAGTGTTCTCTGTCAGTGTGCCTTTAGGGAGCAGAGGATTTTATGACTTGGTTTTTAATGACCCTCATGATTCCTGAGGGGAGTCATAATTTTTTAATCAGGCACAGCTGCCATTTAATAAAAGCCAACTTTGCTAGAGTAGGTCAGTGACAGTATGTTTAACAGCTTCCTTGATAGTTTTGTACACTTTTTTCTTTTAAGCTTATCCACATTTCTGGACATCCTTAAAAAAAATTTTTTTAACTAACTTAATCAAGCAAGGGAATACATTCCACAGGTCAGAGCAAAGATTTTGGTAATAGATACTTTAAGACTTTCAGTCCCAAAGCAAGTATGAAACTATCCTATTAACTTTGCCATCTTTTTTTTTTTTTTGAAATCTTTAAAGATATTGGGGGAAAAACCCAAATTTTCAATATGAAGAATGTGAAGCTATTATGTAAAATTTAGGAAAGTTCACTTAACAATTTTGTTACGTGAATGTCTTAAGATGTCTGATTCTGCCAGTGAAACTACCTGTCCCTTTCTCTCTACTTTCAACCAGGGTTTATATCCTAGTTTTCTAGAACTTACCTCGAATCTCACTGGTCACAGTTTTCCTCTGAAATATCATGATTCTTCTTTCCCTCTTTTAATGATAAACTTACCCTGTATGCCCTAGCATGGTGCTATCTTCAGGAAGGTATTTATAAAAAGTTTAAGAAAAGACGATAAAATAGCTGCGGTATTATTATCAGGTCATGATTTGGGCACTCGTTGCTGAGATTTCCCTCTGTTGTTAACACTGCTACTAATCACTATTATTTCAGGTTCTCTCTTCCCTCCAGAAACATAGAATTGCATTTACTCTCCCCTGCAAAGTTAGGGATGGGGATGTTGTTTGTCTTTTGTTAAAAGGTTGCCGGAAGAGGAGTGTGTCAATTCTGGGCTGAAATATTTAATTGCTATTGCAAAGCCCTCATAGTCTTTCTTTCTCTCTGTGGACATTATAGATGCATACATTGAAAGGGTAACACCTTAAGATGGTATAGCCTCTGTTTGGATCTTAGGAGACTTTGGTAAGAAGAACTCTTCTTGTGAACCGGCATTTTACATATAGCTTAACCGATAAACTTTGATTGTTTGTAAACCACTGAGATTTGTGGTTGATTGTTAGCTGATGCACCTCTAAATTTAATTTATTCCTAATCATCAAGCTAATTATGAGAGTTATGCCACTTATCAAATAAATGGTCTTTACTGGTCTCTAACCATCCCTAATAGTTAGAGATGGTTGTTCATGACTTTTGTATAGGTTCGTTATTGTGCATTTCAGTCTTACCCACTATTCTAACGTGAGTTTCCATTGTAGCTATTTTCTTTGGAGTAGTGTGATAAATTATGAACAACTGACATCATGCCAAGCTTAATAGTCATCAAAATGATACTTTCCATGTTGCCCTCAATGGCAATACTGATAAGGAATGAAGGCTAGGAACTTAATTTTACTGAACTTACTGTTGAGAGAACTATATAGTTCTAACCTTTCCACCCTGGTTCCTGTGTCCTATTCTACCACCTGCAGCACTGTAAACAGAAAAATCTTGCCGGATGGGAGCCATCTGCAAAATAACTCATCTCTTCAAAGGGCGGCTGGATTCAAGTGCTATCGTGTCTTCCAACGTGCAATATATTTCAGTTATTGCTTTTAAATAATCTTTAGTTCCCTCTTTTGCACATCGGTAAAACTTTAAATAGCAGATATCAAAGTCACTTGATTCCTTTGCTTATTGAATTTCCAGAAATGTTCAGTATGAAGATACGCTTCTACAGTGCTTGTGTGAAATAATGTAATTCAATCATGCTTCCTCTATAGATAGCAATGGTCCATGTATGAGAAAAATTCTGAATGTGTTATCCAGACATTAGCTTCCATACATTTTATTATACTTAGCTCTTCTGGAATAAACAAAATTTGATGCCACTGATGCTGATGCCCTAATTCTTACTTCACCTGCTGTGCATGAAAAATAGACACTAGAAGGGGAGCGCAAACAGTAGCAACGGTATAAAGATTTCTTATTTCAATATTTACCTTTTGTGGGCAGATCTGGGAATTTTCTCTTGCCTTTAACGAGAATTGAAGATAAGCTGGCTTCACTATGGCAATACAAATGTTAAAATTATCACGAATGCTATGCCATATGTCACTTAGATAATAGTAGAAATAGGTTGTTGATCAGTAGATACATTCTCATTAGAATCTCACCATTTTTAGCATAGAACAGACGAATTTTCTTTGGAACAGTTTGTTCTGAGGATGGTTTTCTTGGCTGTCATAGGAGGTTTTACAGTTTCATGAATTGTCGCTACAGAATTCTGTATAAATTGAATAAAATGTCTATTGTGTTTTCCAAGGTACATGCTTCCTAACTTCTACAGATATTTCAATATTTATTTATTCTATGCCACAAATTAATGCTAACTATTAAAGTCACGACACAGTTCTTAAATATTGTCTGTACACATCTTCATATCTTTTATGAAGCAGGCAATCCCCAAATTCTCATGCTGTAAATGGTTTGCATTTGCAATGTAGGGGACTGAGAAGAATAATATTTGTTTGTGCCTCACCTGAAGAGGTAATTCTATAATGATTTAGAGGTGTACCTGACTATTCAACTTGAGAAGTAAGATTTATATCAAGAAGATAACCTAAGGAAAATAAAATGTCATTTACATATAGCTACCTAGAGTCCCATGCAAAACTGCAGTATAAAATAGAACCCTATTGGGTGCCTGGGTGGCTCAGTGGGTTAAGCAGCTGCCTTCGGCTCAGGTCATGATCTCAGGGTCCTGGTATCGAGTCCCGAATCGGGCTCTCTGCTCAGCAGGGAGCCTGCTTCCTCCCCTCTCTCTCTCTGCCTGCCTCTCTGCCTACTTGTGATCTCTCAAAAAAAAAAAAAAAAAAAAAAAAAAAAAAATAGATCCCTATTTACTTGTATTTTTTATTACTTAACTTGTCATTGCTATATTTATTTAAAATCTTTGCTTTCTATATTCTTTATATTCTGCAAGATTAAATATTTGTGTTATTTTATATTTTTTCACTAAAGTGAAATATTATTTTTCTAAAGCAATAGAACTAATTACATAATAGTTTTGATTGAACTCAACATTTATTAGCATAAATAGAACTGGAAAAATTTAAGTGCCTATGCTAAGAGAATAGACAACCTTCATTACTGAAACTTTGATGTTGATAGAAATATGCAAATGCTTCGGTTTGAATCATGGCTTCCGATTTAGAGAAAATTTAGTACAAATAACGCTTACTTGTGAAGCATAAGGAATAACACAGAAGACATTGGGAGATGGAGAGGAGAAGTGAGTTGGGGGAAATGGGAGGGGCAGACAAACCATGAGAGACTGTGGACCCTGAGAAACAAACTGAGGATTTTGGAAGGGATGGGGGTGGGGGGTTGGGTGAGCCTGGCGGTGGGTATTAAGGAGGGCACGTATTGCATGGAGCACTGGGTGTGGTGCATAAACAATGAATTCTGGAACACTAAAAGGAAATAAAATTAAATTTTTAAAAATCAGGCTTAAATGTGTTGAAATGTAAATACATTATTTTTTTTTCTAATTAAATATAAACTCAACATAGTGAAAAAGAACAACAGCTTTGAATCTGGTATTTCTAAGTCAAATTCTGATCTGTTATTTAAAAGCTATTTAAAATTTTATTTAAAAGTTATGTAATCTTTCAGTGCTTCAGGTTTTGTTTGTTTGTTTGTTTTTGTTTATTTTTCTATTTTGTTTTGTTTTGTTTTGTTTTTCCCCGATTGTCAAATGGTGATTATAACAGCGTCTGTTTTGGGGGACTTACTTGAGTGTTACTTAAAACACTTAGAATGTGGCCTAATATAAAACTGGCACTAAACTTTTGCTCACTGTTATTTTTATTTTATTACTATTACATTGTATCATAAGACAAAATATCATTAGGGTTTTGGATCAGTTATACATTATTATTATCCAATGTCATAAGACAGTTTCAGCCTATGAAATTATTGAATTTTCCCCAAATGTTCATTTTCCTATTGAAGACATAGCATATCTCTCATACTTCTGTTTTACCCTAATCTATTCACTCTTCAATTTTCTTCGATAACTCTGACATGACTATTCCTTTCTCCGTTCTTTTTAATTTTCCAATGCCCCTCATCCATTTTTACTTTCATCTGAAGACAGGGCCTCCTATTCCAACTAGAAAACTGAGAGTATCAGCTGTAGTTTCCTCATGCTCCTTTATCCAAGGACCTCATGCCAGCATGTGTCCCTTTTTCTTCTGTATTAAGCTCTTTCTTTTCCACTGAAACTTTTCCATTAGCACATAAATGTATTTAACAGTACACATTTTTTTAAAAACATCTTTATTTTTCCTTCAGCAATATCTCATATAACTTCCCCTTCTTAAAATAAACAAAACCCCAAAAAAAAACTCTCTAAAGAGTTGTCTTACAATCACCGAGTCTCTCATTGCTCTACTCTCATTCCTTTTTAAAAATATGACCTTAAAAAAAAAAAAAAGTGGCTTCCACCATGTAACTAAATCAGCTCCTGTCATTGTCAATGATGACAGGGATAAATCCAAGGTTCATTTTTATACCATTATTTAAAATATCAGCCTGATTAAACATAGTCAACAAATCCTCTTTTCTTAAACTGATTCCTAATTCAGTTCTATGCCTTTGCTACTTCCTTCTTTTAAAACTTCATTACTCAACCCTAAATGCTAAATATTGTAAATGATGGCTCAGTCTTTCTTTTATTATCTATTGATATCAACTCTTGCTCAGTACATTGACTTAAAATTCTAGTATATGCTAATGATTTAAGTTTATATCACTAGTCTTGATTTTACCCACAACTGCCTGTTCAATAGCATCGTTTGGATGACTACAGATAATCTCAATCCTCTAGCAGTCTTCCTTCGGACTGCTTCCTAGTGCCAAATATACCTTTTACAAATACTCTAAAAGTAGGCCTGCTCAGAGAGAATATTTTGCTACAACATATATTCAATACATACACTAATTTTGACATGTATATAAAGCTCTTTTATCTCATCTATCTTTTATCTTCATCTATGAAGTTGTTGTTTAGAAAAACTCAGGTATATAAAAATATTCATAGATTATGATTTTAGCTAATTTTATGTAACAAAGAGTAAAACAGATTGGGTTATTTAATTTTAAGAATAGTACCTTCCTGCTTCTTATATTTACAGAGTAATTAAGGTGCTTTTCATATGCTCAAAATACTTAGTTATATTTCTCATTGTTTTCCATCATTTGGGTTCACTTACTAACTCAACAATTCTACTTCAGATCTTAATTTAACTAAGCAAAGCAAAACAAAACCCATCTAACCCCACTCCCCCACCACCAAATAAACAAAATGAATCTATTGTGAAATCTCCCTTCACCACTAATTCTAAATTTCTTTTTTTTTTTTTTAAGTTTTTATTTATTTGACAGACAGAGATCACAAGAAGGCAGAGAGGCAGGCAGAGGTGGAGGGGAAGCAGGCTCCCCGCTGAGCAGAGAGCCCGATGTGGGGCTATTTTTTTTTTTTTTTTTTTTTTTTGCCCATGAACCATGGCTTTCATGCCCTATATAGTTCTTTCCTCTTGAATCTGGGCTTACCTTTGACTTGATTTTGTCAAAGGCCCAAACCACATGGAGAAGTGACATTAAGTATTCCACTTAGTAGTCTAAACTGAGCTCTGAAAACAGCTAGTAGCTAATAACCACATGAATGAGACATCTTAAGATATTCAACCTGAGTCTTCATAAAACTAACTACGTGAGAGACCTTTTGCAAGAATCCAACTGAAATTAGTCAACTACAAAACAGTGAGTTTTACAAAACAGTGAGAAATAATAGTAAGACATTAAGTTTTGTTAATTGTTAATTGTTGTAAGACATTAAGTTTTAATATAGTTATTTTAGGGTTGGTTTTAGAGTTTGTTTAGAGACTTCTTATCTACGACACTGGGATAGTTTTGAGATGACAGATTATACCAAAATTAATAAAACATAAGCAATTTTAAAATGCTCATTCATTGATTAAACTGTTTGGTTATTGATTTATTGATTTAAATCAACTTATAAACAAATCTAAAAAGTAGCTCTGTTAGAAAAATATTTAAAAAAATTTTTTCTAAATCAATTAAAAGAACATAAAGCCTTATAAATTCACTCAATGTAAGCAGAAACTCTAAATAAAATGAAAAGTGTATTTATCTTGATTATTTGAATATTGTATATAACATGAGCTGAAAAATTATTCTCAATATAGATAGGTAATAGGTAATTAATCGACTTTTTTCAACTGCATTTGTTTCTAATATTGCGTCACTGGTATTCTTCTGATGAAAAAATATTCTTCTGTGTTCAAAATTTATGATATGTTATTTTTTCCATAAAATGTTCTAATATTTTCTTAAAGTTGCACCCTATATTTAATGCATTTGAAATTGTTAATTCTTTACATTTACTGGTATGAAAACAAATTATGCTAAATTAAAGATATTCTCAACGCTATATTTTGACTGAAATGTGTACATATATCAATCTATTTTAAAGATCCACTCATTGCTATCTTGCCATGTCTTTTTTTTTTTTTAAGATTTTATTTATTGATTTATTTGACAGAGACAGAGACAGGGAGAGGGGGAACACAGCAGGGGAGTGGGAGGGGGAGGCTCCCCATGGAGCAGGAAGCGAGGCTCAATCCCAGGATCCCAGGATCATGACCTGAGGCGAAGGCAGAGGCTTAACCTACTGAGCCACCCAGGCACCCCTATCTTGCCATGTCTTTCTATGATTATTTTTATAAAATAAAACTTGTCAAAAAAGTTGTATCTACTTATGATTATTTCCTCTATTTCATCAATTTTAAATACTGTAAAATCGTAGACCTTTTCATTTTCACTTTATACCCAAATATAATGTGTTCATTCTATGTGAACAGAACCCTATCAAATTACTATTCCTATAAGTATAAATATTTCAAAGCACAAGAATACAATGCTAAAATAAACTTTGCATACTGAGTTCTTAACATTTCTTTAGTTTTTCCTGTGTTTTGTATGAATAAAATTTAGCATCTTCCTGTCTACATGCTTTATTTTCAATAATTATGATTTGTTAAATACTTCAGAAGCTGAAGATGTAGGATATTGCATTCATTGTGTACTTTCATTAAACATTCCAATTTTTATACAACAAAAATATTATAAAACAGTTTAATACAAATATAAGAAACTTAGGTTGATTGATGAAGTAATTCTTTATAGACTCAAATATATCTATAATCAGATTAATGTTGTGCAAAAAGGATGAATTTCATACTACCATGACAAACTAGTATCAGTTCAGTATCAGCTCAGCATCATCAGAAAATTGTACTTAATCTGAGTATATA
Source organism: Mustela nigripes (assembly GCF_022355385.1). Lineage (NCBI taxonomy): Eukaryota > Metazoa > Chordata > Mammalia > Carnivora > Mustelidae > Mustela > Mustela nigripes. The sequence continues at coordinate 111,720,211 of NC_081561.1, forward strand.
TATTAGTTGTTTTTGGCAACTATGGATTCTATTTCAGTTGTAAGAATAAGTGTAGTTTATTTGAATACAATTATGAATTATATGTCTCTTATAACTACATAACATTGCTGCTTTATAGGTTTCTTAATGTAAAACTTTATAATTTCACCATAGCAAAAATAAAATTGTATTCTAAATGTTGAATTTTATCTGAATTTATGCCTTCACAATATTATCAAATATTTCAAAGAAAATTTCTGAAAGCTCAACTATGATTCCATAAATTGCATGAAACAACAATATATTATTATTGTGATTAACTGATTTTCTATTTGAAGTATTTTATGATGTTGATTATCAAACTTGCATCATTTAACTGATGAAAAGTTCTGTCAATGGAACCAACACAGCTCTAACTTCACTTTTTAAATGCACAAGAAAGCTTAGAATTAAAAATGAGAGAAATTAATTATGAATAAGTTATTTTCTCTGAAAAGTTATGTTTTCAGAGTGATATACAAGCATAACTTTAATGTGGCTGTTTATGACCCCTCCTTTTCAAGTAGTCTTAAAACTGCAACTTGTATTTGAAGTTAAGGCTAATAATCTCCCTGAAGGTTAGGTCTTATCTGATCATTGATAGCATCATACTACCGGTGGTAGACAGTAAACGTCAACAGGAGTTTGTGAAAGTCACATATATACATGTTACTTTCCTGGGATATGGAAATCCAGAACATGATTTTCATGTAGCTCTGGCATTCACTAAGAATGAATGGCTTAGAAGGAGTGATCTTTTCCAGTACCTTGTAAGGAATATTCTTATTGTCAGAAAAATCTCTATACTCATTGGTGACACCTCCCATGAATCCAGACACACCTGCTATGCTGAGCTGGTTCAAGCCTGGATCTATGCTTCCCTCAATTGTTCAGCTCTGATAAGGATGGATTTGTGGACCTTGTTTGTGTAGAATTTATTCACAAAAAAAGAAAAGAGGAAGAGAGAAAAAAAGCAAAAAGGAATAAGAAAATTACTTTTTAAAAATATCTAAAAGGAAGAAAAATGAAAAGACAAAAAAATCTGAAAGGAAAAAAAATGAGAAGTTAAAATATGAAAGAATTGTAAAAACTTAAAAACAGAAAGTGAAAACAGTAGAAACTTAAGAAAAAAGTTCCTCATAAACTAGTTCACTGCTACTAAATGATTTTATCAGAAAATGTAAAAATGAGCTTTCAAAAACAAAATAATTAGGTAACTATAATTGTATGTGAGATCATAAAAACACTCCAGCAAAAGCCTCTAGAACACTCTCTGGGCTGAATGACTTCTATTTTCTGGGTACATATGTCAGATATAACTAATCTATACTTGCCTATGTTCTTCACAGACCATGCAGCTTGGTGGCCTGGTGCCCTTGAGGCATTTTTCAGACAGTGAACACAACAGAGCCCTGTGGTAAGCCTAGTGGCCAGCGAAGGGAGCTGTATCCAATGCTACCTTTACGCTCCCAGCACCCAGCACCCAGCACCTAGCACCCAGCACAGGGCATGAGTTTATCAGCAACTCTGTTTCTCAACAAGTGTCCCCAACATGTTACTGTCTGGAAAGAGAGAGGATAGCTACTCCACATCTGGAAAGATTGGAAGAAAAAGTGGTAGGTTATCACTAGTTGCTTTTTATGTTTATTCACACATTAGAATGAAAATTATGCCCACTATCTGTGTCTTATTCACTACTAGAGGAAGTTAATGCTGAATCTGGAAATACAAAGCAGAAGTCTATCAAAACCATCACATCTTGTCTTAGAACAGCATTTACTTAATAATGCTCTTTTTAAAAAGTGAGAAATGTAAGATAAATCTAAATCAGATGCCAAGGGAGTCAGTATCAACTGGCCAACTGGGACGGACAGAGGATCACTCATTTCTCAGCCACAAGTCTGCAACCCTGTTCAATAAATGAGTAAAATATTGACATCACTTATAAATCCTTTACTGACTGCTTCCATTTGACTTCAATTTTCCTCAGCTTTCTTTAAGCATTTATGTACTTAGTTCTTTAGAGCTGGATAGCTTGGCATTTACTTTGTATATTTTGCCATGATATATTCTTCATTAAAGCTTTTCAGTTTGTGTTTGTCCTGTTACCCTTGTTGGATTCTCTGTGTTCTTAAGGACTATAACCAACTTTTGTAAATCTCTGCACATAAATATTATTGATTACTAATGACATGGCTCTAATTTAATATTCACTGGAAATTAATTTACATTTGATGAATATAACTTTTAATGTTGAACATTCAGTGAATGAACAATCCACTTTTAAAAATACATTATGTCAAGATTGGAGGTAAAGAGAAATCCAGTGCTTTTCCTAGACTGCTGTAGTCTGAAATATACCTTATTTTAGCAAATCTGTTATTTATGGTGTCTCAGTTTATGCAAATGAAGTGACAGTTACCTTAGATATTTTCTTGATCTTTTTTGATAGTTATAAATCTAGAAGTCTGAGCCGCTTAGAATTCTTGGTAATTTTCCTCTAAACACAAATGTCACATTAAAAAGGAAAATAAAAAATGCAATACTGAAGCCATCCCCCGATTTTTAATCCCCTTGCACAGAATTTTGATTTGCTTATTGGTAATTTACTTTTAATTCACTTTCTAAAATGACTAATTAGAAACTTTAAAATTAAATAATTCTTTTACAAATACCACTGGTAGTAAGTATATCCATGACTGGAAAACTTTTTTTTTTTTTTTAAATACGACGCAATTATTGGAAAAATAAAAATAAGCACATATTGCCAATATAAACCTATTTAATTTCTTATAAATAATATACTTGGAATACTCTACTAGTTCTAAATCCCATTTGTTTAAAAGCTTGTTTTAATGGTTGTCATGGGGGAGGGAAGTGTATTAATAGACTATGTGGATCCAAATTTAAAAAGTACATTGTTGGTTATCCCTTCTCAATCCAATTATTCAATGGTTAGTTCCTACTACCTCCCGATGCAGGACTCAATCCCAGGACCCTGAGATCATGACCTGAGCTGAAGGCAGATGCTTAACCAACTGAGCCACCCAGGGCCCCCTATTTTCCACCATTTTAAATTACAGCAAGAAAGCAAAGGTTTTATTTGAAATTATTTGGTGGTCATTTCTGTTAAACCTTGTATCCCCTAACCCCTGCCCCCAGTTTCCACTGCCTCCTTCTCTGGTCCTTCTTATATTTCACTATAAGGAAGTTTTTTGTTTATTAAGTTTTAGTGAAATTGTGTAAAATGCTCATTTGAATCCCATACAATTTTTTTCATAATATACAATTTTGTTCTTTGTCTTCTAGATGTTTGGTTCTAAAAAGCCTTCCTAGTTGCTATGACTTCATAGTATCACTATCTAATCATCAAAGATATACTCAAACTTAAGAGAATTTTGACCACAAAAAACAGTGAATGCAATTCAAACTTCTAAGTATCCTTCTGACAGTTGCAAAAATTTTGGTCAGATTTTTGGCAGATCTACCTAATTCTGAATGTTTAGTTTCAAAGCCTGGTTGACAAAGAGCTCATGCTGGAGGGGGAGGTGTGTCAACCCTGTAGTTACGTTGTTTGCTGATACATGCATTATTACTTTCTGTCGTTTCTTCTTAAGGAAATTTTCTAATGCATTTGCCTATATTATGAACATTAAGTTTGACGAAGCTCAACAATATAATTCATAATTATAAGCATGCATAAATTGCAGTATTTCACAAAATGCTGAAATTAAAAAACATAGGTGACATAGACATGGACATAGGTGCTCCTGTCACACTTTGCACATTGAAGAATGCCCACTCTTCTCTGAGGATAGCTCATTTACCATGTGGATTGATGATCATCAGGGTTAGGGCCTTGGTGAAGCACTAGTCCCAATGATGAAGTCCCAGAACCTAAGTCAGGTTCGGTAGGGTGAGGTTCGGAGCTGACGACTAAAGAAAGAATTCTTAAGACGTCGCTGGTGCAAAAGGTGGTTTATTAAAGCACGGGGACAGGACCCGTGGGCAGGAAGAGCTGCTGCCCCGGGTTGTGAGGGTCGGCATGTTATATACCTTGTGGTTGGGGGGATAGTGAAGGGATGGGAGGTTTCAACAGAGTCTTCACATGTTAGGGAGGGCCTACAAGGTGCCGGGGGGGGGGGGGGGGGGGGGGGGAGGCTTTGCCCTTATGGCCTGATCAATGTCGTCTTTAGGTCAGGCATTAACATCAAGTTGGGAGATTCTTAGTGGGGTATTATGATCCTGCTGTCATTTACATTCCCTTCTACCTCAGTCTCCTCCATTTTATGGTGGGAGGGGGACCTTAGGGCTTCAGGAACCAAGAGTTATTTGCCTCTGGAAATCTATGCTATTGATAAGGTAACCTCCCTGTTTAGGTCTCTAGGACATCTGTAGAGCAAGGGAGATTCCTGTTCTGCAGGATTGCGATCCCTGCAAGTTAACTATTTATCGTTTTATGGCAGTCAGGGGTGCCTGAGGAATGCTACACATATGGAGGGGAGCGGGTGAAGAGGGGGTGCAAGGCGCCAGCTTTTGCTCTGTCCTCAGCCAGCCTCCTGCTCCCTCATCACCAATGCATATTTCAAACAAATAAATGGTTATAAGTTTATTTTATTGCCACATCCAAATGTATACTCTTGATGATTCCCTGAATACACAAATACACACATTCTACTGTTCTAGGAAGCTGCATACTAGATGTAAACTTTGGTTTAATTCCGTATTCTGGTATTGGTTTCAGCTCAGGTCTTGATCTCAGGGTGATGAGATTGTGCACTGCAATGGGTTTGCCACACAGTGCAGAGTCAGCCTGAGATTCTCTCTTCCTGTCCCTCTGTCCACCTTGTTTGTGTTCTCTATCTCTCTTAAAAATAAATAAATAAATCTTCAAAAATAATTTTCTCACTTATTTCCTGGGAATTCCTTTTTTTTTTTTTTTTTTGCTTTTCATTTTTTAACAGCTTTACTAATTTATTTTTTAACATTTTATTTATTTATTTGTCAGAGAGAGAGATTGAGAGTGCAAAGGCAAGGGGAAGCAGCAGGCAGAGGAAGATGCAGGCTTCCTGCTGAACAAGAAGCCCAATGTGGGACTTGATCCCAGGACCTTGAGATCATGACCTGAGCCGAAGGCAACCACTTAACCAACTGAGCCACCCAGGCGTCCCTTTTAACAGCTTTATTGACATATAATTTGCATATCATATAATTCACCTATTTAGAGAGAATTCAATTTTTTTATTAGTAGGTTCGTAGGATTGTGCAATCATCACTATAATCTAAATTTAGAACATGTTTGTCTTCCCACAAAAGCCCTAGGCAACCATCAATCTACTTTCTATCCTTATAGATTTATCTGGATATTTCATATAAATTAGATTATACAGTATGTAATCCTTCCTGACTTCTTTTGCTTAGAACAATATGATTTTCAAAGCTCATCCATGTTGTAACATACATCAGTTCTTTTTTCCTTTTTATTGACAAGTACTAGTCCATTATATACATTGAAGACATTCTATTTACCCATTCATCAGTTGGTGGACATTTGAGTTATTTCAAATATATTCTTTTTTTTTTTTAAGATTTTGTTTATTTATTTGACAGAGAGACATCACAAGCAGGCAGAGAGGCAGTCAGAGAGGCAGACAGAGAGAGAGGAGGAAGCAGGCTCCCTGCTGAGCAGAGAGCCCGATGTGGGGCTCAATCCCAGGACCTTGAGATCATGACCTGAGCCAAAGGCAGTGGCTTAACCCACTGAGCCACCCAGGCGCCCTATTTCAAATATATTCTATATATTGTGTGAATTTTCATATTCTTATATGATACTACCTCACTGTCCATAATTGATTGGTCTAAAATGAAGTTCTTATACAATTCTGAAAGCAATATACTTCCTTATGACTTTTAAAAATTTACATATGCTAAATATAAGGTTTTGGTGGCCATATTTTCCAACATGTGAAGAAAGCCCCTCAGCATGCAGAGAAGAAAGAGGCAATATGAACCTGGCATCCTGGAGGCATTTTCTTGGCTGGTTTCAGTATTGAGAGGTCGAGCAGCATCCTGCCTTTCCTGTTGTTCTGCTGTTCACCTCTTCTAATCAATCTTCTAATCAATCTAATCATTCTTCAACCACGGCAATAATCATCAGGGGTGAACTTCTCCCAGGGAACTGGATACAATTATCTCATAGAAAGAATAACCTGCATCTCCATGTGAAGCAGCAGCAGGATGGTAAGTGGGCTTTACTCTGTTGCCCTAAAGAGGCTATTTGATAGAACTCAGGTAAAAGGAGCCTGAGAATACCTTAATGAAAGCAAAAAAATAAATAAATAAAAATAAAAAATAAAAAAATAATTGCTACTAGGCATCTCCAGAGTTTATTAAGTATTACAAACATATACATACTCATACATGCACACATGCACACACACACACACACATCAACACTAGTTGGTAAAACAGGATGGCAGTGTGGAGTTGGATCTGAATGAGGATGTGTCAGCCTGAGAGAGTGCTGTGGCTCTTTCCCTGCATTTTTTTACTATGCTTAACTTCATATAAAGTCAAATGTGGAATTCCATGTGATTTATTTTAGATTAAGGGAGTCTATAATAACTGAGACCGACACCTTATTTCCTGCTTGGATATCTGCCTACACAGTAAACTTTCCTGTCTGCCTACTGTGCTTATGTGAGCAAGGAAAGTGTGAGGAAAGCAAATGACTACAGAGAAAAATAACAACGTGGGAAAAAAAGGTAAAAAAGGACATCTGAGCTTCTGAAGACTTAGTAAGCCCTACAGGAATTAGCTTGACTTGAACTAGCTTGCTGCTCTACCACCCAATAGGACCGGCCACCATGCCAGAGTAGTCCAACAGCAAATGTCTACTCCACCAAAAGCGGGAGTTGAAGTGCACTGAAAAAGTTGAAGTCACAATAGATCTCCCTCTTAAGTGGCATAAGCACAAAGGGACTCTGAGGGCTCCCAGGATGACTCGCGCATGAACCTACCTGAGAATCCGTACGGGGATACTTGCTGAATGGAAGGTGTTGGGATACCAGTATTGAATGGAAAAACAGTGATGACCCAGAAACAACTATAGGAGCAAGACACGTTTCCCTTTACAGCTCCTGAGTCCTCACTCCAGCCCAGGGAAGAAGAAGACACACTGGAAAAGAAAGGGAGGAGAAGTGAGAGGGCAGGTCCAAATCAGCCTGGCCAACATCCAGCAAGTCCTGAGGAAGAGGAGAAAATAAACAATCAACAGGATGTATAAGTAAATTTTCATTCTAGACAGAATTGTTATACTTAAAAGTGATTGGAGAATTAAAGGAAAAATAAAATCACTTCAAGTGTAGGTTGTTCAACAAATGGGTTACACATGGAGGGTTTTCCCCCAACATTTCCAATGATTTTCAATAATTGCAGAGGTAAATTGTGTGTGTATGTGTGTGTAGCATGCACGTATTTGGAGAAGGAGAAGGAGACTGCCTTCACCAAAGTACATGAGAGCAGAGACAATGAAGTATAATGGGGATCAGAGACAATCTGGTCCAAATACTCATTTGCATAAAGTAGTTAGAAAACAAACTCAGGTATCATGGCCTGCCAAGGTCCAATAGCCCTCATGGGTGGCCCTTGCCCAAGGATCAGTATGCATGTTGCTTCAAAACATTTTCCCATTATTATACTTTTTTCCTGGACTTTGTTCATTTTCTGAGAAACCCCTTATAAATGCATGAAATAATAACTCTTTCTGGAATAACGTGACTTATGCTTTGTCTTTTGTCTTATTCCCACCTAGGAAAGTCAACGACATCTAATCTCACCACTTGCAAGTGCTTATAGGTTCTCAGCCATCCGGGCTATATGCTTTGAATGTTACCCTTTTCAAATAAACAGGAGTGTCATTGGTTTGCAGTGCCTTGCTTAAATACCTTACTTTTAGGCCTTTAACTTCTCTCCAGAAGGATTTTCAACCTTCTTTAGCGTGCCCCTGTGATCACCTTCGGTCCCATTGACATTCAAGGAATTTGAATAAGAATGGAGAGGGGAGACTGGAGGCAGAAAGAAGAAAACACTGTCCTGAGTAGGCTACACCGGAGTTTTATTAGACTTGTAAATGTGAAAAATTTGTTAAGCAAAGAATGTGTGATGTTAAAACAAATATCTAAATTTTCATTGTTTACATACTTTTAAGATACACTTTTTCTAATAATATACAGGGTATTTTTGCCATTTAAATACTGCCTTTAACCTGTTTTCTCCTATAAATGACCACATTTTAAAATATGAGGGCGAATCTTTATTACTATACTATACAATATATAATTAACTTGGAAATGATTCAGCTTAGGCAGCATAAAGAAGAATTATAGCACAAGTCTGTGTAAGTATGTGTTAAGGTTACGGTCACGGCTACGGCAGATTCCATGGTCCTCCCCTGCTCTCAAGTCTTCCTGGCTTTAGCTCTGAGATGTTATCTATTTGATTCTAAATGAGAGGGTATTTTATTCTTAAAATCCCATTATGGTTATTATAAGAAAGACAACAAAGCAAAATAGAGCGCATGTTTTCGATAAAATAAATTCAGGTCTCCCAATCTCCAGGGTGTAAACAGTAGTTGACAGGGATAGGGAAAAGAATAAATCTAGCTTTAGGAGGAACCTCCTGGGAAGTGCAGTCAGACAGAGGAAAAGGGAAAAGGGAAGGAGAAGTGGAGTAGGTGGGGGGAGGGGAGAGAGCAGGTGAGAAGAAAAGGTCAGGAGAAGGGGCAGGGGAGTGGAAGAGAGGAGGGAGGGAGCAGAGGAAGAAGATGGTCTTCCCAAGGAGATCAAGATTATAAGTGAGAGAGCAAAAGTGAAGCTTTTAAAAAAGTTCACTATCAGGTTGCCTGGGTGGCTCAGTAGGTTAAGCATCTGCCTTCAGCTCAAGTCATGATCTCTGGATGGAGCCCCACATTGGGCTCTCTGCTCAGCAGGGAGCTTGCTTTTCTCTCTTTCTCTCTGCCAAAGAAATAAATAAAATATTTAAAAGAAAAAGTTTCAGGGCGCCGGCGTGGCAGAGTGGGTTAAAGCCTCTGCCTTCGGCTCAGGTTATGATCCCAGGGTCCTGGGATTGAGCCCTGCATCCAGCTCTCTACTCTGCAGGGAGCCTGCTTCCTCTCTCTCTCTCTCTCTGCCTGCTTCTCTGCCTACTTGTGATCTCTGTCTGTCAAATAAATAAACAAATAAAAAATCTTTATAAAAAAAAAGATGCATGGGCAAAAAAAAAAAGATAAGAAAAGTTTCGCTGTACATATTTTTTGGGATTGCACAAAGGAATCCATTGTGTTATCTATTGTTTTTAAACTTCGCACTAGCAAATAATTGAATCTTTTCACATTTGGACATTTATTCACATTTAGAATATACATTTTAAGATTATTTCCTCTAAGAACACATGGAATATACTTTTTAAACAAAATGAGATTAGAGCAAATAAAATAGGATCAAAGCAACTCTCTTTTCTAAGTCAAAAGCATTTCATTTATTCTTTAATTTCATTATATAGTTCTTTAACACCATTTCAATTAACACAAAATATTCAAACATACTGGGATTCCATTGCCATAAAGAGAAATTCTGTAGTGGGTGTTCGGTGTTTCCAATTTGCTTCCTGTACTATAACTAAACAAAAGTAAAAAAGCTGTATATGTATTTCTGTGTGCATATTATTTAATTATTTTCTCAGCATCAATTACTTGATGTGAATTTCAGTTAATGAATTTGAATTTGAAGTCTTTTGTGGTTCATTACCAAATTGTCCCTTGGAAAGTTACTGATTGACTATCCTATTCGTAGTACATGAAAAGCCCCACAAAGAGAGTTTTCCACGTTTCTTTACAATTACTGAAATGCTGAATTATTTTACTTCTCTGAATAATGTGCAATTGTGAAAAAAATGTGTTGAAGATTAAAGGAGACCATAATAACCTAAACGAGATCAAAGAATAAAAAAAAAATCTCTCTATGAGTGATTTCCTTTAAATTCATTAAAAAATAGTCTAAAGGCACTGCAATTGTTTGGCTCGGAAGAACTGATTATTAGAACCAAAAGAAGGCCCACAGACTTGAAAACCAGCTATTTGACTTCAGGCCATCCCCCACCACTCCCAGCCCCCACCCTCTGCTCTTCTCATCATTGTCTGAACATTATAAACACATTACTTGTGGACTTATATGATGTTCAGCTTCTGCTAAAATGATCCAAATCAGCCCTTTGATATACTTTGCTGTATGTTCTGGGTATACCAGCCCCAGCTTACAGAAGGGACATTTTAGGCTCTTTTCAGAGCAGAGAAACTCAACTATTTGCATTTTTACATGTACCTCCTAAACTATTTTGATATACTTACTTCATAATACATGTTAAAGTGTAATAAATTCTTAAGTAACAAGACAATTAAAATGTAGTCATACCTATTGTATTTTAAGGTCATAAAATGGTAACTTTTAAGTATAATCATTCCAGTTCATTTTCACAAGGTGTCTTTTGTCTAAATAAGATTCAGAAAGGAAGAATCTCAACTTACATGACTGATAAAATAAAAATTATCACTTACAAAAGAATATTTTAATGGTTATCCCTTCCTTGAGATCAATCCTAAAAACTGTTTGGGAGTTATAAATAAGTTTGTTTTAGTCATTTTGACATTTGAGCATCTTGAAAAACATGAAATAATTTTGATAGAAATTATGTTTTAATCTTACCCAGATTTGCTTTGCTATTTAAGACCTTTCTCAATTTCTCTTATCTCTGTCGCAGTGTTTTTCTGCCCGATAACTTCATATTTATGGCACAAGCTATCAGTTTGCCCCTAATAAATCAGGTGTCAGAATTTACCCAGAATAATAAATCTGGATGTTAGGAAGCATACGCTTTATGAAGGGAAGAAAGGAAGATCTAAACTGAAGACAAGGATGGTTTTACAAGCATTTAGCCAAAGATAGAAGAACTGGCCGACTGCAAAATATGTATCTTTTTTGTTGAGAGATTATTAGAAGCCAATGAAACATTTTAGGTAGAATGATTTAAGGTAGTTGTGGCAGCCAAATTTAATGTAAAGGAAAGGGAGAGGCCAAAAGTGAGAAGAGATTTCAGGTTAATTAGAGAACAAGGCAGATCAAAATCCTCTGTGTGCTGGGTGCAATTTTTCTTCTTGCATTGTTTAAGCATTTAATTTTGGTCTTTAAAATTAAAAAAGAAAACTTATTTTAATAGTATTTAACTATTATTATTCACTTGTAATCAGGTTGTGTTTTGATGAATGGCTGGACTTTTTGCTGCCAGTTTGAGGAAACCAAATTTCAATTACATCAGAAAATAATATATCCTTATGTGTAAGGCATTTCGCGTAGAAAAAAATTAACTTTTCCTTGATCTATATCTAGGTGAACTTTTTTTTTTTCTGTTTATACATAGATAAGATTCTCTGAGGTAATCATGAATATTTGGTGGCTCCCAAGGGGCTCTGACATTTCAATATTTCCTGACACGCTTGGGATGGAAGCATTTCAAAAAAATTAAAGGCACTGATAAGCAAACCCTTCATTTAAAAAACAGAATATTAAGTTTGTAGCTCCTGCACTTAAAATTTTCCTATTTTATCTAAAATTAATTTGCAGGTACCATGAACCTTTTTGAAGTTTGAAAAAAAAAAAAAAAAAAGAAGAAGAGATTAAGTTAAGGGCAAGATTTAAAAAAAAATGGCTTCATCTACAGTACATCGCTGCTCTACAGATCATTTTCTCCTTTATTTAATAATTAATGCCAGCTACACCAGCATGTTTAAATCCTCAACAGATAAGAAATAATTAAGTTAACACCACTCAAAATGATATGTAACATCTCAATTAGTGAGAATTTTTAAGTGGCAACAAGGAGGATGAATTTATTGAAAGCTGCACTGTAAGATATTTTTTTCTGATAAAAGTCAAAGTCACATTCATACAGATGCAAGAAACACTACACTTAGTGAAGTTGTTGTATCATCTGCTAAAATACGTGATGTAGCTGCCAGCAATATAATGAACGCGCTCAGTGGCATACAGACAGTACTTTTCTGGAAACCCCAACAAAATATACTCCAAATTTGAAAATCAGACATTTCCCTGGATAGTGAACTTCCCCTCGTTTTTCCTTCTTTTTCCACAAATACTAAAGTGTTTGGCTAGAATAAAGAGCTTTAATAGTCTCTGCCTCTGTTTTAAGCTCAAGACATTATAATGGACAAGAATAATAAAAATACCTCATTCTATGTGTGTGTATGTGTATGTGTATTTTATCTAAAATTAATTTGCAGGTTCCCGTGTGTGTGTGTGTGTGTCTTCTTCTCTCTTTCCCTCTCTCCCACACATCTTCCCTTCCTCTTCCTCACTTTGCTGAAGGAGCTGTGTGTCTTTTATACTTCCCAAAAACATCCATATGCCTTTGTCCATGAATGCCGTATACATCATAAGAGTCAGTGCCAACAAACAAAAGACCCCATAAAAAAGTAATCTTCCTACAAGTACACATCAGCAAATACACTCCTTGCTTTATTTTTTGACAACTATCTAACATTTTAGTTGACCCAGAAAATTGGCACACTTTCATTTGGCTCCTCTTCATTTCATATGCCTTAACTGAGAAATGGGGAAAATGACTTGAAACACAGAAGTCCACTAAAAGCAATACCACAGAGAAATAATTTCCTCTTTTAGCGGCAACTGTCTTCATCATCCAACACTCATCATAAACATTGTCATCATGTTTACATTTCCCAGAAGCTCAGTGCATGTCAGGCAGATTGTTAAATCATTTCCTAACAATTATGGCTTGTGGGTTTTCCATTAAAGAAAAACATGGACATTCCACCCTGCTAGCCGAGAGGTTGAATTTGCATGATGTCATGGAGTAGTTATTTCCTTCTGTCCCTAGAGAAAGACATAAAAGTGTCCATTAATCCAAAGTCATAGCACTGCAGCACTTTTTTAAAAAGATTTTATTCATTTATTTGACAGAGAGAGCGATCACAAGCAGGCAGAGAGAGAGAGGGAGAAGCAGGCTCCCCGTGGAGCAGAGAGCCCAACACAGGGCTGGATCCCAGGACCCTGAGATTATGATCTGAGCCAAAGGCAGAGGCTTAACCCACTGAACCACCCAGGTGCTCCCAAAGCACTGCAATATTATCATTGTCTGGGGCCATTCAAAATACTCCTAAACCAGATTCCCAGTCTACACTGGGTGAGCCAAGAGACACTTTAGGCAATTGCAGAGAGTAGGCTAAAAGTTGAGTGGTCGCAAATCTCTGCTGTCTCAGTTTGAGGGCTCCAGAGAAGTGAAGGGAAGGGGACCTTTTTGAGTTACTAGCAGCAGGACTGACTGAAACATGGAATGTCCTGACAAGGCCAGGTCCGTCAGATCTTCAGGGAAATGGGTCACAGAAGAGGTAAGAACAACTCTGCTGCTTCCTCTCACTGCTTCTTCCACTACAAACTATCAATTCACCACTTAATAATACCATCAAAAATAAGCCAAGCTGAGGACAGGTTCTGTAGAAGAGAGATTTTTCTATTCGTTGAAGGTTTTTTCTTTTTTTACCCCCTCCCCATGACCAAATATTTAGGGACATTTAATTTATGTAGTTTTCCTTAATGGTTAATGACTTATTTTCCAAAAATAACCATAGTGCACTCTATACCACAAAGAGCCTATGTACTATACCACACTCTTTGTAGAGTAATATTTATTTATTTATTTATTCATCCCTGCAGGGTATCTAACATGGTCTCATACATACTCCAGATTCACCTGTCTTTGCACTTACCACATAGTATTGAACATGTCCTTCCCTTTAATGTAAAGATTTTTATCTTATTCATTTCCTTATCCCCAGCTCCTAGCACAAAGTCTGACATAGAGCTGGTGCTTACCAAATACATTTTGTAATAAACCAAACTATTTTAATCATTTCTTCAGATATATAAAATATTTTTTTGATATTTAGTAATTTAATTCATCAAATATGACATCTGAAGTTAAGGTTAGGGATGCCTGGGTGATTCAGCGTCTGCCTTCACCTCAGGTCATGATCCCAGGGTCATGGGACCAAGCCCTATATCAGGCTCCTTGCTCAGCAGGGAGTCTGCTTTTGCCCTCTGCCTGCTCTGCCAGCTGCTTCCCCTAGTCATGCCTTCTCTCTCTCTGACAAATAAATAAAATGTTAAAAAAAAAAAATGTTAAGGATAAGGGCGCCTGGATGGCTTAGTCGGTTAGGTGTCTGCTTTGGCTTAGGTCATGATCCCAGGGTCCTGGGATAAAGCCCCACATTGGGCTTCCTGCTCAGCTAGGTGTTTGCTTTTCCCTCTGCCCTCCTGCCCCCCCCCACCCCCACTCATGCTGGTGCTTGCTCTCTCTCTTTGAAATAAAGAAATAAAATCTTAAAAAATTTTTACAAAAATTGAAGTTAAGGATAGTTCCACTTTTCCTGAATACCTCTCAGGGCCTAAGAAACCACTACCCCAGAAGCACTCAAAAACTAGGCTGAAAGGTTGTAGTTTTTTGAAATGCTGACTGTCCCATGTATCTAATAGCTTCTAGAATTAGTGGAAGCAACATATATTAGCCAGAGTTGTCCAGAGAAACAGAACCTATTGGAATGGGGGGGGGGGGGGTTTGTGTGTTTGTGTGTTTAGAAAAAGATTTTAAGGAACTGGCTTACATGATCTAGCAACCTGGAGACCCAGGGAAGAATTGATGTTGCAGTTCAAGTTTGAAAACAATCTGGAGACAACATTCTCTCTTCCACAATTGTTTGTTTGTTTTCTTTTTTCTTTTTTTTTTTTTCATGGAAAACATCTTATTTAATTTTAAGCAACAACAGTATTAGAAATTAAGTAAATGTGTCTATAATATTTAAAGTTTTTTGTTTTTTGTTTTTAAATTTTTTATTTTTTATAAACATATATTTTTATCCCCAGGGGTACAGGTCTGTGAATTACCAGGTTTACACACTTCACAGCACTCACCAAAGCACATAC